>NC_143142.1:40597500-40966250 GCF_059928025.1 Delphinapterus leucas | reverse complement strand
CATACGTTAAGCTATAGGGAAGGCTATAAACCTCTCGACTTTGGGTAAAGGACTGGCAGTGGAAGACTTTGGTTCTGAAAGCACAAAGCAGAGTGAGAGCCATTAGGAGCAAAGCAAGGACCCAGCTACCATGATCAGGATACAAAGTGGAGACTGGCTCTTCTGCATGTAGGAGAAGCACCTTTATGCAAACTGGAGTACAAGGTCACAGCTGAGTGGGTAGCAAGATTAACGTAGTGCTGAGCCCCAAAGTCAGACATCAGTGACCAATCCCACTCTGAGATTGGGATTGGTCATGGAGCCTGGAGCAGAACTGAACTACATGCAGGTCACATGGTTCCAGAGGGTAGTATGTCCTGGTCCCAGGCCACCATCCTCCCTCTCAGCTACCCCGCTGCCAATCCACATTTCCTCAATTTGGGAGCTGTTGTGATCCATTGGATCAAACAGAGTGTAGCAATCTGCTTCCACAGGTTTGCTTCTAAGGAATACCAAGTTACACCTGATGGAGACATTTTGCTTCTCAACATTACAGGACCTACACTAAGCAAGAAGAGATAGAATGACTGGAATCTAGAATTTAAGACGCACCCGTAACACATAAATTGACTTCAAACCACACACATCCAAGCAAAACTAAGATAGCTGTATCATTTAGCTGGCCTTACCTATAAAATGTATAAAGTACTCTTCAGCCCAAGTAGCAGGCACTTGATAACAAAGCACTTTCTTCTTGTATAACCATATTTTTGGTCTTGTCAACAGTTGCGATCTTCAGGCAACTAGTAATTTTCCAGCCAGCACAACATTCTAGAGTGTTACATAAATGCTTAATACTCATCAATTTTAATTAACAGCCTTGGCTGATTTGATTATTAGATTCTTGGAATTTCATATTCAAATATCAGCTCTTCATTGTTGAGAAGGATATGTTTTCTCTCTTCTAACCAGAGCAAATTGCTCCAACGTATATGAACAAATTCTCAGCTTCCCAGAGCCAATGGCCAATTCACAAAGCTCCATAAAACTCCTGCAGGACTTGCTGCTGCAGCTGCATAATTATAAGAAAACTAATATATTGACTAGTTCTCCTCAGAATAGCGTCCATGAGTCACTGCTGCTGGAGAAGAGCTTGTTGCTAAAAGGGTTGTGGCCAGTATCATTTTTATGATGAGAGAGAAAGAATTCCTCTGGCTTGCCTTGTCCAATCCGCTCACAGATATCCAAAATGCTCCACTGGCTGGTTTTTTATATGTCTTGAACCATCATGAAAGCCACAAGGAAATAGTTATTCCATGTACAGATTTACCACCAGAGCTATTGCTATATGCTCGTTACATAGGCCCTCTGCCTCCCAAACTCAATCCACAGAAGGCTTGTTTTTAGCAGTGACTAAAGGACTCCATGCTCTAATTTATGCACACATATAAAATCAATAATTACTTAGTTGACCTTTTCATTCGTCTAAATTTGGCCTGGCATAATGGAAGCTGCCCACATAGCTCCCATTGAGAATGATAAATAGGAGACAGTGGTGCATCTCTATTTTCTCTCTAAGGGTCAGATCAAATCAGAGGCAGCTCAAAACCCAGCCAGGGCTTGAACTGAGCCTCACAAACTTCTATTTGAGGCAGATTCCATTGTGATGAGCATCACACCTCTTTTGAAAGAAGAATCCAAACTTTGACTATGATCCACCCTGGCTTGGTGCAGGACTCATGCCTTAAGTATGGTTACCCACTTAATTAAGGAGAGCAGCTCTTATAATGAGCACCAGCGGCAATAAAGAGTACGGTTCCCAAAATGGGCAAAAGGCAAAACGATGCTCCAATAAAAAGTCAGCTACAGGTCCCTCTGTGCAACGTGTGGAACAAAATATCCATAAGTCCAGATAGACTTCTAAAACTATTTCTCCAGGCCTAACTCCTTTGAACCCCCTCTAGCAATTTTGGAAGTTTTTCTACTATTGTCCAACACCTCTGCAAGGTTAATTTCCAACTGAATGAGCAGTAATTGTACTCCTTCTTTGTTTTTAAAGACTGGATTTCTGGCTTCTAGAGTGGTCCTTTTATTTTTCCTAAACTTGCTCATAACAAGAAAGTAAATTTCTTCATATTAGTAGAATTTTAAGGTAGAAATATCTAGGCTGTTTTTTTTCCCCCCCTCTCTTTGCTTAGGATGATTTAAACTCTACAGCAAGCTTATCTTCCAGGTTTAATTTCCCTATTATGGAGAACAGAGACCTCCATGCCTCAGGTTAGCCACACCCTTTATCTTGAGTTCTATGCCATTGTTCCCATTGAGTGAGATACTGGAGTATCTTTGTCAAAAGGCTTGATCAGACAAAGCCAGGAACCCCCACAACCCCACGCCCATGAACTGTACCACAGACTTAGAATTTGCACTAGAACTTCTCCTCTCTTCTCTGAGTCTACAACTTCATGACCTATTCTAGCTCCCCTGAAGTAATTAAATTATACAGGAGCTGGTGGATTGGTGACGTGCCTAATAACAACAATAATAATAACAATATTACTATTTTAACTACTTTTTATTAAACATTTATTAGGTACTTAATACATGCTAGGTACTTTTTAAAGTTCCTTATATCTATTAACTCCTTGAGTCTTTATCACAACCCTGATGTGGGAAGTATTTCAATTTTGCTGGTAAAACAACTGAGGTACAGAGAGGATGAGTGACCTCGCCCAAGGTCACAAAATAGTGAGTGGGAGAACTGGCTAAACACCTAAGCAGCCTGATTCCAGGGTCCCAGGTCATATACGAAGCTCTCGCTCTTCTAGAATTCTGTGTATATTATTTGATTTAAGCCTTATAACAGACTCAGTTCTCCCACCCCTGTACTGGATCCACTGCGCTGGAGTGCCTCTTTAGATTTTCTGCCTGGTAATACAGGACTTCTTTAGAAGGTTTGAACAAAAGCTCAGCAGAGAGGACCTACTAAGTTCCAGACCCTCTCTGACACCACTCCCTGCGTTTGCTAACCACTCTTTAGGAAAGTTCAACATTGCTCAGCATGGATGCCTGGCAAGTAAAAAGCACAGAGCACATCCAGCGGATGCTGACACAGGGAGTGGTGGAGAAAAGATCACACGGCCTAGAAGCCAGGAGGGGAGGGAAAAGAAAGCAGAGAAGAGGACTTGGAACACAAAAGCCCCAGACTCTCAGGGGCTTGGTGGCCAGCTGCTCACATCTTTGCATAAAACACGGGCACAGGGCTGTTGGGGATACGGGTAAGTGTGGCTCCCCCCACCCACTGCGGGGCAGCCACCGCAGTGTAGCCAGTGCCTTGGTGAGGAGAAGAGTTCAGGAAAAAGGGGAAAAGGAGGCTTTTCTTTCGCATGTGCCTAAGGAGTGCATATTGTGCCGAGCTAAGGGGAAAATCAGAACAATTCAAGTGCTAAGACACTGCCTATGTTGCTTTTAATTCTCCTGGCAACATCTAACATCCTCACTAACACAGAGGGGAATCTAGCCACCTGTCAACCACAAGACACACTACCTACTGTTCGGGGAGAGATTCTAGACAGGAAGGAGCCTTGCCACAATAATTACAGAGCACTGTGATGGCCTTAAACAGTACCATACTCAGTGCATTTTCTAAGGCCTTTTGTCAGCCCCGCTGAAAGCCATCATGTAACTAAGCATGCTTTACTGGCCCAAGAAACTGATGTTTGGCTTTGGGTGATTTGTGGGATCTAAATTCTCATTATTCTGAAAGTATTACAGTCCACAACTGAAAACCTCCAAGGAAGGCATGCCAGGTGCCAGAAATGACAGAGAAATCTAGGGACACTAAGATTGTTTAATTACACACACAGGATTTTTAATGGATTCATTCCACATGAGGAACGTGCGAGCATTTTAAATTTTTAAATTAAAAATAAAACCTTAAATACTTTTATTCAGTGAAAGAAGGGAGCTTAAGAATTTGAAAATTATTTACAATATAATTAAAATGGAATCAATGAGTAATAAAAGTCTGCAAGTTTATAGAATGAAAATTCTATAGATCATATGGCGAAGACTGGAGAAGATGGGACATAAGTCCTGCTCCTCAGGAAAACATGACTAGAAGAAAGATGTCTTGTTCTGGCCTTCTTCACTCCTACCCAGAGAGAGGACAAGACGCTGCAACCAGCACGACTGGGGAGTTCAAGAGGTTAATTTATGGGGGTACATTAAAATACTTAAATACGTATAGCCTGGTTAAATGATGACTGGCAGGGGATATAGTAAGTAAGTGTCTAGTAAATTTTGAAGGTGTAAACACTAAGAATATAAAGAATTGTTTACTTTAATTCTGGAGGACAAACAATTAGAAGTAAGGAAATCCTAGGATTGAAAAGTCTGGAAACTGAGAAATCCTTCATGATGGGAGGCCCAGAGGGAAGTGGTGAAGATATATCAGTTGAGACTTTTCAAAGAGGCTTTTCAGAATGCTCAAAGGTCAGCATAATCAGGGCTTGATATTACTGGGGAAGGTCATATGTATTGGTGGGTCCAAATCCTGAGTGAACATCAGAATAAAGACAAGTGCTTTCTGGGGCTTCCCTGGTGGCGCAGTGGTTAAGAAGCTGCCTGCCAATGCAGGGGACACGGACGGGTTCGATCCCTGGTCTGGAAACATCCCACATGCCGCAGAGCAACTAAGCCCATGCGCCACAACTACTGAGCCTGTGCTCTAGAGCCCACGAGCCACAACTACCGAGCCCACGTGCCACAACTCCTGAAGCCCGCAAGCCTAGAGCCTGTGCCCCACAACAAGAGAAGCCACCACAATGAGAAGCTGGCGCACCACAATGAAAAGTTGCCCCTGCTCACCGCAGCTCGAGAAAGCCTGTGTGCAGCAACGAAGACTCAACACAGCCAAAAATAAATAAATTAAATAAGTAAATTAAAAAAAAAAAAACAGACGAGTGCTTTCTAAGATCACCTCGTAGATTCTGAATCAGTGGTTTTGGTAGGGTATTCGAATCTACATATTTTAAAAGCTCCTTAGGAGTCTAGCAAGGCTGATATAACAAGTATCAGACTTACCTATGCACTATAATCAATTTTAAAACTGGACAAATTTTCAGATATTTTATAACATACAGAGAATGGGAAAAACAAAAAGGCGAGCTCCACGTTCACCTTAGCATTCTGCTTGGGGGCACTTATTAAAAGTGTCTTATTAAATTTATTAAACTTATAAAACCAGCACAGGAAAATGAAGCCCAATCACAGGTCTTACTGGGAGAAGTGCCATGACAAGTGAGATAATCCATGTAAAGCAGTTAACGCATATACTAAAATTTATATTGTAGTTATTATTAGAGTTCCTTTCCAAAATAATTATTTTCCCAAAAAAGAACACTGCCATCTTGCAGACTTCAGGGAAACTACTATTAAAGAGACAGAAATAACAATTAAATTTTTATAACTAGAGAAATACAATTCATTTTGTTTTAATTGCTATATTGACATTTATTTAGAATATCTTTTATTTCTAAGTTCAATTAGAGTTTGATGTTGTAAAGGCAGCTGAAATTTGTGGGGTGAACACCAGAGAGGAAGTAAATGCACAGAGAAGGACACGCAGAAATCTATATAGGGGTTCCCTTACATCTTTGGCCAAATATTAACCTGCGCACTGACAGGGTTAAGATTCTGTGAGACCTAGCAGAGAAAAACTACTGAGAAGTAGTGGATAGAATTGACATTCTCAAGATGCACAGGACTGGGAGATGTTAAAGTTCTGACCAACCAGAGGGGACATAACTCTTTGAAACTCTCCAGGCATTCAGTTAAGACCCTAGAAGTTCAAGTCTTAGTAGCAGGGTTGCTCTAGACTTCTATAACAAAGCCCGAAGTCAAGCCATAGTAGGATCAACCTGATTTGCCATTAAATTAGTGTCTGCTAGTCCAAAATTCTTTCTTTTAGAAGGGTAATTTAAAAATCCATATTTCCAATACTGTAATATCCACAATGTCTAACACATAATAAAAATTATTATTAGACACCCAAAAACAGTATAACTGGACCCGGAGATAATGCCATACTTACTGGAATTAGCAGAGAATTACTTTAAAACAGCTACTGAAGGTACGTTCAATAATTTAATGGAAAAGATAGACATATGAGAAAACAGACAGCGACCCTCAGGAGACAAATGGAAACTATTTTAAAAGAACCAAATGAAGATTCTAGAATTAGTACAACGTCTGAACTAAAACATTCAGTAGGTAAGTTTGAGAATGCACTAGAGACTGCAAAAGAGATCAGTGTGCTTAAAACAGGCAAATAGAAACTATCCAAGCTGAAATACTAAAAGAAAAAGACTGGGAAAAAAAATGAACAGATTCTCAAGGACCTAATAAACAAAATCAAATAGGCTAACATATGCGTAAGTTAATAAAAGGAGAGAATAAAAGGAGAAAGAGATTGAGGCAAATTGGGGATACATTAGACCAGAAAAAATATAGTTCAAGAAATAATAACCAAATATATTCCAAATTTGACATCAATTCACAAATAGAAGAAGCCTCAACAAACCCCAAGTAGGATAAATATTAAAACAAAAACAAACAAAAAAACACACAACTCTATGTGGGTATAATATAGTAACATTACTGAATACCAAATATAATAAAATCTAAAAGCAGCCAGAGTAAAAAGACATATTACATTCAGGGCAACAGTGATAAGAACAAAAGTTGATTTCTCTTTAGAAATAATGCAAAGCAGAAAACAGTGGAATGATATCGTTTAAATGCTGAAAGAAAAATTGCTATCAACCTAGAATTCTATATCTAACTAAAAGTACCCTTCAAAATGAAAGAAAAAGGCCTTTTTAGATAAACATAAGCTGAGAGAATTCATCAAGGGGAGACTTGCTCTATAGAAAATTTTAAAGGAAGTTCTTCAGGATGAAGAGAAATGATACCGGAACTCAATCCTACATTAAAAAAATGAAAAGTGCTAGAAACAGCAAATATGCTGGGAAACAAAAGAATTTTTCTTGTTTTTTTTTTTGTTAGTGGTTGATTTTTTAAAGCAAAAATATTAAAAATGTATTTCAGAATTTATAACATACATGAGAGAAAGTATACTATAATAAGGCAAATGGAAATATACCATTGTAAGGTCCTTATATGTGATAAATGGTAAAATGGGAATTCAAGGTAGGCTCTGATAAATTAGGAATACATATTATAACCTAGAACAAACACTTTAAAAAAATAAAACAGAGAGATAGAGCTATAAGCCAATGGTGGACATAATATGTAATAATATAATTAATCCAAGAGAATGCAGAAAAGGAGAGAAAAGATTGCAAAGAACATATGGGACAAATAGAAAACAAATAACAAGATGGTAAATTGAAATCTAACCACATTAATAATCACAGTATATCTAAATGGACTAAACACTGCAATTGAAAGGCAGAGATGAACAGACTAGATGAAAAGAAAGACACAAACACATACTGTTTAAAAGAGGTAAATTTTTTGAAATGACACATATTAGTTAAAAGTAAAAGAATAAAAACCATACATTATACAAACACTAATCATAAGAAAGCTGGAATGGCCATATAGGTTAGGTATCAGACAAAGTATAGTTCAAGACAAAACAGAGATGAAGAAGGACATTTCATAATGATAACAAGGTCAATTTTTTTTCAAGAAAAAAAGCCTACATGTGTATGCACCAAAATAACAGCTCCAAAATACTTGAGGCAAAAATTGTCAGAAATAAGAAAGAAATAGATCTACAGTTAAAGCTGAAGATTTTAGCACTCAGTAATTCACCCCAAAAATGTAGACAAGAAATCAGTAAGGATAGAGATTTGAATGACACTATAAAAACTTCCCCAGTTGAATCTAATGCTCTCCATTCTTGGACTTGTTTGAAACCTACTGACTTACTCCATCTCTTTAACTTTCAGCGAAATCATAGCAAAACCATTCCAACCAGACAAGTCACTTTAATTAGGAGACTAAATCCAGAACCTCTTCGAGTATCACATCTGGTTTCTAACCAGGAAATTCTTTTTTACAATCTGAAGCCACATGATTCTGCTTAAATACATTTCCTTCCCTGCAGTTTTATATAGAATAGACTTTTAGAAATGAAGAATTTTTAAAGATCACATAGTTCAAATGCTCCATTTTACAGAAGAAAATCTACTGATTCTCTGTCTCAGTTTAATTGTCATATTGCCATTTAAAGATAAGAAAGCAGTGTCTCAGAAAAGTAACTTGAACAAGATCACAGAGCCAGTAAGTGGTAGAGCATGGATTCTAACCTACACAGTCTAACCGTAAAGCCCACTATCCTCATAAGAGACTTGGTAAATGCTTACTGAATTGGAATAGTCAAGATACCATAAGTTCCAATGATGTGACTGCTTTGATATAGATGATTATGGATGGAGCCAACAGTAGAACCCAGATCCTCTGAACCCTAACACCTTCCATTCTACTACATTGTCTAAAAAAAGGCAAATTAAAATAAGGGAATTAGTTTTTCAGTCTAATCTATTTCAATCTAACCTCTAGTTTTTCAATCTAATCTCTTACAACTAAAATTGTGATTGCTTCAAATCAGGTCAATCCACTCTGAAGCACAAGGAAATGTGTGGCATCCCAATTTTCTATTTTAATCTCATTGCACCTAAAATCTAACCAACTGACCAACGGAGATATCTTTGTCAAGCAGCAGTACTCACTATGGCTTTTCAACAGCAATCAAATACAACTTATGATTGAACAGTCTGAACAGTATTCAGATACAATAGCTTTGTGTTCTCCAATGGCTGTCTTTACCTTGTCAAATCTCCATTTCCAGACCCCCAAATCCCAGCAAAATCCACAGCTTTCCAGGCATTCTCAGTTATCAAATACTCACCCCAGTATATTCCAACATTGTAATGTCTTCTCCAATTTAATATTTAACTTTTCTAGTTATTCTGAGGCAGCCTGGCTTCAGCCCAAGGGAAAAGTTACATAATCTTCTCAAATCTCTTCTTCCCCAAACTTAGAGCTGGATTGGGGGGCATAGTCTTCTCTGGGACCCGTCACACTTGTCCTTCTTCTGGACGTTTAACCCCTCCAGTGTGCTGAAGCAGGGAACAGGATAGAAGAGACGGCAGATATTGTCTGATACAATGGGCTGACTTCTGGGATAGTCCTCCTCTGGCTTGGTCTGATTTCATCTTCTGTGCAGTGCATCCTGATGTATCAATGGTGTTCATGGTTTTTCCTGGAACAGCCTCCAGTGTACTAAGGACCTCTTTAGAGAGGGGACAGTCACCCCTTTCTTTGGACCCTGCCACTGTTCAGTGCCCCCCAAGCCCTCTCTGGGCAGGTGGGAGGAGTAACTCTTGTTAGTTCCCTGAATACCCTATGGTTCATGCCTCCTTTTTAATCCCCATGGTTATTCACTTGGAGTCAAGACGAGTGAGGATTTTCTATGCCCTCTAAGATCCTCAGGGAATTGGCCGTTGTTTGATGCCCCCATCTTCTTCCCATAGTCTCTTCCTGCAATTTATCCCATCAAGCTTCTTACTTTTGGAGATTAAAGAGAGACCAAAATGGGCACTGGTCACTGGGGTCATGGGTGCCTCCAAAACTCAGGAGAAACAGCAGACTCTTTCAAGAACGTTCTAACCATGCTTGCCTCACCTCCACGGGGAAGCACCAGGGCAGACTCTGTAAGTACCCAGCAAGAGGCTTGGATGACAGTTACCGTTACCTGTTCTTCCAGGCACATCCAATCCTTGCAAGTGATGCTCTTGGCACTTCCCTTATGTGCCTTGGAGGAAGAGGGGGTAAGCACCCCATTCTCCTCCTAACCATGGGAAAGGAAGAGAAAACCTCTTGACCACAAATATTGCTCTCCAGTTGACCGCCTCCCTAGACCCCTCACTCATTCACCCAGTGATTTTCTCATACAGATTTTGGGGTGGGGTGATTGGGAAGGTAGCAGAGAAGGGATGGCCACCTTTTGAGAAGCTCTCAGGAGCTATCTGGACATGACTGTCATTAGATCCTGTTATGGGCTGAACTGTGTGACCCCTTAAATTAAATATTGAAGTCCCAATACCTAGTACCTCAGAGTGTGACTGTATTTGGATTTAGGGTTGTTGAAGAGGTAATTATGGTTAAATGAGGTCATCAGGGTGGACTCTAATCCAATCTTACTGGTGTCTTGTAAGAAAAAGATTAGGACACAGATATGTACAAAGAGAAGACATGAGGTATGTACATGAGGTCACAGGGAGAAGACAGCCGTTTACAAGCCAAGAAGAGAAGCCTCAGAAGAAACCAACCCTGCCAACACCTTGATCTTTGGGCTTCTAGCCTCCAGAATTGTGAGAAAATAAATGTCTGTTGTTTAAGCTACTGAGACCATGATATTTTGCTATGGCAGCCCTGGTATACTAACGCAGATCCCTGTAGAAGATGGAGATAATTAATGGTGATTTGTCCTCGGGTTTGGGTTCTAGTTCTGAGGTCACAAAGAAAGTCCCACTCAATAATCAGGTGTAAGAAATAAAAGTCAGCGCATGTCAATACTGCAAAATACAGGAAGGAAGATGCAGTCAATGGCACAAAAGGAACGGGCTGCAAAAGGAATAATAAACTAGAAAAAAGGCTGGGCTGAGTTTTAGAAGATTATACCAGTGAGACAATGGAAACAGGAGTATAAACAAATCATCACACACACATAATGAAATCAATGCATGAGGTGAAACCACTGGTGAGGACATTGGCTGTGTCGGAATAGGACAACCCAGGTCATTCTGGGGCTGGTGAATAGGGCCAGGTTTAGAAAGTCAAATGTGCTAATCCACAGAGAGCGTCAGATCTGGAACAGTGGACACGCAAACATCACCTAATGAAACAGGATTCTGGGACTATGAAATCAACCACATTTTCTTGGTCATGATCTGGTCCCAGTCAAAACTGGATCTACAAGGAAAATCAGTCCACCATGTGGCAGTACTTGAGGGACCCCCTTATGAGTGTGAACTTGATCTGATCATAAAGATCCTCCCTATAAACCTGTCTCAGACTGAAGACTTGACTCCAAAGGATTATATGTGAATAAGAGAATTTTAGCTGATTTAAGAAAGCATGTAACCTTGCAGTGATTACATTATGAAGGGTTAGTTGAGCGTGGCCCTTGTTGAAGTCAGACACTTCTAAATTCCAACTCTGGCTTTACTTCTTGTTTGCTATGTACCCTTAGGAAAGTCACTTGGTCTCTAGGAACCTCAGTGTTCTCATCTGTAAAATGGAAATAACACATGCACAGCTGTGATCCAATGTGATAACATGTGTACACCTTCTTAAAGGATGGCTAATCACCATAGGTACTCAGTAAATATTAGCTCCCCATTTGTTCCCCTTCTAGGGTCATGGTGGCAGAAATCAGGACTTTTAAGAGCTAAGATAATGGATAACTAGATTTTAAAGGTGAGGCAAAAGGATGGAAAGGAACCCAGAGAAACAGAACTGACAGGAGGAAGGAGATTGGGGGTCAGGGAGAGGGACACCAAAATATATGTTACCAGTGTTGCCTGTTTCATGATCTTGTTTAGCGAAAGGCCAGTTCAAGGAAGAGTGTTTCTTCTCCAATCCTTGGGTGAGCACTGCCATCAGGTTAGGATTCTAAACAATGATCCAGGGTTGGACCCAAGGAGATGAAAGCTGCCTGCTGATCAAGCTGGCTAGGCAGGCATCCCTTCCTGCTCAGTGTGCCGTGGGCAGACCACTCCCACATCTGCACCTTGCTCTGAAGGGTACAGCCTTCCCAGATAAAGAAAAGCAGTTCTCCAGGCAGTCATAGAGAATAGCTGCCTTTCTCAGCTAGAAACTCCTCCAAGTCCATTTGTCCTGACCTTGATCAAAGTTTCCCTGCTGTGGTTTGGGATACTGCAGTGCAGTGTTTGATAGAAAGAATTTACTCTATAGAGAAAAATTCTAGGATAGCCACCCAGAGGACACTGATTATAAAGTACTCATGTGACAGAGCCAGCAATCCTCACATCCAGATGTCAAAAGCTGGTTAATTAAGATTAAGACATTTTTGCTTTAGCAAGTCCAGTCAATCCAATTCCAGCATGGTTTTTTTTACTAATGTTCATTTCTACAGAAATGTCTTTGTCTCTGTAGAGCAGCCATAAGTAGTAGGAATAAGCAGAATTTCACAGCAGTGTTCCTCACGCAACAGTCAAGAATAGCTTATGTATTTGAAAAGAGAAGGGGAAAGCTTTAGGAAGGAATCAAATGGTCTAGTCGTCAATCTCCGGTTTTTAAACAGAAAGGCTTTGCCACAAGTGCAAATAGTACAAAAGGTAAAGCTGATGGTTTCAATTGGCCATAGATGCAATGGAGAAGGATGGAAGCTCAGGGTCGAGTCTCAGCCACATTTCAGCAGAGCACTTGGGCAACATGCTCCATCTGGACTCAGAAGGAAAGGTTTCCCCACCGAGTCAGTCATAAATGCTGCTGCTGACATTTCCATTTCTCTCTTTGCTTGACTATAGCACCAAGACCCAGAGAACACTGCTTGTGCAATTTGCAAATGAAGATGATTTTTCGGCAGCCATAAGCTTCAAGCTGAAGAGGCTATTCAAAAAGGAGGCAGTAACAGTTTTATCTTTTTCCATAAAATTCTAATGCATTGCAGGGAAAATAAAGAAACCCCAGGTATAAACATTGCTACTGTAAGTTCAGTATACAACCTCTGTGCTCTACCTGCAACAAAGTTAAAAGCTGTTGAGTACGGATAATGATAAAATTCTAAACAGAACTCATGAGAGGAACCAAAACGATCTAAAAAGAGAATTTTTCATGGGATTTATTAGCAAGGCCATCCTTGGGAATAATGGTGACATACATATAAGAGTTTTGCAAAGGCAAATTACACTATGTGGGGCATTACTCTACCTCAATTTAAAGGTAAAAGGCAAAAAACCAAAGGTCATCAGCCCCAAAGTATATTAATTTATATCTAATGTAGGGTTTTTTTCCACACATGAAGAAGTCCAAAGGGGAAAAAATTACAGCTCCCACAAGAAACTTGCAGCAATAATCTTACATAATTTACAACATAAAAGGACACTTCCACGTCTAAGAATAGTGGCTCATCAGCATTGTAAGAATGGACCCATGCAACTCATTTGATGCAAAAGTCATATTAAAATCTTTGGGCAGCTGACTGCCTCACCAGCCTGTTCCTCCCATTGAAAGTCACCTTCACAACAGGTAATATTTGTGGATGCTTGAGTGGAAAGACAGATACATGACCTTCAGGGAGAAAGAGGACAAACTAAAAGGACAAGCCCAATTCTCCAGATCCTGGAGAAGCACTGCTCAGTTACCAGCTAGGCCTGTGCCAGCCGGGTTCTCTATCTAGCCAAGTGCAGGCTCAGGGAAGCCCTGAACGATTTCATTATCTCTGCCTTCCAAAGGGAGAAAGAAGGAGGCTGCTTTCCTATTTCACAATAATTGGATGAAGAAATGTGGGTGGGAGTACAATTCATTTCAAAGTTTGATGAATTATTTACCAATTAAGGAGATGAGCCAAGGAAGGGGAGGCCTACATAATTTTGATATGAATGTTCCTTTTATTATATTATTTATACACATGAAATTGTTGCTTTTATTAACTATAAGGTTAATCACTTGAATGGGTTGCTTTGCATCCTTTACAATCCGTACACAGGCAAATTGGCTAATTTTATGTTAGGAAAAGAACCTGGCAATTTTTCTAGTACTTATCTGTGTGCTGCAGTCTAGTAACATTTTATAGAATGAAAAATGAGTAAACTAGCTGGGCTGCTGGTGGTGCAAAGCCACTCGGTTTTAGTGGGGACAGGAAAGGAAAGGGTTCACGGGATTCTGGTGGAAAATGGATCCCAAGAAAATTACCTTTTGCTGTCTATTGGGTGGCAACACGAACACCTGTAATATGTAGAATCAAAGCACAAACTGCAGGGTCAGAAGATGTGGTCAGAGACTCGATCCCTGCCACTCACTCACTCTCCATGGATGCTGAGCACATCACCTGCTTTCTGTCATCTTCACTTGTAAAATGCAGATAATAATAATTCATTTATCCAAATATGTTATGAAAGCATTCTACGTACTCTCATTACACAGGGCACTGGGATTGCAATGGTGAACGAGAGTGACGAGATTCTTGTCAGGCATAAAAAAGTAAATGAAACATTTGCAGGTTGTAAGTACTCTTAAAGAAAGAAATAGGAAGAGTTGGAAAATAACAGATACCAATGCTTGATAGGAGAGTCTGAGAAAAACCCCCTAAAGATTGATAGTTCAGCTAAGATCTAAGAGACAAGAAGAAATAAACAGTTTATAGAGCCAGTGGAACAACATTCTAGGCCAAAGGGATAGCAGGAGCAAAGGCTCTGATGCCTGAAAGACTTGGTTTGTTCTTGTAACTGATTTAATGAAGGCAAGGAGCCATTCCTGAGCAGAAAGCAACTATCAAACTGATTACCGTAGACAAACCCAAAGTCTGATTAATTCCATGGAGCACTGAGCCTAAAAAGAAATTCACTGCAGTTTATATGAGTCAACTCAATAAGGATCTCTGGTAAATTCCCGTTGGATGGTGGATAGAGTGACTCAGATAGGCAGTCAGACCACAGATAATTACTGGACCAGATTCTCCCAAGCTCCTCACTGTTAGCAAGTTAAATGTTTAAGGAAGTCTACTCATACTCTTGGGTTATTTGGATATTCTTGATACCTTCTCCTCTCTAAAGCCCTTTATCTTGCCAGGTAGAAGGCTGGAGAAGGCTGGAGCTCTCAAAGAGGCTATTCTGTTCTGGGCCAGATGCTATTTAAAAATAAAACTCAAAGGCTTCAGTCCTCACTCTGAGACCTTTACAAATTTTACATTGCAGAACACACTCTCCTTTCGATTACATGTATTTAACCAACTTGATTGTTAATCTTTTGTAAATAATCTAAGTTTTAACTTGAGTATGCTGGCAGAGTAGAGGAAGGTAAGTTGTGGGTCCTAGAAAAGTAAGGGGGCTGGCAGGGTAGGTGGCTAACGCTGTTCCGGGGGTCAAAGTGCACTAAAGAGTTAAGGATTGTTGACTGCTTAGCAAATGACTCTGACTCTGGGGACAGTTCTGTGCAGCAAAAGGGCAAAGGCCATACATGGAGGTGGAAATGAGGAGCGTTAAAAAGCTCTGACTCACTGGGATGGAAGTGGTGTGAGAAAGGGCAGGTTGGAGAGAGAGGATGAGGCTGAGGGGAGAGGATTTTGATTGTACCCATAAAGTTTTGAGACTCACTTCTTAAGGAAAAGAGAAGTCGTTAAAGGAATTTCTAGCTGGAGGGTGACTTGATAAAAGTGTGTGTGTGTGTTTGTTTCAAATTTTTATTTTATATTGAATATAGCCGATTAACAATGTTGTGATCATTTCAAGTGCACAGCAAAGCAACTCAGCCATACATACACATGTATCTCCCCCAAACTCCCCTCCCATCCAGGCTGCTACATAACATTGAGCAGAGTTCCCCGTGCTATACAGTAGGTCCTTGTTGGTTATCTATTTTGAATACAAGGAGAGACATCAAGTCAATACTTAGGATGGACAGGAAGGAAGAACAACCATGGAAGGACATAAGTTTTGAGGCAATTGCACTGCTCCACAAAAATCATTCTTTCAAACTGATTTCCATCTTCAGTCTCCCAAAATCACCAGCAACAGACGACCTTCCCCCACACAGCATAGCCTTTATTTTCTCCACAAATACAGCTCCTTTTCTGAGCACCAAGAAATTGAAATGGTGACAATGAATCACTTCCTCCACGCTTCTCTCCTCTGTTACAGACACCTCTTTCTAGAACTAAAGGACCAGAAAACCAACCTTGGGCTTTTGTTATTACTATTTGATTTAGCTCATGCCTGCCTAAGAGAGCAGCTCTCCTCGGATTTATGCATTGAGCCCCTGTCATGTACCAGGCACTGCACATGCAGCATACAAAGACAATCTCCAAATCAGTGCCTGAAGATTGCTCAGAGGTAACCGGAGAGCCAGTAAACCAGCTGTGCCGTCAGAGATAACCAGTGGGGCTGGGCAACATGGGCTGCCTGGTCCCCTCCTTGGTCTGAGGTACAGAACACCGTAAGGTAAGGCGGCACCAGAAGAAAATCATGTCCACACTGAGTCCAGGAGTAAGAAGAGGAAAAACTTCAAAATCTTCCTGGGCTAGTGGAGAGATTGATCTTTAAGAAAAAGGCAGCTGCTAAGTTGAAGGTTGAACAAGTAGAACAAAAGTCCTGATGTGGACATAGAAAAGTCTCAGGTGGGGAAAGAGATGAAGAGGGAGGTGTGTAGTCAAGGGAAGGCTTTCTGGGTGGCAGGAAGCAGAGGCAAATGTAAGGCCACGCCTGTTTCTTAAAACTTTGCTTTCTGCCAAGAGCTCCACCTGTCTTATCTCATTTAATCCTCTGCATGAAGACTATGAAATAGGTCCTACTATTATCCCCCTTTTGCAGAGGAAGAAACTGAGGCTTGTCCAAGAACACACAGCTAATCAACGGTTGGTTAGGAATTTCAAACCGTTGAGCCCCAGAGCCTGCAGGCTTCAACCCCACACTTATACTGTCTCTGCAGTATTTAGTCTCTAAATTCTCAGCATTAGGTGCAGTGATCCATCTCTCCTGCAGGGTAAAGACCTCAAATCACGTTTCCATGTACTTCCTGAGTATCTCTGACATAAATATTATGTAAGTACTGTACTTCATTTCGAAACATCTAAAGAAACCTCATCTCTTCTACCACCCGACCCACTCCTCCTCCTGCATTCTTTAGCTCTCCTCGTTACTCAGTTATCCTGGAGTGGGGTGATATCTCCCACAATACATAACCAGTTGATAAATCATTTTTGGTCTTCCTTTGAGATACTTCATACCATTCTGAAGTCACTTCCATGCTGCCCTTTCTGTCCGCATTCTCTCCCTCCTGCCTTCCACTGTCCACCTGCCTCATCCCTCCAGTTGGGGCTAGCTTTCCTCAACACCAATATTGGGACTCCTCAGTCATAATTCCGTTAAGCCCACAGACTCTGGAATCAGAAAGCCAGGGTCCAAATCCAGTTCCTACACTGACCAGCTATGTGACTTGGGCAGTAACTGAAATTCCATTAGTTTCAGTTCCTGAACCTATTAAATTAGGGTAATGTTAGTACCTTTCTCATAAGGTCATTGGGAAAATTACATGAGACTCCTCAGCTTCGGTCACAGAGGAAGGATCCTTCGAAATGTTATCAAGATCATTTAAGTTAATGATGGTGTTTCTTCCCTAATCAAAGGCCTCTGTTGACTCCATATTGCTTACAAAATGAAGCCTGGGGGAGTTCTTAGAGCAATATTCAAATCCCTCCAGAAAACTGCCTTAACCTACCTTCCTGGACTTTTTTCCTTTTGCCCAAGCTCTCTTCTCCCGTTTGCTCTAAGCGTGAAGTCCACCCACAACTCACCAGGCCCCCATTCTGCCTGCTCTCCCCCTCCCCACCTTTAAGGTTCTCCTTATGCTTGGAACAGCCTTCACTCATAGCCACCTGTCAAAACCCATTTCTCGGGTTTAAACACCACCTTCTCTGAGAGGCATTCCAACATCCTCTTCCTCCAGACACCCCGGCCACCTCTCATAGGGCTCTATTTTACCTGTGGCCATATCTCTGATTGCACGTAGCCTTATTGATCGCTCTTTCTCCCCCTGTGATGGTTTCACAGGTTTTCTACTGCACTGTCTTTAGGGGAAGCACTCGTTTTGCTCCTTTCCATCCTCCACGCTCTTCTCTGGGCACATCTTACTTTATGCCCAGGTGCACACCCCCCTCTACAGATTCTTCCATGGTCAGCAGCACTGAGAATGACCCTCTAAATCTCTGCTCACACCAACCATCTTATATACCTGATCAACACCGTCCCTGCTCTAGAAGGTAGCACAGGCAGTATTAGCAAAGGATGGCAAACCTACACCAGCCCTAATTAAGACTGGGTTATCTGATAGGGGTTTCTTTCCCCCCATTTACACAGTAAATTCTTAAGGAGAGAGAATTAATGTTTATAGCAGACGTTCTCAAACTCATCTGCACATTGAAATCATGTAGGGAGCTGTATTCATTTCCTAGGGCTGCCGTAGCAAAGACCTACAACATACAATACAACAGAAATGCACTGTCTCTGGAGGCTAGAAGTCGAAATTAAGGTGTTGGCAGGGCCAGACTCCCTCTGAAAGCTGTAGGGGAGAATCCTTCCTGGTCTCCTCCTAGCTTCTGGTGGGTCGCTGGCAATCTTTGACATTCCTTGGCTTGCAGCTGCCTGACTCCAGTCTCTGTCTTCAGCATCACATGACCTCCTCCCTGTGTGTCTCTGTCCTCACACGGCTGTCTTCTTATAAGGATACCAGTCATTTGGATTAAAAGCACACCCTACTCCAGTATGACCTTATTTTTAACTAAGTAATTGCATCCTGCCATGATCCTATTTCCAAATAAGGTTATATTCTGAGATACAGGTGATTAGAGCCCCAACATATGTTTTTTGGAGGACATAATTCAACTCCTAAAAGGAGTTTTTAAAAATACTGTCAGTAATGTCCCACCACAGACATTGGTATTGGATGCCTGGGCTTCTGAATTTTTGAAAAATCCGTAAGCGATTCTAACGTGCAACCGAGTTTAAAAATCAGGAGTCAGGGGTTAAGATCGATCGAGGTGTTGAATTGTGCCTATACCACTTACAAACTGAGCCGCCTGGGGAAATGTGTACAACCTCTCTGTGCTTCAGTTTATCCAACTTAAAGTGGGGATACTAATAGTACCTGCCCCATAGGGAGGTTATAAGGATTACATGAGGTTATATAGGAAAGTATTTAGAACTATGCCTGGAACCTTATAATCCCCACCATTATTATAGTTCTAGTAAACGTGCATCCTCAGTTTTAAAAGCCTTAATTGTAATATGTAACGAAGATCATTTAGTCTCTATTTTAAAGTTAAAACAAAGGGAGCACGTAGATGTGCCAATAGTTTACTCAAAAGTCAGGGGGGAAACCTAGAAAGAAATTCAGATCTCCTGTGTACAGCTCACAACCCCAGCACTCCAGGAAGCCAGTGGTTTTTAATCTAGGTCTCAAGGGTCACTGTGATGGGGTGGGGGTCGGTGAGGGTACGGAGAACAGCTCACTTTTATCTGTTTCACATGTTAATTCCCCATAGGATTTTTTTTGAAAAAAAAAAAAAAGGGGGGGGGAGTGAGGGTTTCCATGGCTTAAAAAAACTGGAAAGCACCGTGCAGATTATGTTACCGTAAACCTCCTAAACCAACAGACTTTATCCTGGCTTCTGTCTCCTCCCTTTTCCCCACGGAGCAGAAAAGCCCAAGAGAGTTTCAGGTGGTTGAAGATACTACAAGAAAGGAGGTCAGGGTAAGAGGAGGGATACAAACTGGCCCCGCTGCAGCATTTCATCAGGTGTGCTCTCTGCTGATTCCTAAAATTTGTGTGAGGGAGGCAGAGAATTAAGACCTCCCCAGGCCCCAGTCAGAGCCATCTCCACTGAGAAATGCAGCATGAACTGGACAGAGCCCTCTCTTGCCCTCATGCTTCTCATCACGGGGAAGCTCAGGAAACTGGAAACGCCCCAGAAACAACACGACATATCAAATGTCAGAGCCTGGGCGATCCATCACCATCTTCAACACTGTGGTCATTACAATTCACTTCCACTCCATGGACAGCCCGTAAATCAGCCTGTGGAGCTCTTTGGGATCACTGAGTGAAAGGCACTGAATAAATGTCAGCTGGGATCATTAGAGATACCTTTCACTTTAGACAGACAAATGTTAGTGAGTCCATGCTCAAGGAAGCACCAATAGGGAGCCTAGATGTTTCCAGGGGTTCCAAGATGCTAATAATGGTTCACATAGTCAGAAAATTAAGATGGCAGAGGAGAGGCCTTTCTCATTTCACAATATTAAAAATATTCCACAAGCATAAAAACTCATTTACTATACTTGGCTTGTGCAGGGACATATTTCTGGTCCCATGTGCTTTCTCCAAGATCTGAAAACAGGCAGAGAACCAAATAGTTTGTGATATTACTCCAAGTCCATCAGGGCAAACCTTTGGAAGACATAAAGCACCAAGCCAAGGATGCTTACAGGAAGGGTGTGTTCCATTCTGCCACCCTGAGCCCTCTTGTATCTTCTTCCTGAACCTTCTCTTCACAGGCAAAGGTTCTCTGCAGCATGCCCACTCTTTTCAGAACAGGCAAGATCTCCTACAATGACTATAGAAACGGTCTACAGATTATGACCACTCCCACGGAAGATTTTCCAAGACTCCCCAGCATTGGCACACTGTGCTTTCCAGACTTGAACTGACCTGTCTCCCTTGCTGTGAAACCAAAAGCTTCATCTCCTGACGTATTCCTTTGTGTGTTATGCATCAGTGTGTTACCTTGGCCCAGGTTCTTGCTTTTCCATCGAACGGGGTACCAGGTCCATGCACACTGAGGAGGGGAGTCAGCCTTTCTGGAAGGTTTTCTATTGTTCATTGTTTACTGAGTGCTGAAAGCATTCTCAGTACATTATTGGATGAATTCTCATGATCCCCTGAGGCAAAAAGTCCAAAATAAAGAGACAGAAGTAAGTGACTCATACAGAAAACTGCTCTGCTGGGAAGAAAAGCCAAGTTGTTCACGGTTTGTACTTGAGCCAGGTGGGTGGGAGTATGTTTATGTTAGAACTTCCAAAGACCAACTTCCAATGAGGCCCTCTGGGGACATGAGGCTCCAGTCAACTCTGTCTTTGGGGAAAAACTTCTTCCTGCAAAATAGGAGGCAAGGCCATACATAGGAGGATTCTGGAATTTCCCGTTTAACAACTAAATGGATTATATTTGTCACTGGAACACAAACACCTTTTTTCAGTGTCATATTTTTTTTTTATGCTTCGAAATGAGGTAGAATTAATAAGCCCAGAATGGACAAGTCCATGATTCAGGAAAGATGTGAGCATACTGGGCTCAATTCTGCTCTTTGGGGATCCTCTTCAGCAGGGACTGGGCTTTCCGTCTTCAGATCCATTCTGCCTTTCAGAATTCTGAGAGCTTCCATACAGCTGCTGCGTAGAGCTGACTGGACCCCAAGCTTCAGTGATACAGGTGTTTATCCACTGGAAACTGGGCTGGGAAAACCTAGTGAATAACTGAAGAGTGTAGGTAATTCCACAACATTACTATTTTTTTTTTAATTTATTTTTGGCTGCATTGGGTCTTTTTTATTTTAAACATCTTTATTGGAGTATAATTGCTTTACAATGGTGTGTTAGTTTCTGCTTTATAACAAAGTGAATCAGCTATACATATATCTCCACATCTCTCCCTCTTGTGTCTCCTTCCCTCCCACCCTCCCAATCCCACCCCTCTAGGTGGTCACAAACCACCAAGCTGTTCTCCCTGTGCTATGCAGCTGCTTCCCATTAGCTACTGGTTTTACATTTGGTAGTGTATATATGTACATGCCACTCTCCCACTTTGTCCCAGCTTACCCTTCCCCCTCCCCATGTCCTCAAGTCCATTCTCTAGTAGGTCTGTGTCTTTATTCCCATCCTGCCCCTAAGTTCTTCATGACCTTTTTCCTTTCTTAAGATTCCATATATTTGTGTTAGCATACCGTATTTGTTTTTCTCTTTCTGGCTTACCTTACTCTGTATGACAGACTCTAAGTCCATCCACCTCACTACAAATAACTCAGTTTCATTTTTTTTTATGGCTCCATTGTACATATGTGCCACATCTTCTTTATCCATTCATCTGTCAACAGACACTTAGGTTGCTTCCATGACCTGGCTATTGCAAATAGTGCTGCAGTGGACATTGTGGTACATGACTCTTTTTGAATTATGGTTTTCTCAGGATATATGCCCAGTAGTGGGATTGCTGGGTCATATGGTAGTTCTGTTTTTAGTTTTTAAAGGAAACTCCATACTGTTCTCCAGAGTGGCTGTACCAATTTACATTCCCAACAACAGTGCAAGAGGGTTCCCTTTTCTCCACACCCTCTCCAGCATTTATTGTTTGTAGATTTTTTGATGATGGCCATTCTGACTGGTGTGAGGTGATATTTCATTGTAGTTTTGATTTGCATTTCTCTAATGATTAGTGATGTTGAGCATTCTTTCATGTGTTTGTTGGCAATCTGTGTATCTTCTTTGAATAACTGTCTATTTAGGTCTTCGCCCATTTTTGGATTGGGTTGTTTGTTTTTTTGACATTGAGCTGCATGAGCTGATTGTAAATTCTGGAGATAATCCTTTGTCATTTGCAAATATTTTCTCCCATTCTGAGGGTTGTCTTTTCATCTTGTTTATGGTTTCCTTTGCTGTGCAAAAGCTTTTAAGTTTCATTAGGTTCCATTTGCTTATTTTTGTTTTTATTTCCATTTCTCTAGGAGGTGGGTCAAAAAGGATCTTGCTGTGATTTATGTCACAGAGTGTTCTGCCTATGTTTTCCTCTAAGAGTTTTATAGTGTCTGGCCTTACATTTAGGTCTTTAATCCATTCTGAGTTTATTTTTGTGTATGGTGCTAGGGAGTGTTCTAATTTCATTCTTTTACATGTAGCTGTCCAGTTTTCCCAGCATCACTATTGAAGAGGCTATCTTTTCTCCACTGTATATTCTTTCTTCCTTTATCAAAAATAAGGTGACCATATGTCTGTGGGTTTATCTCTGGGCTTTCTATCCTGTTCCATTGAGCTATATTTCTGTTTTTGTGCCAGTTCCATACTGTCTTGATTACTGTAGCTTTGTAGTATAGTCTGAAGTCAGGGAGCCTGATTCCTCCAGCTCCATTTTTCTTTCTCAAGATTGCTTTGGCTATTTGTGGTCTTTTGTGTTTCCATACAAATTGTGAAATTTTTTGTTCTAGTTCTGTGAAAAATGCCAGTGGTAGTTTGATAGGGATTGCACTGAATCTGTAGATTGCTTTGGGTAGTATAATCATTTTCGCAATGTTGATTCTTCTAATCCAAGAACATGGTATATCTCTCCATCTGTTTGTATCATCTTTAATTTCTTTCATCAGTGTCTTATAGTTTTCTGCATACAGGTTTTTTGTCTCCTTAAGTAGGTTTATTCCTAGGTGTTTTATTCTTTTCATTGCAATGGTAAATGGGACTGTTTCCTTAATTTCACTTTCAGATTTTGCATCATTAGTGTATAGGAGTGCAAGAGATTTCTGTACATTAATTTTGTATCCTGCTACTTTACCAAATTCATTGATTAGCTCTAGTAGTTTTCTGGTAGCATCTCTAGGATTCGCTATGTATAGTATCATGTCATCTGCAAACAGTGACAGCTTTACTTCTTCTTTTCCGATTTGGATTCCTTTTATTTCTTTTTCTTCTCTAATTGCTGTGGCTAAAACTTCCAAAACAATGTTGAATAACAGTGATGAGACTGGGCAACCTTGTCTTGTTCCTGATCTTAGTGGAAATGTTTTCAGTTTTTCACCATTGAGGACGACGTTGGCTGTGGGTTTGCCATATATGGCCTTTATTATGTTGAGGTAAGTTCCCTCTATGCCTACTTTCTGGAGGGTTTTTATCTTAAATGGGTGTTGAATTTTGTCAAAAGCTTTTTCTGCATCTATTGAGATTATCATATGGTTTTTATTCTTCAATTTGTTGATATGGTGTATCGCATTGATTGATTTGCGTATACTGAAGAATCCTTGCATTCCTGGGGTAAACCTCACTTGATCATGGTGTATGATCCTTTTAATGTGCTGTTGGATTCTGTTTGCTAGTATTTTGTTGAGGATTTTTGCATCTATGTTCATCAGTGATATTGTCCTGTAGTTTTCTTTCTTTGTGACACCTTTGTCTGGTTTTCATATCAGGGTGATGGTGGCCTCGTAAAATGAGTTTGGGAGTGTTCCTCCCTCTGCTATATTTTGGAAGAGTTTGAGAAGGATAGGTGTTAGCTCTTCTCTAAATGTTTGATAGAATTTGCCTGTGAAGCCATCTGGTCCTGGGCTTTTGTTCGTTGGAAGGTTTTTAATCACAGTTTCAATTTCAGTGCTTGTGACTGGTCTGTTTATATTTTCTATTTTTTCCTGGTTCAGTCTCGGAAGGTTTTGCTTTTCTAAGAATTTTTCCATTTCTTCCAGGTTGTAGAATTATAAATGAAAAAGGAGAAGTAACAACTGACAACTGCAGAAATACAAAGGATCATGAGAGATTACTACAAGCAACTATATGTCGATAAATGGACTATTTACTCTTGACATGAACATACTGCAAGCCAGCCTCCTCTTGGAAGAGAGGATAAGGTTCTTCTTTCTTACTATAATCTAACGCACATTATCTGTTTGCTGTTAATAGTCCAAATCGGTTGGAACTGGGGAGAAAAGAGAGAATAAGAAAGCCATTCCCTTACTTGAACCAGTGCTACCCTAACATGGTGTCTTAGTCATCTCAGGCAGCTAAAACATTACCATAGACTTGGTGGCTTAAACAACAGAAATCTATTTCACACAGTTCTGAAGGCTGCGAAATCTAAGATAAAGGTACTGGCTAATCTAGTGACTGATGAGAGCTTTCTTCCTGATTTGCCGATGGCCATCTTCTCATTCTCTCCTCATGTGGCAGAGAGCAAAGAATAGGGGTAAGCTCTCATGTCTCTTCTTGTAAAGGAACTAATCCCATCCATGAGGGCTCCACCCTCATGTCCAATTACCTCCCAAAGTCCCCACCTGCAAATATCACTTTGGGAGTTAGAATTTCAACATATGAATTTGGGGGAACAGAAACATTCATTCCATAGCAGATGGCATCTTGCTTTTTGGGCCAAGAAGATGATTAAGCTGATTCTTGGTCTCTTGCGGGCATTTCTGTGCACTTATCTGAGACTACTTTGCTGAGATTCACCTGGCTGCAACTTCTATGATTCTAGATTTATTCTTCTTCTTTTGTCTACTCCCATCCTCACCACCCTCCCCTGGTTTTCTTGCAGTCTACTTTACACAGACTCTGCTGTGGGAGTCCCATTATACCTTCCAAGTGTCCCCTCAGTCTTGAAAGACCAAAATGCTGGAAAGAAGGAAAACACATAGAGATGAGCACTACAGTAGTTACTACTTGTGCCCCTCGGGGCATTTGCTAATTTTCTTTTTGGAACATAGATGCTGAGCAAAGAGCAGCAGCTAAGAGTCTCTAACAGTCTCACTGACAGAGAAGTTGAAAATTGGTGTACAGTGCTACCACAGCAGCTAGGACTTGATCTGAGAGAAAAACTAACTAATTGCAGAAATGTAGAGTGAATAGTATATGTGTAATTTTTCCTTGAGGTATTTTCCAACTCCTAAGCTACACATGTGTGAGGCAAAGTGCTGAGAAACCAAGCAGAATAAAGCTGCTGAAAAGCTAAAAATCTAAGCAGATATTCAGTAGTCTCTTGGTTCCAAGAAGACAAAAATTGAAGCTCACAGTCTGCCAAGAAAGAATCCCTAATAAAAACACCAGCCTTATCCTTGAGATCCTTGAAGAGGTAGGTTCTAGGAATAAAGACAAACCTGAAACAGAACAGAGCTCACCAGCCCTCACACTGAGTCTGAAACCTAAGTCCAATGGATCAAGATGATCTGCCTGTCAGAAGAAAATCAAATCCTCTCTAAGGAGAGATATCATCCATAGCACCTATTTTCCATACATCACGCTTGGCATTAGATCATATTTACCAAGAAGCCAGAATATAGGACCAAATGACCAAAAACCAACAGTTTAAAAAAAAAAACAAAAAAACAGACTTTAGAAACAGGTTCAAAGGTGAATATTTGAATTATTGGACATGGAATTTTAAAGAATTATAAATAACATAATCAAAATAGGAAAAAAGATGGAAAATTTGATCAGAGTACTGGAATTTATTTTAAAATTAATTAGAAAAAAAATTAATTAGAAAACATAAAGTCCATTAATACAACATTGAAATTAAAAAGTCAAAGATGGGTTTAGGAACAAATTAGACATAGCAGAAGAGCGGATATGTGAACTGGAAGATAGGTTAGTAGAAAATATTAAGATTGAGATTTCCTCAGAGAAACAAAAAGAAAAAGAGCACAGAAGAGCTTAACAGACACATGCAACATGATGAAAAACACGTTCATAAGTGTAGTTGGAGTCTTGAAAGGAGTGAGATAATGGAACAGAAGAGATATTCTGAGAATTTTCCAAAACAAACAAAAGATATTAACACAGTGAAGAAACACTACAAATTCCAACCAAGATAAACACAAATCAATTATATTTGTGAAATTGCTGAAAAACCAAATATAAGAAAAGAATATCTTATAAACATAAAAAGAAAATCGGTGCATGACTTTTAGGGGAGCAAATGTAGAATTATGGCAGACTTTTCAACATAAACTATGAAGGAAAACAAAAAGTCAATGGAATGATGTCTTTAAAATGCTAAAAGAAAAAGTATTGCCAACCTAGAATTGTGTACACAAAGGAAACAGCTTTTGAAATAAAGGCTAAATAGAGGCATTTTCAAGCAAACAAGAAACAAAGACACTGTAATCAGCAGAACTTTTAAAAAATAAAAATAAAATTTAAAAACTAAGGCAGAAAAAAATGATCCCAGATGAGAACATGTTCACGCAGGAAGGAACAAAGAAAACCAGAAAAGATAGGTATTCAGTAACTCCAAATGAATATTGTCTTTTTGTAACAATAGTAATAATGTCTTTTGTAACTTAAAATATATGTAGAATCAAAGTGCATAACAACACTAGCACAAAGGTGGGTAACAGATAAATGGAGTTAGAGTATTATAAAACCTTGTCCGTAAGTTATACATATTAATTTAAGCTAGACATTCATCACTCAAGAATGGATTTTGGAATTGCTAAAAATAATAACAAAAAGAATATATAACTTCCTGCTAATGATGGAAATGAAATAATTTTTTAAATTGTATGATTGATGCAAAAGAAGACTGTAAATAGAAAAAAAAAAAGAACAAATGGAAAAACAGAAAACAAATAAGACGATCCATTTAAATCCAGATATATCTGTAATTACACAGAACAGAAAAAGAAGAAATAACCCAATTAAAGACGAATATGGGGACTTCCTTGGCGGTCCAGGGGTTGGGACTCAGCGCTCCCACTGCAGGGGCTGCGGGTTCCATCCCTGGTTGGGGAAATAAGATCCCGTGTGCCGTGTGCACCGTGGCCAAAAAAAAAGACTAATATGATCAGAATGGATAAAGCAAATAAAATCTCACTATCTGGACTTAAAAGAGACAGAGATTTACCTTAAAGGTTGAAAGTAAAGGATTGGAAAATATACACTATGTACTCCAAAGCCAAAAGGTGTGTGTCATAGCTATAATAATGTCACACAAAATAAACTTTAAGGCACTAAGTATTACTAGAGGTAAAGAGGGATATTCCATAATGATAAAAGCATCAATCCACAGAATATATAATAATCCTATTATTATATATTAGAATTATGCAGCAAAACTATATGCAGCAATTTATATAGCCTCAAAATATTTAAAGCAAAAACTAAGTGGAGAAATGAATAAATCCACATACTTGTAAGTTTATAACTTTTCTAGTAATTAATAGAACAAGCAGACCAAGACAATTACTAAGTATAATACAGGTGATTAGAATAACATAATTAATAGGCTTAACCTAGTTAACCTAAGAAACCACTGCATCCAAAAACTTTAGAATACATATCCTTTTTAAGTGTACTGGCATTATTTACTAAAATAGGTCAAATGCTTGGCCATTAAGGAAGTCTCCAACAGATTTCAAAGGAATTTGAATCATTGAGAATACATTCTCTGACCTCAGTGAAATTAATCTAGAAATCTACAAATGCTTGAAAATTATGCAAAACACTTCTAAATAATCCATGGATAAATGAAAAACATATATCATAAAAGATATTAGAAAATACTGTTAATTAAATATTAAAATATAATATATCATAACTTGCATGATGAAAGTAAAGGAGTGCTCGTAGGAAATGTATGTCCTTAAATGCATAAACTAGAAAAGAAAAAAGGCTTAACATCTGCAATGTAAGCATCCATGTCAAGAAGTTAGTTTAAAAAACAAACTGAAAATAAAGCCAAAAGAAAGCAGAGGTAGGTGAGAAAAAATATAAAGATGAAAGCAGAAAATACTGAAGTAGAAAACAAATACACAATAGAGAAACTTATCGAGGCAACAAAATGAATCTTCAAAACTATTAATAAAGTTAATACTGCTTAGTAAGACTAAGCAAGAAAAAAGAGAATACGGAACACATTATCAATATTAAAAATAATAAAGAGGCTATCACTACAGATCCTACAGACATTTAAAATAAGAGGTTATTATTTAAAAAAATTAAAAATAAAAGGTTATTATAAGCAAATTTGTGACTTTAATGAAAATTTAGATGAAATGAACACATTCCATGAAAAACACAACTTATCAGAGCTGACATAAGAATTAGAAATCTGAATATTCCTGCATTTGCCTACAAAATTGAATCTAATTATGCCAATTATTTCTCAGCTCAAAATCCACCCTTCATTGCTTTGCTTGAGATACTGGAATATTTCTCCTTTGCAGGCTGGCACAATGTTAAGCTTGTTAATAGAGGGTGCTAGGACACTTACGGGGGAAACACCCTTTCTTCCTGGTTCCAGCATGCTGCTCTGAGTTCTTCCCCTACGGTGCACATGGCCAGCAGCAGGCAGACACCTAGAGGCACTCACCTTCCAGCTTGCAAGCCCTGGCCCACAGTTCACTGCCCATCAGCATTCCATCTGCCTGCATCCCATTAAGGGATCCCTACTGCAAGCTTCCTATATGGCAGTCATGGCCAGCTAGCACTCAGCTAGAGGCTTTCAGTCTGCCATTTCTGACCCATGATTCTGTGTCTGCCCACCCCAGCCCACTAACTGTGGACCAGCTCTGCCCCAGAAAAACATTTCTCCAGTATCCAGTGGGTTGCAGCCATGCCTTCTTCCACAAAATTTGAATCCTAGACTAAGAGAAGGTACACCTCACTTCCAAGTTTGTTCCTGCCTTGGGTATTCTGCTTCAGCCCTAGGGTCTTCTTTAGAGTTCTCTTTTATTCCTTCTTAATAGTAAACCACTGTAAGTAGTTAATCATTCTTTATTTTAAACTTTTTCTGTTCAAATTACTATATGGTGTCTGTCTCCCGTCTGGACTTTGACTGAGGAGCTGATTTTTTTTTTTTAATCTTCCCACAAAATAAATTCAGGGCCAGATGATTTCATCCAAAAATTGGGAGAATGATAACACTGATCTTACACAAACTCTTACAGAGAATAATACTTACCAACTCATTATATGAGGCCATTATAATATTAATAACACAGCTTGACAAAACTACACAAGAAAGAAAATTAAAGGCCAATACTATCTCTCATCAAAATAGACACAAAACACTTAGACATAAACTTGAAAATATAATCTACCAATATTTTAAAAGGCTAATGCATCATGATCAAGTTGGGTTTATTCTTAAAATTCAAGCCTGGCTTAACATTTTAAAATCAGTCAATAGAGTTCACTACATTATCATAAACGGTTGAAAACTTACGTTCATTTCAATAAATTCAAAAGTTCAACACTAATTTATGATTTAAAAAAATACTACTAGAATTATTAAGTAAATATAGCAACTGCTGTAAATACAATACACCAAAATCAAATACATTTCTATATGCTAGTAACAATATTGCATTATTAAAGTACCATTTAAATTAACATAAGGGCTTCCCTGGTGGCGCAGTGGTTAAGAATCCACCTGCCAATGCAGGGGACACAGGTTCGAGCCCTGGTCTGGGAAGATCCCACATGCCGCGGAGCAGCTAAGCCCATGCGCCACAACTACTGAGCCTGCCCTCTAGAGCCTGAGAGCCACAACTACTGAGCCCACATGCCACAACTACTGAAGCCTGTGTGCCTAGAGTCCATGCTCCACAACAAGAGAAGTCACCACAATGAGAAGCCTGCACACCGCAACGAAGAGTAGTCCCTGCTCACCGCAACTAGAGAAAGCCCGCGTGCAGCAACAAAGACCCAATGCAGCCAAAAATTAATTAATTGATTAACATAAAAATATCAAATATTGGAACAAATCTAATAAAAGATGTACCAAACCGTACACACTATAAAATAATACCAGTAGAAGTTCAAGAAGAATAAATGGAGGAATATATATATATGTTTATGAATTGGAAGACAATATTGTAAAGATGTCGATTTTCTCCCCAAAATTTATATTTGACTCTATTTGATTTCTAGGTTCAATGCATTTACAATTAAAATTCCATCAATTTTTATGGAAATTAAGTTCATATAGAATGCAAAAGATCAAAAGTAGTAAAGACGATCTTGAAGAACAAAGTTGAAACACTTATCAGATATCAAGTTTTATTATAAAGCCACAGTAACTAAAACAGAGTAGTATTGGTGCAAAGACCTACAAAGAGATCAAAGGGACAGAATAGAATGTCCAGAAACAGATCCACACTTACACAGTCACGTGATTAATGACAAAGACTCTGCAATTCAGTGGGGAAGGGATCGTCTATTCAATAAATGGTGCTGGGGTAATTAAATATCTATATGGGAATAAAATGAACCTTGATCTATGCCTCAAACCAAACACAAAAATCAATTCCAGATGGATGATAGACCTAAAATGCAAAAGGAAAAGCAATAAAGCTTCTCAAAGATAACACAAGAGAATAACTTCCTAACCTGGGGGTAAGCAAAGATTTCTTAAACTGGACAACACACACACACACACACACACACACACACACACACACACACACACAAAACAGTACCCATACAGGAAATAATTGCTGCATTAGACTTTATAAACAAAATTGGTTTCTTATCCAGGGTGAAAATTAGGAGCATTATTTGTAAGACATATACCTAATAAGGACCTCATAAAACAGTTGTCATGTGACAACTGAAGTGATGCTGCTATGGGTGGGGCACCTACAGCATCTGTTACAGTCCCCAAGCTTAGAGACACTTTTCATACCAAATGAAAGTGAGTAATGACCATCAAATAGGTAACATTTCTAATAGTGTTTTCTAGGATAATTTCATCAAAGCCTAATCTTCTAGGGTTGATATATGAGAACCACCAAACATGGTATCAAATTTCTAAGTGTTAACATGGCTTGTTTCTGTTATTTGCTCCTTATCCATTTATCCATTCATGAGTTCAGCAAGCATTTATCTGAGGATTTGCAGTGAGTTTGAAGACGTTCTACATGGTAGAGGAACAAAACCAAATGGTACATGACCTGTGCCCACAAGGTCAGTCAGCCACTGCAGATGGGATGGTAAGAGCTCTGATAAACATCTACACAGATGCCAGGGCAACACAGAGAAAGAGCATGAAATCAGAGCAGTGGAGTCAGAGAAGGCTTCCAGGAAGAGAAGCTTCTCAAGCTCAGTTTTAAAAGACAAGTAGGAGTTAGTGAGATTCACATGGGGAACAAAACATTGCTGGTAGACAGAGCAGCATGAGCACAGAACCAAGGGCATCAGATGATGTAATTAATTGTGTATGCCTTTTAGCAAAAGTAATGTTTATGGCAAAGGAAAGAAGGTGGCCAGACCTAAAAGAGGGAGCATCTGTCGTGAGCCTTGTCTGTTCCAGACACGAGGATGCAAAGACGACTTACACATGGTCATGGCCCTTGAGGAACTGACTGCCCAGAAGGGGACATAGGCAGGGAGAGAAATAAGAATGAAAGAGGTGCTGTAACAGTGGAAGGTACAAAGTGGCATTTGAGCACAACTTCAACGTGATTCCTCAGGCTTTGACTGGTTCTAGCTCTCTGAGGCAGCAGTAAGTACAACAAAGTCTTCAATTCATTATCTCTAGTCGGGGACTAGGATTTCTCAGGACCTGTAAATTGGGAGTAATATGGGAAGAGTGTACCTTACCCTTTTCTATCTCTAGTTTTCACTCCAGCCCAGTTAATAGCACTTGAATCAGGTACCTTTTTCCCAGTAGGAGCCATTGCCAAGGGAATTGCAATGAGAATTTTAAGATTACTAAATCCACACCAAAAATCTTTCATATTTATCTACAGAGCGTGTAATTATAAAGAAAATACATATCTTGGGAATGAATAATTGGATCATAAAATCCATCAAGTGTCATTTTATTCATTTTGCCCAAGTGTCTGTTTGAAACGATTCTAAGCAGTGTGACGTCAATATCTATTGAATGCCAACACTACGCAGGGATGCATAAATTAGCCTCCACGAGAATTAATGGCACATAAGTGTTATCTCCATTAAATATGTTTCAAATTTACTTGTTATGCATTCACTAAATTTGTATATAGGCTTTTTAAAGTTACGTTTTTGGCCGAGTCTCATTTAAAACCACAAGATTTTTTTTTTCTTTTTTGAAGATGGAGCACAGCCCCACACCGGGACCATGTATCTGGTGCTGATAGCGTGCAGCTCAGATTACCACCACCGCGACACCCGGAGGAGAGCACAAAGAGACCCGGCTTGTTCTAGGCTGCTATGAATTACAGGCCCCATTGTTAGTTCTCCGAGTGTTTCTCGGGCAATTCTTTCACACTGTTCTCTCTGAGGGTTGGTTCATCTGGACTTGATGAAGGAAGAACAATTTCAGGGCCAGAATCTGTAGTTCTATACAGCCTTTCACAGACCCCTGGAGGTCCAGGCACCATCGTGGGTGGCTCTTCCTCCACACCTGGAGACGGCTGGGCTAAATCCCTGTTACCCCACTGTACCCCATGTTCAGCCTTTCTCCCCTGTTCTTGTGGGGGGAACATATTTTTCCACTTTTACTTGATAAAGGGATAGTAATCATGTTTTAAAAAGAGGATTCCAAGAAGTTAATTTTTTTTAATTAAGCAACTGTAGAAAGATAAAGAAAACTGCCCTTGATTAATCACCTAACAATTCATGTAGTCTTCACAAAACACACCAGTGAGGCAGGGATTTTTGGTTAAGTCTTGTGTAGGAAGCAGAGGTACTTAAAACCATGGAAACTGAAGTGGAAACTACATGGACTCAAATCCTGGCTTCAGTGCTTCCTAGGTGTGTGACATTGGGCAAGTACCTTAATGTATCTGTGCCCTGTTTCCTCATTTATGAAACAGAAAAAAATTGTACTTTTTCCTAAGATTATTGTAAGGATTAAATAAAGTAATGCTTAAAAACACTTAGAACAGTACTTGGCATAGCAAGGACCCAGCCAGGAGTTACTGTTATTATGTCATTTTATCCAGGAGGAAACTGAAATTCAGTCATTCCTAAAGTTACAGAGATGTTCAAAATAGAATCAGGATTTGAACCCAGATCTGGATTGTTCACTCATTCATTAATTCAACAAGCTCTCTCCATTACGGATTGTTAGTTGTTATTGGAATACCACTCACCAAGGGTCTCTTGTCTTTCAGCACATCTTGCAAGTGCAGTACTAACTGTCCTTTGTTCTTAACTATCTATTTAAGGGTATTTATGAAGCAAATACCCTTGGAAGATAGAGATAGTGCTTCCCCCTGGAGCAAAGGGTAGACATGCCTATTGTCCATGATAAAAGATTTAGGGTCCTTTCCTGTAATGCAAACTACTGCCCATACAGGCATCCCTCTGGGCCCATTGACACCTCCCCATGGGGCACTGGGGGCAAAGGGAACTGACACAAAAGTACTGATGCTCATGTGGCTCGCTGGCCATGCTATATCTAAACCATGTCTTCTGTCAGCATCCACGAAACTCTGATAGGCTAATGTGTGAGCCCATTTGGGCTGCTATAACAAAATACCACAGATTGGGTGGCTTATAAATAACAGAAATTAATTTCTCACATTCTGGAGGCTAGGAAATCCAAGATTGAGGTGCCAGCATGGTCATGTTCTGGTGAAGGCCCTCCTCCTGGTCCATAGGTGGTGCCTTCTTGCTGTGTCCTCACATGGTAGAAGGGGAGAGGGCTCTCTTGGAAACCTCTTTTGTTAAGGCACTGATCCCATTCATGAGGGCTCCATCTTCATGACCTAAGCACCTACCAAAGGCCTACCTTCTAATACCATCATCTTTGAGGGGGAGGATTTCAACGTATGGATTTGGGAGGACACTTCCATAGCAGCAACTTGTTAGCTTGCCAAGTGTGGTAAAATCTCAGACTCTTCTCAGCTCTTGGCAGTATTGGTGATGAGAAAGGGATGCTGACAGATACCTGGCTTTGCTTTCTAGAAGAGGAAAAAGGGCCCTGCAGGCCACGTTTGAGGATATGAGAGGACTCTCTGAGACATGTAGAATCCTCTTGCCAAAGTGGTGGGCAAATGGGGAGCAACAGATGTCAATGAATATTTAGAGGATGAAGAGAAAGAGGTAGGATTGAACAAGCACCCAAACAGTGCCGAGGTTTTTCCTCACTCTCCTTCAGAGGAGTGGAAGAAGAATGTTGCCACTACAGGAAAGCAACAGCCCACAGCCCCAGGCAAAAGGCAACATGGCTGTAACTGCTGAGCATGGAGTCCCCAAAGCTGACATGAATAGTGTCAACAATGAGTATGTAGAGCTTTAAGTGGACCAAAACCATTAGAAGTTGGCTGGTTGAGCCAACCAACTTGGGAATGGGAGCAGGTGGCCACTGGAAAGTGAAAGCGAAGGCAAAGCCTTGCTTAGTGACCCTACCTTGCCCCTGCGCCATCCCTCTCTCTACCCTGACTGCAGCTACTTTAAAGGAAGATGATTTAAGGTGGGTTTGAAGGCCATGTGCACCCGTCTGAGTATACTAGGGAGTTCTGTGGAAAGAGTAGAAATCTACCTGTATGACACTGCTGGATATAGGCACTCAAGTCACTATTATACCTGGTCCCATGGGAGAAGCCAGGACCCAAATTCAACTGATGGGATCTGAGCAAGGTTAACAGTGAGCAAAAGAAGCTAAAGTGATCTTGAGTCTCAGTGACTCATGATTTTGCCTCTTGGAGCCTCTGGTGAAGGGAAACAGCTTCCACTCAGAGGTGCCCCTTGGGGTTCTGGACTTGTCATCTCTCTGACCTGACTGCCAGCTACATCCTTTGGGGGAAGCAGCTATTAGCTTGCTACAGGGCTCTGGTCAAAACTGAACACCTGACTCACAGAGGGCTGTGATTCTCTGTATTCCTGTTTTAATGTGGGTCAACTAGAACTCAACAACTAACAAGGTGAGAAGGTAACACCCCACTTGTCCAAAAAAAATGAAGTCAGCCTGGTACCGACAGCACCTTGGCTTTACATGAACGAATGGTAACCATCCCTTGGGAAAACTCTACTCCTCATTCCACCACCTGAAGCAAAGCCACTGGTTAGGGGGACCCTTGGTTCATAGGTGTCCATGGGGACTGCTGGGGCTGTTCAACCTCCCTGCCAGCTACACAGAACTGGGATGTGATTGCTCTGCTCAGTGGGCAGAACACAAAGCCATTCTCATATCTCTGGCCAGTACTCCATTTGATGAACCAAATTATATTTTTCCTGACTCTTGGGCTGTTGCCAATGGCTTAGCTGTCTGCTCTGCCATTTGGAAAACTAGAGGCTGGCAGATTAAAGACACCCCTCTTTGGGGCCATGAAATGTGAAAACATATCATGACTGCTAATCAAAGCATCTGGGTCACTCCTATCGCTGCCTTCAGTAAGAGCCTGTGCTCTGACAGATCATCTGGAAGCGAGTTTGTGGTTGGGTCTGCAGTGTCCAGATTGCCACCATTGTTGCCTGGATCCATCATCTTCCCAGATACAGCAACACATCCACCATCACGGTCTGGGCACAAAGGAAAGGTCTCTGTGTTTCTGATGCATAAGCTACCACCACATGCCAGACTTGTGACTCAGGCCAAAAGTTCCACTGTTTATCTCCCAGTGAGGAAGGCCACATTGCAACCCTTGAAGCTAACGTGTCATGTTTTTGGCTTTCTGGACCAATTTGGTCTGACAATGATGAACCTTTTACCATAAAAACTACCTAGTTGTAGGCTAATTGTCAAGATACTCAACAGACCTTCCATGGTCCCTATCATTCACAGATATATGATATTGTTGAGACTTGAAAAGGTCTCCATCACCTCCTCCTGGCCCATATACTTTCTTAAGGCAATTTGGTCACTGAACGTGGCTGTCCCCAGAAAGGGATCATTTTCTCTTGTCCACTTTCTGGGTAATAATTAGGATGAAAATGGTTGGGGGGTTATATAAACCTATTTTGAAAATTCTGGATTCCACCTGACCATTCCTGGGCATGAAGCTCCCTTCTTTCTCCTAACAGAAATCCCAGGATTACCTGGTTGGTCCACCCTCTTGGTGGTAGCACAGCCAAAAGGGGACCTAGGGCCTCAAACCTGATTCTAGTGTAGTCACCATAATTCTCTCACTGGATTGACATGGTCACAGAGCACAAGGATTCTGACTACTTGGTTAAGCGCCCTATTCACTGAGTCCCCCTACAGAGGCCCACACATGCGAGGTGGGGGAAATGATGAGTCTCTAAGTTTTATTAAAAATGTCCTTGTGCCTCTCACACCTGACCCCTCTGAATGAAACCTCTGGGTGTAAATAGGGGATAATTCAGAAAATTGATATGGTAGCTCCTGGAAAGGAACACACCGCTTTTGTGTCTGTATAAGGATAAAAACAACCTTGGCACTTGAGGAGAACATCTCAGAGTCCAGGAGGGATGGGGGAGTGAGGGACACTAATGATATTTGTCTTTCATAAACTTCCTGGACCCTTCTTCATGAAGGAAAACTCCCTGGTGCTACCTTCCCAAACTGATGCAAGCACCTTCAATTCAACCAACTTCTAGGTCTGCTGTCCTCCACCAGATGGCTCTAATAAGTCTAGCAAAATAGCAGAGGGTGGCTCCAGTTCCTGCACCTTCCATGCAAACACTGAAGGTCTGGCACGCTCATGGAAAGCTCACCAGAAGCCAAGATGGTGTAAAAATGAGGGACAGGGCTTCCCTGGTGGCGCAGTGGTTAAGAATCCACCTGCCAACGCAGGGGACACAGGTTTGAGCCCTGGTCCGGGAAGATCCCACATGCCGTGGGGCAACTAAGCCTGTGCGCCACAACTACTGAGCCTGTGCTCTAGAGCCCATGAGCCACAACTACCGAGCCTGTGCGCCACAACTACTGAGCGCACAAGCCACAACTACTGATCCCACGTGCCACAACTACTGAAGCCCGCGCACCTAGAGCCTGTGCTCCACAACAAGAGAAGCCACCGCAGTGAGAAGCTCACGCGCCGCAACGAAGAGTAGTCCCCGCTCGCCACAACTAGAGAAAGCCCACGGTGCAGCAACGAAGACCCAACGCAGCCAAAAATAAATAAATAAATTTATTTATTTATTTAAAAAAAATGAGGGACAGATATTGTTAGGGGAAAATTCTCTGTGGGTCTCTAATGTTTCTGCACCTCTTGTGAGCAATGCACTAAATGCCTTCCTTCCAGACTATCTTCCTGGGTCTTTGTAAAACAAACAGACTTGGAAGATAGAGACTGTGTCTCCCTCCAGAGCAACAGGCAGATTTGCTCACAGTCATAGAAAACAAAGATAGCACCTTCCTCTGGAGCAACAGGCAGATATGCTTACTGTCCATTATAAAAGATTTGAGCTCCCTATGCTCAGGAACCCTCTCCTGTGACATACTTGTCTGGGCCCATCCACATCATCCTTATGGGATGTGGAGGCAGGGGGAACCGACACAGATATGCTAACGGTCATGCTGCTTCCATTCTGTGAGTAATAAAGTCCACTGTCTCTAACCCAGGAGTCTCGTGGCATCTGTGAGAATCCATGAAACTATGACAAGCTAACCTGTCAGCTTGCAAGTAGGTAGAAGCTCAGACCCCTATCATTCTTGACAGTCATGAAATATGATTTTGGATAAATCTTCCTCTCCAAAAAAAGAAAAGAAAAAGAAGGATTAAACGTTGGGGAATTTGGTAACAATCTAAATGTTTCTAAGATATACCTACAAAGCCATTTCCAGTTTGTCTGCACTTTCCACTTTTCTTATTCCTTCATTAATTGATTCATTCTTCAAATGTGTGTTGAATACTACTTAAAAGGTGATCTAGCAAAATACAAAACAGACCAGATTCTTACCCGCCAGAGGTTTGCAGTCTAATGGGGAAGGTAGCCATCAGTGATATAGCATTGGGATCATGGAAAACACTGGAAGGGAAGGGTGCTAAGAGAAAGAATATCAGAGGAGAACTGCATGTAGATTGGGAGGGCCAGAGAAGACATCGCCGTGGAAAGGACAGTGAGTTGAGATATGAAAGACATGTGGCAGCCAGTAGGTGACAGAGTGGGGTAAAGCCAACCACCTGCATAAAGATCCTGAGGGGAGAGATCGTGGCATATCCCAGTGTGATAGAAGGCAGAGCGGGCAGGAAAGAGAGGTGCAAGACAAAGCGAGGGATTGGGCAGAGGCCACATCTGGTATAGCCTTGTGATCCATCATTTTTTTTTTTAACATCTGTATTGGAGTATAATTGCTTTACAATGGTGTGTTAGTTTCTGCTTTATAACAAAGTGAATCAGCTATACATATATCCCCATATCTCTTCCCTCTTGCGTCTCCCTCCCTCCCACCCTCCCTATCCCACCCCTTTAGGTGGTCACAAAGCACTGAGCTGATCTCCCTCTGCTATGCGGCTGCTTCCCACTAGCTATCTATTTTACGTTTGGTAGTGTATGTATGTCCATTCCACTCTCTTTGTCCCAGCTTACCCTTCCCCCTCCCCGTGTCCTCAAGTCCATTCTCTAGTAGGTCTGCATCTTTATTCCCATCCCGCCCCTAGGTTCTTCATGACCTTTTTTTTTTTTTAGATTCCATACATATGTGTTAACATATGGTATTTGTTTTACTCTTTCTGACTTACTTCACTCTGTATGACAGACTCTAGGTCCATCCACCTCATTACAAATAACTCAATTTCGTTTCTTTTTAAGGCTTGTGACTTTACCCTAAGAGCCGTGGGGGTCATTAAAATGTAAGTCCCATAAGGAGATAGGGTAGAGTTTTACCTGTCTCATTCATTACAATTTCCTAGCACCTGGAACATTGCCTGGCACACTATAGGTGCTCAATAAATATTTGTTCATTCTGTTGAAGGGGAAATACACAGTTTGCATTTCTGAAAGGTCACTTCGGCTGCTAAGTGGAGAACAGATTGAAGAAGACAAAGCAGGAAGACTAGTCACAAGGCGAGCGCACAGCCCAGTGACAAGTTCAGTAGCTTGGACTAGGGTGGTGGCAGGAGAGATGAACCATGTGCCCCACCTGCCCGCCACACACACACAGTTTTTTAAATCTTCTGTAGCCTTAAGGATCTATTCAACTTGAAAGATCATGGAGGACCATGAAATTCAATGTGAAACAACTGAAGATAATACGTTAATTGGTATAATACGTTATAATGGTTGGAGTCTTTGGGGTAATAGCTAGTTGTGTATAGTAAGTGGTGCCGGCAGATAGATCGAAAGAGAAAAACTTGCTCTCAAGACAAAGAGAGTGATGATAACTGAGACCATGTGCAGTAAAACTTCTGGCCTCAGCAGGATAAACCCCATATCATTCCTCCCCGAGACTTTATTAAACTCTCTCTCCAGCCCGACTGCCCCTTGCTTCCTGCAGGACTCAGTGAGTTGGAGCCTCACTGGTCATTGCAGGTGCCCTTTTGCTCCTGTGAGGAAGGCAGGTGTTGCGTGTGTGTGTGTGCTCTGCCCGTCTGGCATCCTGGGAAGGAAGGCTCCTTCCATGAGCTTAGGAAGCAGAATGCTGAGTGTGGAGGCAGGGCTAGAAGAGAGGGGCACTGCAGGTGAGAAAACAGGACAGCGCCCCTCCAGCTCACACAGCGTCCGTGCTCCCGATGTCACCCACGGTGTCAAGCACGGCAATTCATAGAGCAGAAGCTGCGGAAGAACTGGCCAAGGTTATTCTGGTGCCACGGTGGTCTCATTCTCCCAGCCCAGATGGCCAGGAATGCTACGAGGCAGAGAACTCTGCTCCCGGCGGAGCGCAGAGCACTTGGCACTGCTTAAATCGTGACCGCTCATGCCCACGTGGACAGGTTGGCCTCCCTGTCTGAAGGGCAGGGGATAGGCAACGGTCCTGGAGAGGGAGTTCTCATTGAGAGACAGGGGAACGGCTGTTCTAGTCCTTTCTTAGCCCTGCTAGGGATGCCCACAGCCCTGGAGGGGGCTGAGCAGGCAGGAACACCTGCAAAAAGCAAACAGGGCAAGGATTTCAAGATCTGCATCGTCTGACAGAATAATGCTGATGGAAGTCAGCCACCAGTGGTCATTCATTTTAAATGCTTTTTACAAAAGGAAGAAAAAGAAACTGTCTACGGTTCTATGCTAACAATAGTTCTCTCAAGAAAGAGCACTAACTAACATATATTCTTCTTGTGTTTCACGGCATGGACAGCATTTTTCTATACATGGCTACCTCATTTCAAGGCTTTTGATAAATAATTAGTTTAGCTGACATATCCACTCCCAACTCGCTCAGAGTAAGTGGAGAATAGAGTTACTACTAGTGCCCTTAAATTTGCCTTTGAGTGAAAATTGTTTTCACCATGTCTAAGATGTTGGACCGATATTCTACATATGATCCTATTTTGAAGGACCGAGGCTATGCTTTGTTTCTTCTCATCCGGTCTTAAATACCTCCAACACCCAGGCAGCCTTAGCCAATATGGATAATGACACATGTCCCAAAAGGGCAGCCTCTTCCTCTCACCAGGGTTTCCACAGAAAGGTTCTGCGCCCAGGCCCTAGGCAGGGTTCCCAGGCCCAGTTAATTACCCAGAGTCCCAGTGAGTGGACCTTCACAGTCCTCACTGTGTGGACATCCTGGTTTCATAAGTGTACAAAGATTTTCAGAACCGTTTACTGGCTCCTGTTGACATCAAAAGTGAAGGGACACAGACAACTTTGAGAAAGAAATTAACAAGGGCATCTGTCAGCAGTTGTTTAGTTGTTTTCTTTATCTAGGACCTGCCCTGCTTGAAACTTTTTCTCCAGCCCCTCTTACTTCACACTAGATGCCTGCCTCCTTGAGAGGCCTTTCCAACCCTTCTTGGCAAAGCTTTAGATACATGACAAACGCATAGGAGATCTGCACTCTACTCATGCAAGCTAAAAGGTTATTAGGTGTGTTTGATGGCTCATTTTATATGTCAACTTAACTGGACCCAGCACATGCCCAGATATTTGGTTAAATGTTATTTCTGGGTGCATCTTGTGCCTGTGCGGGTGTTTCTGGATGAGACTAACATTTAAATCAGTAGGACGAGTAAAGCCAGTTTGCCATCCCAATGTGGGTGGGCCTCATGGAATCCTTTGAAGGCCTGAATAAAATAAAAGGCTGAGTACGAAAGAATTTTCCCTCTGCCGGACTGTCTTTGAGCTGGGACATCAGTCTTCTCCTGCCTTTGGACTTGGACTTGGAGTAACATACACCATTGGCTCTCCTGGGTCTAGAATTCTCAGCCTCTGTAATCGTGCGAGCCAATTCCTTAAAATAAATCTGTTTGTTTACAGACTGACTGACACACACACATACTATTGGTGGCTGAGAGCCCTGACTAGTACAGCGTGCTACTCTGTTTTTTGAAAAACATCTTCAATAGCTCCCTCTAGACAAGTGGCACAAACTAAAATGCCTATAAACAAACCCAGATGAGCACAGCAACAAGAGAAAGGATGCTGACTACAGGTTCTAGCCAATCTCCTCTCCAGCTGACTTTTTCCGTGTCACATTGAAGGCACCATCGGGGCCAGATTTTTCCATTTCTTAAGAGAAGTAAAAAATCAGGATATTCTTGTCAATGTTGGCAACTCCTTCAAAAACTTTCAAAAGCCCACATGAGCCAACCTGCCCAGTCTGTGGCCCAGATCTATTCCTTGGCTGCCGGCGTGCAGTCTCCGCTTTAGGGAGATGTGGGGAATCTTTCTGGATGGAAGGAAGGCACGTGTTTAGAAATATTTTCCTATTTCAAAACTTGGAGCCACTGCAACGACTGCTGCACAACATTAATTCGTGCCTTGATTGTTTATCTCAGGCTTCTCTTCAGAGCAACTTCCCTGCATGCTTATATTATCCCACGAGACCACTGAGGGAAAGAAAAGAGAGCAGGTATTATAATCCCTATATCTATTTTCTTTCAATGGAGTTAAAGACTCTTTAGATGGTGTGCCTCCCAGAAAAGTGCTAGAAAGAGTTGCACAATTCTAACTAAACTCCAGACCCTATACTCTCCCCCCAAATATGAACTTTACATTAATCATTCCTGATGCATGTGGTTCTTTCTATCCTTCCACAGCACATTGACATTTGGTTAAAAATGGTATACATGCTGGAGAGAAATAGACATAAATATTAATTTCAGTAACACCCCCATGGATAGTTTAAAACATGTTTTTCCTTACTACTCAGCCATAAAAAAAAATGAAACAATGCCATTTGCAGCAACATGGATGGATCTAGAGATTATCATACGAAGTGAAGTAAGTCAGACAGAGAAGACAAATACCGTATGATATCACTTACACATGGAATCTAAAATATGAAAGAAGTGAAGTTATTTACAAAACAGAAACAGACCCACAGACATAGAAAACAAACTTATTGTTACCAAAGGGGAAAGGGGGTAGGGGAGGAACAAATTAGAAGTTTGGGATTAGCAGATACAAACTACTGTATATAAAAGAGATAAACGACAAGGTCCTATTGTAGAGCACAGGGAACTATATTCAATATCCTGTAATAAGCCATAATGGAAAAGAATATGAAAAAGAATATATATATATATATATATATATATATATATATATAAACTGAATGTCTTTGCTGTACACCAGAGACTAACACAACACTGTAAATCAACTATACTTTGATTTAAAAAAAAACATATTTTTCCTATACATTGTTTGATCTTTTTTTCACTTTGGCCATTATACATTTTTCTTTTAAACTTAGGGTTGCTCTTTAAGCATATCTTCACTCTTTTTCAACCTCCAAATCCCATTAAGCTGTGCCTCCAGCACCCGAAGGAGTTGGGCAAGGTGTAAAGGAATGCCCAGATGGCTCTGAAGATGCTTATTATAGGGCCCTCCATTGTATTCAAATTAACGGCACTACATTAGCATGGGGTGCCCTTTGGTGCTCATTTGTTCCTGCACTCCGGGGGTTAAAGGAGCCTCCTGCTCTCCAGATGTTCGGTAGCTCTTGTAAATGAAAGATTAGCGATTTTTTGCTGCCGCTGCTATTTCCTCTATTCCCTTTTAAAGCTGATATTTTCTTTAGGAACGTGCTTAGCGTCTGAGTCACAAGAATCTCCTCCCTGAGGAATACCAATCAATAGCACACGCAAGAAGAAGGACATAATGCAGAAGAGGTAGACATGGTCTGTATTCATTTGTTGACTGCGATACTCTTCCAGTGACTGATGTGTGCGTCCTGTGGTTGCACTCCACCCTTTGAAATGCCGATCAAATACACGTGACATTTTTCTCAGCTAAAAACAAAAACCAAGACCAAAAAAAAAGAAATCTTTCACTCATTTTTTCTTTGGAAAGGATATAAGAATATCTTTTGTTAGTGCTATGACAACAATATCAACTTTATTTTCAAATCTGGCCTAACTTCCCTCTAAGCAAGAGGTGTAAGTGTCTGAAATCCAACTCAGAGCTGCCACCAACAATGTCTTCCCAGGAAAGAAATAAGAAAATACCCAAAATGGATTCCAATAAATGAATGCCAGTGTAACATCTACCATGCTTGTCTTTTGTGCACAGAGACACTCCCCGGATCCTGTTGTTCCAAGAGCTGTTCAAGCGTTGAATAAGCAGAGTTCCAACAAGACGAAAACGTCTGCCTCTGCTGGGGTCCATCAAGCTGTTCTCCTGCTACAGCTCAGCCAGGATTTCTCTACTCTTAGCAGAATTACCACATCTCACAACTTGTCCTAACTCATTTCCAATGCTCTGGTCACCAAGCAGGGACAGAGATAGACCAACCTATATAGAAAAGGAAAGCCTGATGGACACCATTCGTCTTAGTACCACACTTTTTTTTTTTTTTTTTTTTTTGCGGTACGAGGGCCTCTCACTGCTGTGGCCTCTCCCGTTGCGGAGCACAGGCTCCGGACGCACAGGCTCAGCGGCCATGGCTCACGGGCCCAGCCGCTCCGCGGCATGTGGGATCTTCCCGGACCGGGGCACGAACCCGTGTCCCCCGCATTGCCAGGCGGACTCCCAACCACTGCGCCACCAGGGAAGCCCACCACACTTTTGACAATGGAAATGAAAGTAGCAGAGAGGCTGAAGGGGAGCCACTGGCCCTCAGGAGTGGCATCACTGATGGAATCTTTATTGGAGTTTGACCTCTTGCAAACCCTGGACTATTCAACATGACCCTCCTCTGAGGTAGATAATATGGAAGAAGTCTGAAGATGGCAGTAACACCTCACATCTTAATATAAACATAGCCCAGTCTCAAGGATGGGAGCCTCAGTCACAGAAACATGAAATAATGTTTTTGAAAGAAGACTAGAGATGAATATTTATAATATACATGTAAGGTTGAGAGCTTCAAGGATGCCAGCTCAGAACGAATTGCTATGGCCACTACAGGGAAGGAACATCTCTTTCCTTCTACCCCCGCTAATTTCAACAACTGGGGCTTGAGAATCAAGCTGATAAAAGATAGATTAACAAGAGGAAAAAAATGTGTCATAAGGTACTTACATGCTGGAGTTTCACAAAGAAATAAGACCCAAGGAAGCAGCCAGATGACTGAGATTTATATACCATCCTAGGCTAAATAAAGGAAAAGTGGGTGAGCTTCTAGATGGGGGAGACAAGTTATGGGCAAAGGAGGGGGGAAATGTACAATAAATATGGGTTATCTGTCTTGCAGATAAGAGTCTCAGGTGATAAGCCCTGTCTCTGGGGAGTAGCTCTCTGAGCCATCTTTATAAATGGAAATTTCCTTAACAATAGAGGAAATTTGAACTTTATTTTTAGGCACTAAGGCACTATTTTATTGCATATGCTGGTTCCCAATTGCTTTTAGCTCAAAATAATCCTTAGGCCAAGGTGGCCCATCTTGGGATGGCTTATTCTGGTACCCTTTACCCCCAACGCCACTAGCAGGGTCAGGATGCTGCCCAGGGAGGGCCTTCTGAGGGGAAGGTTTGTGCTTTCCTCTAAGGCACACTTACTGCCAGCCAGTGAGAGGGAAAGTTGCAGTGCAGAAGTAGACAAGAGGAAGACCACGGAGGGGGTGAGAAAGTCCTGAAGGCACAGGGGTCCGGGGGAAAGGATACTGAGCCATGAGAGAGAAAGGAGGAAACAACTAGAGCAGAGTGGGGAGCCTCAGCTTCTCCCTCTCCTACGAGGGCCCTCAAGGCTTACTATGGGAGGAGTCTCCCACCAGCCCTCTCCGGCATGTCTAGGGCTTAGAGCATGTGCCTGGCTGGTGGGCATTCCACTGATCTATCCAATGAAGTGCGTCATAGAGGTTAAGCTGATGGAGAAGATTTAAAGGGAAACCAAGAGGAAGTAATGAGATGGAAACCAGAGAAGAAAAAGGCAGTGGTCAAGGATGGATAGGAAGGTACAAAAATAAGGTCCCCCTTACAAAGATCTCAGAAAGAAGACTGCCTTCAATAGGTCAACTTAATAGGTTCTTAATAGGTAAGAACAAGGACAAGCAAACTCACCTTAAAGAAACAGAATTGCATTAAGCTAGCACAAGGGATTAAATATATGAATATTGCTATAGAAAGAATGTTTAAAGCAAAAGGAGATTGCTTGGCAAGAGAAATTGCGAAGAGGTAAGTCAGCTTAGAATGGAATCCATGCATTTGTATGGAAACAGATCAGAACTCCAAGAACTAAGAGACCCCAGTCCGAGTTTGCCTGCTCCCATGAGGGGAATGAATGAATGAGTCTTCACCTGTGAGTTGTGCGGAGTCTTGCAACCCTTCAAGCCCCAGCATCCTTCACCCCAATAACCTACCTCACACTAGCACATGAACCCTGGGGCTTCCAGAAGTTGCCATGGAGATGATGCAAGCTTGTTACTGGCTGCAGGTGTAGTGGACACTGCTCTCCCCAAGGTCACTTCTTACTCTCCAGGTGGAAAAGCACATGCTGATGTCCTGCTTCTCTTCTCAGTTTTCATTAGTAGAGAAGGTAGGAAATGATTGTCAGAATTCAACAGTGCCCAATCCAAACCCTTTCACTTACTGCTAGGGAATGAATGCTAGAGCATCTCAAAGCAGCAGGCAAGACCTAGTGCTCTCCTCTCCATTTGACAACCAAGCAGCCAACATCACTAGCATTTGACAGGCACGTCTCTGTTCAAGTACTTCCAAACCACTACCACCACCCTCCAATGATAGTGGGAGTTTAACCTGATACTTGTCCTTGCTCCATTAGTAAACTGGTGTAAATAATCAGATAATGAGAATTGGTGTTTTATTTTTACTTTGGTCCTAGAATTCTTCCCCTTCTCTGTTCATTCTAGCAAGAAGTGGATGCAGTCCCTGGTTCGCTTACAAGTTTTGTAACCAAAACTGTTTGAGCATAGAAGTGCCAGTGGATTGACTTCCTTCCCTTCTCTGAAGCAAAAAAAAGTAATAGAAGGAAGAGGAGGGAGAGAGGTGATGAAATATCCAGTTCAGCCTAAAGGGGCTCTGCTCTGCCAATGGCCCAGGTCTCAAGAAGATCCTTCAGAATAGAATGAATTCATTTAGCTCGAGCTTGCAACACCTAGCATAAACGGTTTCATCCACCTACCAGACTCTAAATGGCTTCCGTCCCGGGTGCCAATCCTATGCCAGAGAGAAGTTACCACAGTTAAATGACCAAGCGAAGCACTATCTTCCATCCCTCCACTAAGTTTCTGAGGCTCTGCCCACAGAAGGACCCCAAAACTGTCAGGCACAGAAATGCCCTCAGCGGGACACGGAGACTCTATGGACACAATTCAAATAATGAAAAATACACGTTGCTGATTTCATAACGAAAGTACCTGCCGATCTTAATATTACATACGTTCCAGACAAAGGGGTTCTCTCACGTGGTGATGATGAGGATGAAACAGAGTTTATAAAGACAGAATAAGAAGGAGTGGAAATCCCTTCCGTGTTGGGTAGCAGCATGTTATTTGAACCACCTTGCTTTCTTTACCCACTGCACTCTCCCCCAGCTCCTGTAAGTCCTGTTGACATAAACTAGTTAGCACCTGACATCCCCCAGGCATGGCAATTCAGCAAGTATTTCAGGACAGGTACAGAACCTAACTGTATTCATCCAGAAAGACACCTGGGATTGACTTCCTTGATTTTGACTGTATAGAGAGAGAGACAGGGAGGGAAGGAGAGAAAAGAAGAAGATGAAGAAGATGGAGGAGGAGGAGGAGGAGGAGGAGGAGAGGAGGAGGAAGGGGAAAGAGAAGGGAAAAGGAAAAGGGAAGAAGAAGAAGAAGGGGGAGGGGAGGGGGAGGAGGAAGGGAAGGAGAAAGTAGGAAAAGGAGAAGAAAAAACCCTGAGTGTGTATGCATGCACACTCTTTTCTCTTCCCCTCTATTCCTCTCTCATATGGAGGTAAGTAGTCAGTCCAATGGCACTGGCAGCCATTTTGTGACCATGAGGGGAGCCAGGCTTAAGATGAAGTTGATAATAACCAGAAAGAAGGAAAGAAATGGGTTCTGGTTTATACTATTGGACCATTGGAGACATACTGATGACACCCTACTTGCAGACTGTGTAAATATAGGAGCCAAAAAATTGGAGTTTCTGTCCCTTGGAACCAAAAACATCTCTACTGATACTCAGGATACAAGTTAGAACACTATGTATTTGGACCTCATATGAGAGGGAAACACTTTCATCACTTCTAATGTTAGCTCCACCTTCGAAGAGGGAGAGAAGCAAGGAGGAGCGAATGGAAAATCATAAGGTCCACCCACCTGCCGGTGCCTTTCCAGCCCTCTCTCTTTTCATTAAACTGGAGAAACAGTAGTGTGGTAATAAAGAGGGAAGGAACAGAATGGGAGGGAGGATATAGGGAAAAGTGCCAACTGGATTGTGTGAGGATCATCCCTGGGCTGCCCTGGAGCTGTCCATATGGGCATAAACTGATTACATGAAGGGACTTCCTGGATTGCAGCCACTCTTCTGAGCCACATACTTAAAAGTATAAATATTAGTGTATAAAAATGGGCTTAATGTGTTTGTACAAATAAATTTGATGTGTCACTAGCTTTGTTATTTGTAAAATCAGAAACTTCAAGCATTTGTTTCCCAAAAGAGAGCTCTGTCCTGCACGTCATGTGAACAAACTGGCCCACGTTAACATCCTCCCTGCCTAAATGCAGAGAATCTGAGGGGCGGTCAAAATCATTGAGATTGCTGGCTCAGACTTCACATGATCAGGGTAAACAAAACCTCCATCCAAGCAAGTAAAAACTTGGTTTGCTTTATTTCTCTGCCTTCCCATCACTACAGTCAAATCTTCAAGCCAAGATGCCTTTCAAACACTTCCTAAGGACTTCAACTCTTGTTTTTTTCCCTAGTGATCACGAATGCAGTCACTTCATACTCTGTCTCCAATAGATACTACATTATTTTCCCTTTATTATAATTGACACCTAAGTAAACTTATCTTCAAACAAATTGGTTTTCTTTTACAGCTAGGACATGGGAAATCCATCTGTCACTTAGCGAAAGCAGAAACTTGCGTGAAACTTGTAAAACAGGATGGCTGCCCAAAGGCAGAAAGAAACTTGTGAGAAAATTGCAAGGCAAAAAGTTTTCAAGACAAAGTCAGTAAGTGCTATTTGTGTAGGCCAAGAGTCATCCTCCAAATTCGGAGACACTAAGAAAGATGGAGAAGAAGGGAGAGGAGAAGGAAGAGGAGAAATAAGGAAACTTAAGAAATAGGCAGGAAAGTCTCTCTTAGAGAAAGATGGAGAAATTATCACTTTTTCCCCCACAATTGGCTGATCAGCTAGGACAGAGATTTGAATAGCTTCAAGCCATCCCTTTCATGCTCTCAGTTAAGTCACCTAAGGACTAAAAATGCAAGCTTCTTGCCCTGTGGGAGGGAACTTGGCCTTGCCCTTTTTTCTACCACTAGACAAAAAGTATGTGAAACCATTATTGATGCAGGAATTAAGTTACCATGATTTTGGAGAACTTTAAAATAGCCTAGGAGAATACTCAGTGCTGAAGTCTTACTTTCCACTAATCCTCCCCATTTTCTTCCTTCCTTGGCATTTTCTTGGCTTCCTAACCCCTGTTCCTTCCTCTGTGTTTCTTCTTTTCCTGTCCTACGTGTTGTGCAAGCTGCCCATGCTGAGCTGAGCTGCAGTAAGATGGGTCCGTATGCGTGTATGACAGGCACCGCACACAGCGCACACACACCACACCATACACACATACACACGCCACACACATACACACACCACACCACATGCACATATCACACAAACACCACATACACACACACACACACACACCACACACACACCATACACACACCACACCATACACATGCCACCGTGTACACACACCACACCCATACACACGCCACTGTGTACACACACCACACCACACCATACACACGCCACCGTGTACACACACCACACCACACAAAAGTACACACACACCACACCATACACACACCACACCACATGCACACATCTCACACACACACACACACATACACACACCACACCATACACACACCACACACATACACATGCCACCGTGTACACACACCACACCATACACACACCACACCACATGCACACATCACACACACACACACACACACACACACACACGCACTTCTCACTTTCTCCTGCCCTGGACAGCTGCAGGGATCTCTGGCTGAATCTCGGTGAAATGGGGGCAGGGAGCCCTCCTACCAAATCGCCTCAGCCCGGGGCACAGGCCTATGCACTGCAGCAGCAACCCAGCAGCTCCCCGCGTGGGTTCTAACCGTGCCCCAGGCTCCATCCGCTCCATCACCCTGCCTTATCCCACGTATTCATCACCCCCCCAAGAAGCGGGTGCTTCTCACTAACCCCTTCCTGCCATTGAGAAAAGTACAACTCCAGGCAGTAAGGAATTTGTCAGGGTCACAGAGCTGGCAGGTGGAGCCCAGTCTGTGTACTCCAGAGCACAAACGCTTTCCTTCCAAGCTCCCTTTGCAGCCACTCCCTGAGCAGTGGCTGTGGAGGCAGCTAGGAAAGGGCCGAGGTTGAGGGTGTCTCAGGGCAGCAGACTCTTTGGACAGAAACCACAAGACGCTGGGCATCCCCACGGAGAATGAGTTTGTTCAGCTCACACCCAGAGCTCACGCCCGGCCAGAGCGCTGAAGAGTCACACTCACTGTTTCCATCACACCCAAAGCTAGGTGTGCCCTGGGGGTGGGGGGTCCCCCCTCTATTCAACATTGTGGGAGGCTCCACGTGGCAGGCTGGGAACCACAGCCCTCCCAGACCCCTGTGTACACAGCCAGGCACTTGGCTCCCAGGGCTTGATTACCTAGGAATGTTAGAATAACTTAAGATCAGAGCTGTTTTCTTCCCCAGCCCACTTCTCTCTTAAGAAAGGTCAAAATTAAGTTATTTCATCCAAAACATTTTTTAAAAAAGCAAAATGTCAAGCAATTTAGGCATTTTTGAGTAACATTATTCTGCATTAATTCCCCCGGGGTGTCTTAAAAAGAGGCAAAGTGCTTTTCTTTCATATCTATTTTCTCACACTGTTCTCATGGTTATTATTATGGTTCACTCAACACTCAAATGGTAACATTTAAAATGATCAAGCATAAAAACAGACAGAAGCTCTGTCCCGAGAACCTCCCCAACCTGAATCAGAGACAGCAGCTGAGACGGGGGCACCGGAAAGCCAGTGGTGGGAACCCTGCCCTTCCCTCTTCTGTGCATCGTCTAAAGACGGAGCCATCTGGGGCTCACCTTTCAGCGCAGACAGAATGGTCTTCTTTATCTATAAAGGAGCCACTTAGATCGACCAGACCGGCCACAGGATGTCACTGTTACTCCACACACACAATAGCAAGCCAGCCTTTCCATCAGGGGTTGGATCCAGACGGGACCCGGGCTCCCCTTCACCTCACCTCTCACAGAACCGTCATCCCTTCAGGTTTGCTCCAAAAGCACATTCCCTATAAAAGCCGCAAGCCTGCCCCATTGTCTGCATGTCTATATTGTTCTGTATCAAAGGATGAAAGGAAGAGAAACAGACGTGAGAAGAAGAAAAGGACCACTGTGGTCTCTCACATCACAGGTTCTCCAAGAGCTGGACTTTGAACATGTATGACCTTCGATAAAAGCAATGGCCTTTTAATATATTTTTTAGTGTTTTATAAGGATAAGAACATCTTTTGCTTATTTTCATTTTCTCAAATTTCTGGAAAGGATATGGAATATTTAAGCAATTTTTACACCATCTTAACTCTTCATAGGTATGCTTCTTTGTATTCTACTGAAATGAGGCCAGTGCTCGTTAAATACCCTTCCTTTACCCCAACAAACCTGCCTCTACACACCACTGGCTCTTCCAACGTCTCCTACACTCCTGGGCAAGCCAAGGGCCAGAGAAGAATGTGTGCTCTGGAGCTGGCAAGCTAATGGCATCTCACTTCTGGCATAACAAAGCTCTTATCGGGGAACACGCCAGGAGCCACTGCTGGAGCAGGAGAATCACCTTCTATTCACGGCTGCCAGCTGTTCTTCCTTCCCTGTTATAAACCCTCTGAGGGATGCTTTGCTCTTCACGCCACCTCCAAGTCCAGTCCCCCTGCCATTTTCTACCGTTAGCCTCAGCATATATTCCACACAGCAGTTGGCATGAAAAGGTTAAAAATAAAACCTTAGACTAACATAGCCAATGGGAAGGCACAATTGGGGTAGTCGGGGAGCTTGTTAATAATGCAACATAAAAGGTAATCACAGAATAAAGGTGCTTTGAGTCATAGAGAGGGAGAAAGACCTTTGCCTTAAAAAGGTGACTGCTTGGAGCTTCCCTGGTGGTGCAGTGGTTGAGAGTCCACCTGCCGATGCAGGGGACATGGGTTCGTGTCCCGGTCCAGGAAGATCCCACACGCCGCGGAGCGGCTGGGCCCATGAGCCATGGCTCAGCTGAGCCTGTGCGTCTGGAGCCTGCGCTCCGCAACGGGAGAGGCCACAATAGTGAGAGGCCCGTGTACCGCAAAAAAAAAAAAAAAAAAAAAGTGACTGCTTCATAACTTAACCTTTCATATCATTAGTCAGGGCAGTGGAAACCCCTCTGCCACGGGTCACCCCACTTTAGCCATACCACGGCAGCAGAAAGAATTAAAACAAGTAAAGCAGGCCGCTTCTTGTGAGCAAGCATTTAAGAAAGGAAATTTGATGTTCTTCCACCATTTGCAAGGATGTGTGCAGTAGCTAGAGCTACAGAAATACAGTTGATGGAGGCTTTGTTAATTTCCACACTGCGTTAAGTATACTAATCTCGGTATAAGAGAGCCATCGCTCTGACTGAACTGGCTTAGACAGTGAGAGGAGTGGACCGACATGAGATATAGGAGAAAATTAGTAGGCTAAAGAGAAGCAAACAATGCACAAGTGGAACTCAGACTGGGACGACCACCTCAGCTAACCGTGCCTTAGGATTTTAACAATTCCCCGTTGATAATAGTTTAGAATGAATGTCAGAATAAAATCAGCCTAATAATTGCAGTGCGTTGCTCAATCATACAACAACTATTTTCTGAGCACCTGCTTTGAGTCAAGTGCTAAGACAATGTTGAACAAGGCAGCATATTCCTTGCCCTCAACAAGCGAATTAGGGAGACAGATAACCATGCAGCCAGAAGACAGTGTGATAGGGACTGTTTGTAATAAAGAACTGGGCTAGCCTTTATCCCTGGTTCCTGGGAGATAAGCCATAAACCCTTGGGATTTCCCAGTGACAGGAATGTCTTCGTTATTCCTGGTGAGTCCTTCCAACCACACCTGAAAGTTAATGCTGACAGATGGCTCAGGATGGGGGCGGCCCAGGTACAGAAAGACCAACCACGTGATTAGAGGGTTGGGGCTTGAGCCCCATGATACCTGCCTGAGTTCTGGGGAGGGGAAGGGGGCTGGAGATTGAGTGCAACCACGTGCGAGTGATCAATCAATTGTGCCTGTGTAATGACGCTTCAATTAAAACTCTGACACTGACGCTTGAGTGAGCTGCCCTGGTTGGCAATACTCTGTGTATTGTTACACACGGATGTGCCAGGAAGATAACACATCCCTGAGGACAACGGAAGCCTGGCGTTTGGAACCTTCCCAAACTTCTCCCCTTGCATCTCTTCTTTTGGCTGGTTAAGTATAGTGCTGTCAGTGAGGTCTGTGAGTCTTTCCAGTGAATTATCAAACCTGAGGGAGTCCACGGGGACCCCCAAACTTGCAGCTGGTGTCAAAAGTCTTGGGCAGACTTGGAAGTCTAGAGAGCTGCAGTCAATTTGCGAAGCTTGGCCTAACTCTGGGTAAGCTGTAATATAGGAAATTTAGGGTGCTATGGGCACGTGAAAGAGGCTCACGTGATCCAGACTGGATGCGGGGAAAGATGCCCCTAGAAAAATAACCTCTGGCACTTGGATGGTTAAGCATTCGAGCTCAAGCTAACTCTTTAGACAAGTAGGGTCAACTGCATAGAGGATGTTTAGTGCTCAGCAAATCACTGTCATTGCTTAAGTCCCACAGTACAGAAAGACTTCCGATTTTGCTTAGGAAGTTTCCCTGTCTTAGTTTTACCCAGCCAACAACTGAAGCAGAATGTCAGGCTCTCAAGGAGCACAGAGTAGACAAACGTACAACCACACCTCAAAGTGGTGCCGTGAGGACCAGGGTTTTGTGGGGATGAGCTGCTGATTATGTGTATAGGCCGAGGTGAAGCCTGGGGGTCGTCCAGTCTCACTGTGCACTATTCCCTTCATGGAAGGAAGATTTTATTAACCCTCTTTGCAGAAAGAATTTACAAGGCACGGAGAGTTTGTAAGATATATTTAAATTAAACAACAAGCTCTTAACAGAGGAGGGCATGTCATTAATATATTATTTAACAATGATCTCCTCAATTACCTTTTTCTGAAGCTCTTTTTTAGGATGTGCTTCTTAAGTAAATGTATATAATTTCTCCCTTCTATCCCTGCCAATCAAAATATACTCTCCTATAGAAATTGGTTTTAAAAACATCTAAGGTGAAAGTGACTAGGGAGACCTAAATTGTTGACCCCAAATGGCATGCTTCAGCATTTACTTACCACTCTGTCTTGAAATGACCTACTCACATGTAAATGTCTTACCTCAGTTTTACTCTACACAAGAACATGGACCATATTTGTGCCCTCAGCTTCCAGCACAGTGACATGGCAATTACTTAATATGTACCTGTTCAATCAAACGAAGCACTGAGGGCACGAAGCAGAGGCGGCGGTGAGGATGCGTTGGTGGTGAGCGATGCAATTTTAGAAGAACAGCCAGAGGGCTCCCACAGGTGTGCAAAGACCTGCTGGACACAGGGAGTGGGCCACGCGGACTTGGCGGAAGAGCACCCACACAGGGGACGCAGCAAGTACACAGATTCTGAAGTGAGAGCCTGCCTCATGTGTTCAAGGAAAGGCAAACGCACCCATGTGGCAGGAGCAGAACAAGCAGGAAATGAGAGCAGAGAGGAAATGGGGGGCAGCTAAGAGGACTGCGTCTGATCGACCTATGTGGTCATTGGAAGGCTTGGAGCAGAGTGCCATGAGCTTACATATTTTAACAAGGTCACCTGGGCTTCTGGGCTGAGAATAGATGGGAGGGGGGAGAAGAAGGCAGGGAGACCTACTACGGGCTATGGCAGAAGTCCAGGCAGCTGGGACCAGGGTGGTAGCAGTGAAAGTGGGGGGAATGGTCAAAACCTGGATATAATTCGAAGGTAGAGAGGACAGGATTGGCTGACAGATCAGACATGGGATGCAAGAGACAGAGCAGTCAAAGGTGACTCCAAGGTTTGGTCCAAGCAACTGGAAAGGTGCCACTTACTGAGATGGGGAAGGCTGAGAAAAGGACACATCTAGGAGGAGAATATCTGGCGCTGAGTTCGGGACATGCTAAGTTTGGGATACCTGTTGGGCATCCAAGTGTTTCCTTCTCCTGATGGCATATATTGGATAGACAGATAGATAGATATGAGTCTGCAACTTAGAAGAGAGGTCCAAGCTAGGGACACAAATTTTGGAATTATCAGCATATGGAAGGGATGAGTTTACCAAGAAAAGGAGATGAGAAACAAAGAGACTTACATCTTCCAAGTTTCTAGAATTAGCATTAATACCAGCATGCATCCCATTAGTCACATTTCACTCCAACTCTTCTCTTCCCCGTAAATCCAGGGCAAAGCCCATTCTGACTGTCTTCTGTGGCCGAGAGAGGTGAACCTGGGATGAAGGTGTGGGGCTGTCACTCAGCATATAGTTGATATCTGGCATGGGTGGTGTTCAGTGTATGAGCACCTGTAGCAGCGAGTAATTATTTCAAGGGAAATGATAACCTAAAGTGGTGTTAAAATGTCCTAAAACTAAGGTGAGGGTCTGGATAAAGAGCAAGGCTTCGTGGATAACACTGGAAAAGTCAAATTGCATCCCTTTTCCCATATTCTATTCTGGGAAACGCCTAGTGTTAAGCATTCTCAGAGTGGAGCCAATGCACCTGCTACCCTCCTATACTCCCTCTGGGTGATTTTAAGTGCCACAGTTTCCCCACAGTCCACAGTATGTCATTCTTCTCAATAAAGCCAAATTAGTAAATGCATAACTAAATGTGATTCAAAGTAAGTAACTCTGAAAGAAACTCACAGATCAAGAAGAAACTGATTTGTCAATCCATGAGTCCCAATTTGGGGCTCAAAATAAAAAACCTAATGTACTGGCTGCCCCCTGCCCAGGGTGTATAACAACAAATAAAGAGGGTCAGAGGCTTGCTCCTAAGTGTGGCAGAGGACAGAGGGCTTCTTAGACAAATGTTGCCATGAATGATCTGAAATGCTTTCAGAATCTTTGAAAAACAGCATGAGTTTTCCCAAGGAGGGGAGAGTCAAAGCAGCTTGTTTCAAGTGCATGGAAGTCTTCTTTCTTGCACAAAGATGAGCATCACCTCTTCACAGTTCCTCCAGATCATGGACCCTTGACTTTGGAATCACAGAAGCTAAGACGGGGAAACCAAAGCCAAGAACAGCTGCTCCCTCTAAGTTGCAAAGCTGGAAGACTCCAAGCCCAGAGTAGAGCTCGTACCTTCTGATCGCCAGTCCAGAATGTTCTATACACCAGGGCAAATTGATTTTGAACTTAAAAAAAAAAAAAACTCATTTGGGTTTGAATCAACTGAAGTTGGAATTCGAATAACCCCAACCCTCTGCTCTGTAGTTAGCAATGAAATACTTTCCTTAGTGTTAGGCATTCAAGGTGCCCCAATAAAGAACACATCAAGGTTCTGAACCCAGAGAGCTGGGAGATGGAAACATCACCTACAGGGTTGGGAGCAGCAGTTGTGATTTCTATCTGTGGGCAAGTGGGCTTTCCTACTGCTTAACCCCAAGACTGCACAGACATGCAGCACAAGGACAGAGTCAGCCCTGTGAAATGTACAGATGGGAAACAAACCAGAATTCATGCTCCCAGGGGCATCCTCACTCCCAGGGTAAAAGGGAATAGGGTCTGGGCTACAGAAACACCGTTCTCCTTCCAAACCCACCATCAGATTAAATCACTCCTCACCCATTCTGGGAGGATGGAGAGAGGGGTAGAAAAAGCGAGCAGGAGTGTTACTGCTGGTGGAGCTCCCTCCACATGGAAGAAACGTCAGGAGACTAGAAGCAGCCAGCAGGGAGGGGATGGAGAGCAGATCAGTCCTCTCCCCCGATTCACTCAGAGCCACAGTCTCCTAACCCACAAGATGGACACGGATATCTCAAATGACAAATTTAGTGTGAAGCACCTGGCACAGTGCCTGGCACAAGGTAGGTGCTCCAAGATGATAGTTATTACGATGGAGCAGAGGGAGGAGGAGGAAAGGGAGGGCAAGGCAGTGGGGAGAGAGTTGCAAACCAGTGTGGTGGGGAAGGAGGTGGACACCCTAGCCAGAACACCTGAATCGTGAGACTGGACCGTGTGCCCTGCGTGCGTCAGGCAGCCTGGCGAGGACCCACGTGGGACTGTGAAGATGTGATGCCGTTGGGAACAGTGTGCGTCTGTAATGTGCTGAAGCTGGAGTCACTGTAACTCAGTGCTGTGCTGAATGAAGTGGAAGAAATGCTATTAAACCCGTGATTCCATGAGGTAATAATATTCCCAGCGAGCCCACGCCTACAGAAATACGCCCAGCGAGGAGGCTTTCCAGGAGCCCCCTCTAAGTTATAACAAGCTGCCTATCTCCCGCTGCCAGGATGCAGAGAAAAAATGAAAACCAGTTTCCAAATACATTATAAACTTGGTGACCTGCTTCACCTCCCTTGGTTTAGTGACGAGCTTGGCTGGCTTTTGGGCACAAAGAAAGAAACATAAGGCCAGGATTAAGTCTCCTGGCTTTTGAAGGCATCAAGAGTCAAAAATGCTTTCAGCTGGCATTTCTCTCTGTTACTCAGTCAGCTTTGATGGATTTATTTTCTTTGCCCTACTTCATGGAAGTCACTGGGGCCAATTACTGCAAACACGATCGCCACGGAGTTGTTTGTTTTTTTGTTTTTGTTTTTTGCGGTACGCGGGCCTCCCACCGCCGAGGCCTCTCCCGTTGCGGAGCACAGGCTCCGGACACACAGGCCCAGCGGCCACGGCCCACGGGCCCAGCCGCTCCGCGGCATGTGGGACCTTCCCGGACCGGGGCACGAACCCGTGTCCCCTGCATCGGCAGGCGGACTCTCAACCACTGCGCCACCAGGGAAGCCCGCCACGGAGTTTTTTATGTGGACACTAGGTGGCGCTGTCTCTCCAACTGTTTCTGATCTTTCCAAAGTGCAAAGACTGGTTTCATTAAACTCCTCCTTAGACCTTTCTAACTTGCAATAAGAGTGAGGAATTCAATGGTCAGAAAGGCACTTACTTTCTCCAATCTGTGGGTCTCTGAGCCCCGAGACAGCGGTAGAATCCTTTATACACTTCACACTCTCACAATTTTATTTCTCTCTGTTGCAAGTGAAGCAATTCGAAAGAAGCACCGTATTCAGATATTCATAGTCAGCAACCGGCAGTCTTATTCATTTTAGACTTGTGCATTTTGGCTCATTTTACAAGGCTTTTCTTACTGCAAAGTACAATGTCTTTCCAATTTATTTTTTTAATTCTGTAACAGTATTCTCCGCTTGAGGACATTTCTAGCTCTGTTTAAAGACCAGGATCTCTTACACAGACTGGAGTCTAATATCCTGGCCAGGAGACTGTGAGTCTTGCAGCTCTACACTCATTTTCCTCTGGAATTTATGGAGCTAGCAGCAATTCGGCGGCGGGTTGGGGGGGGGGGTGTCCCACTATGAACAGAAGTGCCTCAGCAAAGTTAGGCCCCTTTGCTAAAGTCATACAGAGTCAAAGACTGGGCTCTAGGCCTCCTGATTCCCGATGCAATGCTTTCTTTATGACACTCCACTGTCTCCTTAAGTCCAAATATCTACACACGCTTGGATTGATAATACATGTTACGTGTTGTTTGCAAATTGTTGCTGGGATATCTGTAATTCTGAATAAAGATCCGGTGGCTTCTAAGCAGCATGTGTACATTTAAGAGAAAAGCAATATTCTAACTTCTGGCAAAACATCAAGTATCAAGAATATCACTTACCAGAGCTGACTTTGTAAGAATGCCGCTGGGGGACCAGCAAGCTGCCGCGTACCAAACATCTGCCATGGACCCTCCTAGGGCCAGGGAGAGCTGGGTGGCAGAGTCCCAGACTGTTCTCTGAGGGGCTCCCAATCCTTTCTCTCTCTGTGTCTCTCTCTCTGACTCTCTGTCTCTCTCTGTCTCTCTGTCTCTGTCTCTGGAGAGTCTTGCCTCCTGGAGTTATCAGAGCATGGGCTTATACTACCAGCCTCTGACCACAATATCTTTACACTATGAGAGGAGAAATCAAAATATTCTTAAATTTAAAATCCGTGTTTTCCCTGGTATTTACAGATCTTGTAAATCTAGTCAATTTTAGATTGGTTTGTATTTTGCATGGTCTCTAGTCTCAGGTACTAAAGGATTAACATGCTTCTCAAGGAAAGAGCCCACTCTGGCCTCTAATATTACTCTCCCCAGTTTCATGTAGAAACTGGAAGGCTGCACAGTCTTCTCTATAATAAGCTACCTGGTTCCACCAATGTGGGTTTTTCTGCCTCATGAGACACAGACTGCTCAGTCCCAATTACAGGTAAAATCTCTACTATTTCAGGAGGTTTTTCTCTCCCTTTATTTTCATTAATGCAGTATAAAAGTTTTTATTAGTAATACCACTAGATACCAATTTTAAATCAATTAAAATTGAAATTTGAGGATTGCTAGGAGGGGAGAGATTGAGGAAGTAAGTTACACATTTTCCAGGGATATGAAATAAAATGAACGTGATTCATTCACTTATTCATTTATTCACAGAATATGTATGGAACACTTATTATGTATGGAACATTTATAATACTATGCTTACTATACATCAAGAACTGATCTGGTCTTGGAGGGAGACAATGGTGAATCAGACCCACTCAGCCTATAAATATTCTGTAAGTAAGTGAATGTATGGCATTTATATCATTTCAATTCAATTTTAATTTATATCATGATATATACTCTGGCTACAAAATTCTCCTCTACCCTGGGTTCAAATGCTTTCTACCTGACCCAAGTTCTTTTATGATAAATACCTACAACATAATCCTCCACTGATTACCAGCATGTTATCCTGGTAGCAGATCTGCCTTTGAGGCCACAGTCCCCAAAGTTATGAAATCAAGGGCAGAGTCATTATATGAAAAGGGAATCAGGCTGGGCTAGGCCAGGACCGAGGCAAACTGGGGAGCAGAGCTCCCATATCTTCCGAAGGAGCTGCAGCCGACGGCTGCCTTGGGGGAACGAGGCTGCACTGTGAGATCTTCAAATTAGGAAATCTGCGTTGTTACATGAAACCTCTGATTTTTAATATGTGACAAGAGATACTGTTAGAGCACTTTTTGGACCAAATAAAACATGTTTGTGGGCTGATTCAGGCTGTCAATCTGAGACCTCTGATCTACAGTTTCAGATTATGTGAACCTTGTAAAGAGAATAATAGACCTCAGATAGTTCAGAAATACCTGGATGAAGATGGCTTTCTTCAGACTTAGACGTTTGTCATCCCTAAATGGAAACATCTGAAAATTAAACATCCTGTTGACATGTTCTCTGAACATCACCAAAGCTTCTAAAGAGCTTGTGCAGAAGTCTGAACTAGAAAGGGGTGTAAGCTATTACAGGGAAAGATTACCTATGTTGTAGTCTCTCTGCTTGTTTTTTTATTGAGATGAAAAACAAGTGGTTTTGAACCTCTGAAAAAGGCTTCTTAAGATGTAGAAGAGAAAGGGATTTTTATTATCTTAGCAGAATCTAATACAATGCCTCAAGTAAATCAATACATTTATTATCAAAACAAAGCTTCAAAGGAAATTTTGGGTTAGTACTCTCCAACTTCTCTCTAAAAGCAAAGAAAATGTTGGTTGGTGCTTCAGATCATATTTTCAGTCAAAAAACATTTATGGAGCTCCCAGAATAACCTGGCATCCCGAGATGCAGAGTTTATCACTCTCTGTAGGCTCTTCAGCACAGAGTCTGCCTTTCAATAAACCACGCTCAACACATATTTATGGAATGCTACTCTCTAACAAATCTGTTTTGAAAACAGATTTGATCTTCTAGTAATGGCCACATGAAGGGATCAGGCAATTCCCTTTCATAGAAACAAGCATAAAAGTGGACAAAATGATCTTTAAAAATTGTTTCAGCATGTAGACACCTACCAAAGGCAGAAAATAAATTAAGAAACATTTATTCCGAAACATAAAAAATGATAAAACTTTGGGTAAGAAAGGTGAGAGTCTGTGCCCTTTGCCTGGGGCTGCTCCTATACTTCCCTCCCCCAGCTCAGTTTGCAAGAATTACAGCCATACCAATTTAGGCTAGCTGCAATAAAAAAGCAACTTCGCTGTTAAAGAAGACTGATTTGCCTTGGGGCAGGGGTGGAGGAAGGAGGAGGACAAACACCCGTGACATTCACAGCTAGAAACCTAGAAACGGCAGATTTAGTTTGGGATAGACTATAAAAACCTGCAGCTTTTTTTAGACCAGTGTTGTATTTCCCAGTTTAAGATGAGTAGCCACCAGCCAGAAATTTAGTAAGGAGACACTGGAATTTAGAGCATCATAAAAGGACTAAGATAAGCTCTCCTCCTCAACATTCCTGGCTGACAGGGAAACTACACATGTGTGGAGGAGATCCTAAGGATCCTTGAGAAAAGTGAAAACCAAAGGAGGCTTGAGAACTGGGTGCAACTTTGAGCGTTCTCCTCAACCACACGCAACTCAACTGGCACTTCGAGGGTGGAAGTCTAATGGGTTCAAAGTGTCTGAACAAAACTTGAGCCCTAATCATTGGTTGAACAGAAGCTATACAGAAGGAGAAATGATCCCCCCACCCCCCCCAACCAGTGAACCAGGCTAAAAAATAAAAATAGGAAAAACAAACTGGCAAAGACATCAGCAGTTACACACTATAAGAAAGACAAACTCCACAGTGTAAGTCCAGACAAGTTATTAATCATTTAATTAATCAATCAATTAATTAATCAATCTATGTAACAACACTCTGGAAAATAAACCTAAATCTAGAGTTACCACAGTATATTAAATAAAATGTCCAATATTCAGCTAAAATTACTAGACATGTAAAGAACAAGAAAGTGCAACCTACAGTCAGGGGTGGAAAAAAGTCATTAGAAACCAACTCTGAGTGAACCTACATGTTGGATATAGCAGATAAGACTTCAAACAGCTATTATCAATGTGTTCAAAGAATTAAAGAAACTGTATATTTAAAAAGTTAAAGAAAACTATGCTAACGATTAGTTGACTAATAAGAAGTTTTTACAGAGAAATAAAAGAACCAAATGAAAATTCTAGAAGAGTATAATTGAAATTAAAAGTCCACTAGATAGCATCAACAGCAGACTTGAAATGACAATAGAAAGAAGAGGAAACTTAAAGATACATCAATAGAAATTACTGAATCTGAAGAACAAAGAAGGAAAAAATTGAAAGAAAATTAACAGGTCCTCAGAGACCTTCCAGGTAATGTCACCCATTCCAATATGTGTGTAATGGGAGTGCCAATAAAGAAGGAGAGAGTGGAAAAGGATAAAAAATTCAAAGAAACTGAAATTTCCCAAAACTTGATGAAAAAGCATTCACTTACAGATCCAAGAATTTCAACGGGCATCGAATAAAATAAGCACAAAGAGACCTATGTATGGATGCATCATTGTCAAACTGCTGAAAGCCAAAAATAAAGAGAAAATTTTCAAAGTGGCAAAAGAAAATGATTCACCAGGTATAAAGCAATAACGATACAATTAATAGCTGCTTATCCTCAGAAACAATGGAAGCTAGAACACAGTGGAAAAAGAAATCCAAGGTGATGAAAGAAGAATGTGTCAAAAAGGAATTCTATATTCAATAAAACTATTCTTCAAAAATAAGGTGAGATAAAGACACTTTCAGATAAACAAAAACTGACAAAATTCTTTGATAACAGATGTGCTACAATAAATGCTAATGTTTCAGTCCTTCAAGCTGAAGGGAAATGACACCAGATGGTAACTGGGATCCATGGGAAGGAATGAAGGGTATTAGAAAGAGTAAATATTTGGGTAAATATAAAAGATTGAAGATTGTATATATTTTTCTTCTCTTTCCTTCTTGTAATTTCTTTATAAAACATAAGTTTGTTTAAGACAATAATTATAATACTGTAATTATTCTTACAATGTAAGTATACCTATATTATCAAATAGGTTTGTAACATATACAGCAATAGAAGGGGTGAGGACTTTGTACTAGTGCAAGGCTGCTATATTTTATTCAAATTCAATTAGTATTAGCTAGAGATTGTGATAAATTAAAGATTCCTCTAAAGACACAAGTTACTAAAATGGACTCAAGATAGAAAACATCTCAACAAATATAGTTTAATCATTTCATAAGACAGCACATATTAATAATAAAAATTCACACACAATTAGGAATAAAGGGGAATTTTATCAACTTGATGCTAAAAATCTACAAAAAACTTACAACTAATACCATATTTAATAGTAAAAGACTGAAGGCTACCCCCCTAAGAACAGGAGCAGGACAAGGATGCTTACTTGCACCACTTCTATTCAAAACTGTGGAATAAGGCAAGAAAAATAAATAAAAGGCATATAAATTGCAAAGGAAGAAACAGAACTGTCCTTATACAATCTTATATGTAGAAAATACTAAGGAAGAGTCAGATAAGCTACTAGAATTGGTAAGCAAGTTTAGTAATGTCACAGGTTATAAGATCAATATATAAAAATCAATCCAGAGCATTATTATACACTAGCACCAATTGATTAAAAAATAAATTGAGAAAATAAGTTCATTCATGTAAACAACAACAATAATTAAATGCTTAGGAATAAACTTAACAAATGAAATGCAAGACTTAAATTAAGGAATACCTAAATATATGGAGAGATATACCACATCCATGTATTGAAAGATTCAACGTATTAAGATGGCACTTCTCTGGGGCTTCCCTGGTGGCGCAGTTGTTGAGAATCTGCCTGCTAATGCAGGGGACACAGGTTCAAGCCCTGGTCTGGGATGATCCCACATGCTGCGGAGCAACTAGGCCCGTGAGTCACAACTACTGAGCCTGCACGTCTGGAGCCTGTGCTCCGCAACAAGAGAGGCCGCGATAGTGAGAGGCCCGCGCACCACGATGAAGAGTGGCCCCCGCTTGCCACAACTAGAGAAAGCCCTCGCACAGAAACGAAGACCCAACACAGCAAAAATAAATAAACTAATTAATAAACTCCTACCTCCAACATCAAAAAAAAAAGATGGCACTTCTCCCCAGTGATCTTTAGACTCAATACAATTCCTATTAAAATCCCAGTAAGCATTTTTATAGAAACTGACAAATTAAAATAAAATTTATATGGAAATAAGAAAGGACCTAAAATATCCAAAACAATTTAGAAAAACAAATGAAGAGCAAATTTGTTAGGATTTACACTAACTGATTTCAAAACTTACTGTAAAGCTACAGTAATCAATACAATGTGGTACAGGGATAAGCACAGACACATAGATAAATGAAAGAGAACAAAGATTCAGAAATAAATCAAAACATATATGGTCAACTGATTTTCAATGGAAGTGCTAAGGAAATTTGATGGAGGAAGAATAGTATTTTCTAAAGTTATACTGGATATTCATATATTTTATTGATATTGAATCAATATCAATTGGATCTATCAATAACCAACAGATCAGCTGGATATATATTTTAAAAACTCAGCCTGACCCCCATCTCTCACCAAACACAAAATTAACTCAAAATGTTACCCCTGAATATAAGACTGAGCTAAAACTATAAAATTTTTTGGAGAAAATTATTGTTTGACTTAGATTAAGCAAATTTTTAAAAATATGACACCAACAGACCATTTAGAAAAGGAAAAATTGACCACTGGACTTCAAATATGAAAAGTTTGCTCTTCAAAACACCATTAAAAAATTAATAGAGGCCACAGACTGGGAGAGAATATTTGCAAAGCATGTATCTCATAAACAACTTCTATTCAGAATATATAAATTACACTTGCAACTCCACAGTAAGATAAAAAATTTAAATCACAAAAGATTTGAAAAGACACTTCTCCAAAGTTATATAGAAATGGCAAATAAGCACATTAAAAAAATGCTCAAAATCCTGTCATTGAGAAAATGCAAATTAAAAACACATTGAGATACCTCTATAAAATCACTATAAAATGGCTAAAATCAGACAGACTGACACCACTAAGTGTTGACAAGGAAGTGGAGAAACTGGAAACTGCATACATTATTGGTGGGAATATAAAATGGGGCAGTCTCTTTGAAAAGCAGTTTAGCAGCTTATTAAAAAGTTAAAGATACACTTACTATATGACTCAGCAATTTCACCCCAAGGTATTCGCCAAAGAGAAATGAAAATGTGTCCGCACAAAGATTTCTTATACTAGCGTTATTCATAATAGCCAGAAACTAGAAACCATCCAAACTGCTGTCAACTGGTAAATGGATTTACAAAATATGGTTATCCACACAACCCTTCAGCAATTAAAAGGAACAAACTATTGATAACATGCTACATGGATAGTCCTTAAAAACACTGTGGTAATTAAAAGAAGCCAGACAGGAAAAAAACCTATATATTACATAATTGGATTTATATATAATGTCTAGGAAAGGCAAAACTATAGTAATACAAAGATCAATGGTTGCATGGGACTGGTGTGTGGAAGCATATATTGACTGTAAACATACAGAATGGAACTTTTGGGGTGATGGAAATGTTTTAAAACTGGATTGGGGTGATGGCTGCACAGCTGTACAAATTCACTTAAACTCATGTAACAATACACTTAAAATGGATAATACATGACAAGGACTGAAGTTTTTTAATTTAAATGGTATGCACATCTTCAGCTTTCTTTAGATATTTCCAAATTGTTCTCCAAAATGGTTGTACATTCCCACCTACAGTGTACAAGATTTCCTGATGGTCTTTGTCCAACACCTGATATTGTCGAACTTACTCTTACATGATAAGGGTAAATTCATAAATATTTTGGTTTTCTCTGTCCTATTTTGTGTAAGATGAAGATATTATGCACATTCTATTATTCTGTATTTAAATTGTTCATAATTAGAAGTATTCTTTTTTTATTATTAATTTTTATTGGAGTGTGGTTGCTTTATACTGTTGTGTTAGCCACCACTGCACAACAAAGTGAATCAGCCATACACATACAGATATCCCCTCCCTTTTGGACTTCCCTCCCATTTAGGTTACAAGAGAGAACTACTCCTGATCACAAGTTTCTCTCTTGTTTTTACATAGACAACACCTACAGGTAGGCACTAGTGGAAATGCAGACCGTTTGTACGTATTCTAGGATGTGGCTAAAAGCTATATGTGTATATGCCTTGTAGAATCTACATCATTATTTTTGCTCTTTCTGAGGATGATCAAACTGGTCATGATGTGGTGATATCGTCAAGACTAAATCTGCCAAACTAGAAGACGCTAACATGCAGATATTTTAATAATTCATTCATAGGTTGTCATCTCTGTTCCACTGTCTGCAGGCTAAAGCCAAACTATTTCAAGCCATGTCAGTCTATTCTAGTGTGGAAAAACGGTAGGGGGAGGGGGAGCAACAATTTCATAGCATAACCCCTTGCAAACTATTCTAGCAAAAGTCAACAATTTTTCCATATTTAAGCAAAACTCACATTGCACTTCAATCCCCTTTTCTCTTTAATGACCGTTACAAAAAATGGAAAATACCTTCTGTCCAGGTAATTAAAAGTACTCAACTGCCAGGGAGGGATTTTTTTAGCTGCTTTTAGTTGCCAACCCAGTGATGATGATAATGATGATGGCGATGAAGAATGTTTACCTAGGAGCCAAAGACTACAACACATAATCCAGAACATGTGTGTGTGTGTGTGTGCATGTGTGTGTGTGTGCGCACGTGTGTACAGATGCACACACACAGAATGGGATTGCTCTTTCTATTTGGAAACTACAACGCCCCTTCTTGCACAGATACCTTTTGGATAAAGCTAAAACTCAGATAAGGGCTGGTCATCCTCCCTGCAGTGTATTCAAAGGGAGGTGACCCTGTGCGGGGTGGCTATAAACTGAAGAACAATAGTCTCATTCAATACCCTAAGCTATTGGACAATGTCAGCACAGAGTTGCTGGAGATGTGACTCATCAACTCTTTTTTGCAACCTCTACTCTTCTAAAACTCCATCTCCTTTGGTTTTCAAGTTATGCCATCCAAGATCTAGGAAAAGAGTAAACAGATTTTAAAGAATGTTAAATGGCAGGTATATCAGTAACTTAATTCCCAAATGGTATCATACAAACAGGAACCCACTGCACTGGAAACCACTGGACTCTAAACTCCTAGAAGTCAATAAGCCTGCCTTCACCCCTGCGCTCCCATAGCGTAGCACCGGGCCCAGGGTGGTATGCATAGCGCGCAGTCAATAAATATATTTGAAAAGGATGAATGTTGCTTACAGGGCCTGTTGCTACTTACAGGCTGGATATGGGTCTGGATTCCTGTCCCTCCCTGAGCTACGCAGGGCTTTTTGCTATAAATGAGCTGCCTTCCCCTGCTTGCTGTGAGCCAGGTTTTTGTCCATCTGCTGCCATTGTTTCCCAGCTATGTTGTATTGCACACGGTTATTCTTTAGTGGGTCATTACAGCATCTGTCTGCCCACCTTGTGCATGCCCCGTCTCAGTTCACCAGACAGCAGCTGCTGGAGCATCCTGCCCCTCTCCGTCATCTGCACAGGCCCAGTGCAGTCAAGCCTGCTTGCAGAAATCATCATTTCATTACCTGGGGATGGCTACACTCCAGGACTGGTTACTAGGATCCTTGCCTGCCATTTAATATCCCTATAGGTAATTTTTTTAAACCAGATGTGTTGCCCACAAGAAACTTCAGTTTCATGGATGTGTACAAGGATACAAACAACCATCACCACATAGATCTTTATTAGTAGTAGTTTTTTTTTAGTAGAAAGTGACTCTGGAAGCCACATTAATAATAAGAGAAGAAAGGTCTCATTTTATAAAGGCTGAACTTCCAGAAACCCTAATCCTCATCCAGAATTAACCTTAAAAGAGGAGAGAGAACACTGCCACAAAGCCCATGCGCTTTATTTATACCCCTTAAAGAGAAGCTTCCTGATGGTTCATCGCCATTAAGACGAAACTCGGTTACATGTATTATACAGCTTACAATACGATAAGCCAGAAGTTTGTATATTAAGTTGACTGTTTGGAACTCAGGCTTCTGTTCCCTTTTGGCAACTTTACTTGTCATAAAATTGAAAGCAGTAAAATTCAGGTTGTACCCATACTGATACAGTGCATCCAAAAACTGAGTTTCCATGTCTTTTGCTATGACATAAAACTGATGGCCTTTATTACAGTGATTTCCCTAACATTTTTGTTTACTTTTCTGTAAACTTTATGATAAAAAAATAAATTTCTAAGCCAATCATAAAGGAATGTTTAACATACAGCGTGTCCAAATTATATTAGTGTCATAAGAACCTCTACAACAGGAAGAACACTGTTACTTGGTGAAATTCATTCTAAGTCCGATATCAAGGAGGCGAGAATAGCCCTCCTCATGGCCCGTATTCCCTCCTGCACTCATTGCAGAGTTTCACTGGCAGCAAGAAGAGAGAATAAAGCAATAAGGTTGGGCAGGCTCCATGGTAGAGATAAGGATAAGCAGGTCCTAACAGGTAGAATAACCTCATCTCCCGAGAGCCGCTTAGACGAGGCCTTATGCCAAGCCAGTGTATGGGGCTGGGGGAGGGGGGTTATCTGTCAAGGGTCAGCAAAGCAAACCCTGGCTAACGTGGTATGGGGAGACTTTAATCAGGGACGCACTACTGCGACTGGGAAAAGAGTCCAGCAGGAACTGAACTCAACTCAACTCAACTGACCTGCACAGAAGTGACTGGGTGTTTTTAAGAGAGCATGAGGGAGGAGAGAGAGGGGGGAGCAGGGCAGCCGCAGAGTCTGGGAAATGAAAATTACAAAAAGCAGGAAGCGGGGTTTGGTCCGAACTCATCCGGGTTTGCTAACTGGTACTTATCAAAGTCAGGCTCCTACCCTCCCACAGAGGCTGGGAGACAGGGGCCCTATCTTCAGATGTTGGCTGAACAAACAGTAAATTCTTTGGGCAGCCTTGAGTTTTCTCAGGCAGATACTTTCATGGAGGCTGGTGTCAGCCTAGGGATCAGCCTTAAGCTGTTAGAAACTATGTGTGTGTTTGTTCAAGTCTCTATAGGTGAAGGTCCAGCCTAGTAGGGAAGAGGGTTCAGAGGAGCCTGGCTAGGGTTTCGTCAAGGAGAAAAATCTTTGTCATATCTCAACAATCCCCACAATACCCCACGAGGGAGGTTTTATTATTTCCATTTTGTAGATGAAGACCCAAGACCAAGGGGTAATGTGCCCAAGATCAAGTAAGCCCTCAGTGGCAGAGGTGGGGTTGGAGAGTAGATAATTCAATCTCTACTTGGTGGTGAGCACTGCCTTCCAAGAACGGGAAAGCCCAGGGTATGAGATCACAGGCATCAGGATTAAAGGTCGATGAAAATGACCCAGAGATCTGACTCAAGGTAAATGAAAAATGCAGACCAACCCATTTCTTTCCTTGTAAAGTTTAACTAGTTAAATAAACCCAAGCTAGTGTGAATAAGTAGAAGGGAATGAGAGGTTGCATGTGAGCTGGAGTTCAAAGCCTTCTTTGACCTGTTTGAATAAGGTGACAATAAATTTGCCTCCAAAATCAAACACAGGAAGAAAACAGGCTTTCCCACAATGCCGCTTTAAGCAGTTTCAAAGAATATTCTTTTCAATTCTGCATTTGGTTTCTTCAAAAATATTATGACAACTGGCATCACACTTAGGAACCGAGACACTTCCCCCTTTCTTCACTGCTTTCCAAAATTTACATGTGTTTTCTCTGCGGCTGCCACCATCCTCAAGAGCCATTTCTGCCAAGCCCAGTCCCTTTTCATTTCTGTACATAATGTCCTATCCCTCAGTTTGAACACAGTCATTTCAGTCCAAGAGAAAAAAATGGGCTACATAAATAAATCTTTATTACTGTCACAGTGTTGTTAAAAGAATTTCCTAGTTTGAGCTGCTCTGCGTTTGAATCGCCACCTTTCCAGGGCAGAGAGGATCCTGCTAGGCATCTTAAATTAGGGAAGACAGTTTTATTGTCAAGGCAGGTCAATCAAATTATAATTGGCTCTAATTTGCACTCCCACCAGCTGTTAAATTCTTCACCTGCAGCACTCAAAATGGTGTGAAATTCTTGCCAGCTTTGTGAAAGCTTCAAAGAGAATCACTCTTGATCTGATTCCTAAAACCAAAGTGCTTGTTACTTTTCATCAGAAGCGAGCAAAATGCACCATTGGCTCTGACCACGGGAAGCAGGGCCTGGTCTGAAGTGGGCTAAGCCTGACAAGGATGGACAAACACATCTTCCATGCACAATCATCCTTGACAAGCCGCTATTTCTATTGCAGAGCAGCCCCGGGGCGGGGAGGGAGGACAGCTTTCTTTTGTTATGGCCATAATACCCTTGAGTTGTATTCTTCTATTTCATTGTGAGTTGAACTGGCAACTCTTAGGAAAGTCATAAATTTCACACTAAGAATAGAAGAGCAGACAAGGACAGAATTTTAGGGTAGGGCGTACCCATGCTGGTTCTGTAGTGAGGATCCATTATGCTTTCAGATATCCAGCATTACAGACTGTCTCGTACTGCCTCAGACAGTTTGGTGCTCTGGTTAAGTAAAACACCTACAGGAAACTCCTTGCTACCAGTGTCCACAAACACACAAAACACAAACGGGTGCACGCACGCACACACACACACACGCACACGAAAGCACACAGCTTCAGGAAAGAGTGAAAAGCAACAACCGGTTAGCACATGATGATGAAGCAGCATCTTGCTTTCACTTCTGGGCCACAGCTTCCTACTCCCTTACAACTTTGCTGAAGGCGGTTTTGTGCAAAATAGTAGACGCTGTGATGTCAGCAAGAGTCCGGTATGGCCAGATGCGGAAACAGCACCAAAACCAAATGATCAACATAAGCTTAATTTTGGATGAATTTTGGCAGTGCCGGTGTGGCTGCAGCTTAAGGAAACTCTTTAATTTAAACAACTGAATGGGAGTTTTCCTAATCTTGCTAATTTGCCACGTGGACAGTCCTCAACCATCTCAAAATGAGGGTCTTTGGGAATGGCTGGTGAGGAGTAAATGTTATGAAGTAATGAAGGTTCTTTGAAGAAATATTTTTGGATTTAGAATGTATTTAAGAAAACACAGGATGAGGTGTTTGTTTGTTTGTTTTGCGGTACGCGGGCCTCTCACTGTTGTGGCCTCTCCCGTTGCGGAGCACAGGCTTTGGACGCGCAGCCCCAGCGGCCACGGCTCACGGGCCCAGCCGCTCTGCGGCATGTGGGATCTTCCCGGACCGGGGCACGAACCCGTGTCCCCTGCATCGGCAGGCAGACTCTCAACCACTGCGCCACCAGGGAAGTCCAGGATGAGTTTTTTAAAAAATAAAAGGAAATATTGCATTGGAAATAATTTAAGAGAGAGAATAGTTTCTAGCTCTCAGGAAATGAAATGGGAATGCAAATTTATATGAGGATAGTCATTACAATAGTATTTAACAGAGCAAGAACTAGAAACAATCTTTCTAAACACAAGGAATTAGTTAAATCATCTGAAGCACTCCCATAGAACAGAATATCATGCAGCATTTAAATGTTTTATGAGGAATTTATATTATATGAGAAAATATATGTTAAATACAAAATAGGATAGAGACTATTCACAGTACAATCTCACTTAAGTAACTATATATGTATTATATACACAGAGTGCAAACTTAGAAAAATATTAAAGTGATTATTTCCAAGTGGTGGGTTTACAATTTTTATTTTTTCTTTATGTTTTTCTCTACTTTCCAAATTTTACAAAGTGAGTTTTTGAAATCTTTATAAACAAAAATAAAATAAAATAATAATGGCAACCAGTATGAGTTTGGGATGCAATGCTCAGATGCAAAAAATGTCACATATTTTTATTTCTCTAAATCAAATCAAATCTCTGAGGCCCAGTGGCTCAGGGCAGGCTAGATGCCCATCATTCCTGGAGCTCTCTTGTCCCTCAATGGAATCAGGAGTTGAAGTGGGTACAGAAAATTGAGGAAGGAACCAGACCTTCAGTGCTCAGTCTCCCATCTTTACCATCATCCTTTCAGCATCTAGACGTGGCTGTGCAGCGGGTGCTGGCACTCTGGTGGGGCCCTGGAGAGGCCTTCCCTTGGTTCCCACCATCACCACACTACTCAGGGCCTCATCATTTAAAGGCTATAGTCCCTCCCACCCCATGGAAGGACATAGCTCATGAGCAGAGCACAGTGCTCCACAAATTGTGGACCCCACCAAAAAAACACACCTCTTAATCTCCAAGAATCTGCGCCACTCCAGTGACCAAATTCTTTCATCTACCCAAAGGCTGGCCATCATTTACCCCCAATCATGGACCATCCAAACAAGTTATGCATTAGTCAGTGTGGACCCCAAAAGCAATACCAATATCTATATTTAGTGCCGCTAGTGTAGTCCTATCATGCAGGATTCCCCCAATATCTAAATCTATATTATAGGCCTTTCCAGGCATTACCTTATTTTATCCTCCTGACAAGTCTGTGAGATAGCACTATAATTATTCCCATTTTCCAGATGGGAAAATCTGAGGCTTGGAGAAATTAAGTAACTCCCTAAAGCCACACAACTTTAATATATAACGTCTCTTTGTGGCCCTGACACAAAAGCCCTTAACAACTCCCTGAGGTTGGAAGCTCAAAACTCGGAACAAAAATTGACTTGCTTCTTGGGATGGAGGCAGGAGATACAATAGTAATTCCATCAGGCTTCCTATAGCTCCAAAAGCGAAGGTATAAATTAATATCTCAACACATTAGACTGTCATCTAGGTTTAAGATCAAAAACACGAAGGAGAGGATGAACGAAAAGAACAGAAAGCCATAACCTCCTGGGTGATAGTATCTGTTTCACTTGGAGAAAGTGAACATGAGACTAAGCGTCCACCAGCCAGGAAGAAGCCCGCAGAGACTGTGGGGAGAAGAATCTGTGGGAAATTTGGAAAAGATTCTGCTTCTCTAGGGATGCAGGGCCTAGAACGTTCATGCAGGCCTATAAGAGCTTGACACTTGCCTGTGTGCAGAACACACTCAAATTCACATGGGTTGGCGAGGCCTAGTGCCTAGGAGGAACTGTTAAATGTATTCAACTTGCTCTAAGCTGAAGAAGGAGGTAGGTCATTGTCCTGGAACAAGGCCTCCTCGACTGGATGTTATCGAGAAGCTTTTCCTGAAAAGGGAAATCAGCCACGGCAGCAGCTCATCAACCGGGGTGAGTAGAAGCTGAAATTTTACAAACTGGTTGTGGCAGCCCTCAAATCCTGTGTCCCTCCCTGCTCAGTGAAGTACTAGGTGACAGAATAAATTATGGGTGTATCTATCCTCCTAACAGGTTCAATCCCAAGTCAAAGAAAATTGGAAAGATAAGAGGCACGCGTGAAGAGCAGTGCCGTGGCTTGGGGTCCCAACTCTGCAGCCTGACTTTGTGGTCTCACAGTTTAAATTCTCTGACCTCAGTCTCCTAATCTGTAAAACAGGGGTAATTGTAACACATCTCTCATGGAAACACGGTGAGCAAAAAAGGGGGGATGGTGCATACAAAACACACACACAGTGATTTATACATAGAAAAGTTCCATAAATGTTAACTATCATTATTTGTAATTACAGGCTGGTTGGTGCTCCTGGCTTTGTTATTGGATCTGAGCTAGTTTTGGAGAGAACACACACACAAACACACCAATGACCACGCACAGCATCCTTCAGTGACCTCCAATTGTCTTAAGGAAGCATATGCATCAATGCCACTGGCCCAGCCCAGCTCGGGGCCTTACCCCTCCACAATCCACCACTCCCTGCCACTCATGACATGTGCTTCTCTAACCATATTGAACTTTTTTTTTTAAGATAAATAAGTTATCTTTCTTTTAAGATAAGTTCTGGGGATGTAATGTACAGCATGGTGACTATAGTTAACAAGACTATCTTGTATATTTGAAACTTGCTAAAGTTCTCACCACATGAAAAAAGTTTATAATTACGTGAGGTGATGGATGTTAATTGAACTTATTGTGGTAATAATTTTGTAATATATACGTATATCAACTCTTGTTGCACACCTTCTATGCAACATTATAGGTCAACTGTGTCTCAATAAAACTGGAAAAAAAATTTTTAATTAAAAAAAAATGTTTTTTTTCATTTCCTGAAATGTCATTCTCTCCTTCACCAGCAAGACCTCAGAGCTATCTATCCTCTCTCCGTAACTCTCTGTGCTCTCCTCCCTGCTGGGCTAGCTTTTCCTCATCCAACCTTCAGGTCCCAACGTTGATGCTTTTGCTCTGATGAGCATTCCCCCTACACACACAGTATACGTGCTGCCCCCCAGGACAGAGCCCAGCTTTGACCACGCTCTATTACAACTACTTGAGCCTCTGTATTGTAAGGTTTTTGGGGCCACCATGTGGTCCATCTGGGTCGCCATCTGTCACCAAGGTTCAGCACAGGGTGAGCACATGATAGAGAGGTAGTCAGTAGGTATTTCTTTAGTGAACAAGTAAACATGCTCTAAAAATCTGGTGTCAGGCTATTACGAAACCTCCCTCCTCTACTGACCCCAGTTCATATCCTCCTCTCCAGCCAGGCCTGCGGAAGAGAGAGCACCTCCAGAATTGTGGTGTGTATACCCCAAATTGCAGCCCATGTTCCCACAACTCCCTTTACCACTAGCCAAGAGAGGCAGGCCCTACATCCTTCTACCCAAATGTATCTGCATCAGTTTGCTAGGGCCACCATAACTGAGCACCCCAGATCAGGTGGCTTCACCCACAGAAATTTATGTCTCAACATGTGAGCAGGATTGGTTTCTTCTGAGGGCCTCTCTCCTTGGCTTACAGATGGCCATCCTCTCCCTGTTTCTGCACATGGTCTTTCCTCTATGTCTGTCAGTGTCCTAATATCTTCTTATAAGGACACCAATCAGATTAGGGCCCACCCTCATGACTTCATTTGACTTAATTCCCTCTTTAAAGATCCTGTCTTCAAGTATAGTCATATTCTAAGGTATGCAGTCGGGGAGTGGAGGGTGTAGAAACCCAACATATGAATTTGGGGGGAAACAATTTAACCCATAACAGTACTGAATGTCAAAGTCTGGTTTCCCTTTTGATATACATACACTGAGGCATCAACATGCCACTAAGAATGGGCTACTTCTCTCTGCCTTCACAAATAGGCACTTGGACATCAGTGCTTCATGTAGGAAAAGTCAACCCTGTTCACTAAACACAACCTGTTTGTTCAGAACTTCTCTGTACCGTGGGGGCCACATGGAGAGTGGAACACCTGAGTCCTGGACCAAGCACCTTGCAACCCGAGGCAAGAGATCAGGTAAACACAGCACACACGCAGGAACCCACGGTCATAGCAATCTACCCAAGCTTGCTCAGAAAGGCAACCCAGAGCCCTAGGGATGTGATGGGTCGTAGTCTGCTGTGGCCTCCTTATAGCTGTATGACCTTGTGCAAGTTGCTCAGTCTTTCTGTGCCTCCATTTTCTCACCTGTAAAATGGCATTAATAGGTACCACAGAGAACTGTTATGAGGATTAAATCAAACAATACACACAAGGCAATTAGAACAGTGCCTGGCTCATCATAATCATAGCAAACGTTAGCGTTTGTCTTGTTGTCGCTGTGCTATCGAGGCCGCCCAAGCCGGATGGTGGAGGCCAAACTGCCTCCACACCTGGGCTGAATATCAAGGACTCACGAGTCTCTAACTCCAGGTCAGTTCTATAAACAGAGAAAAGGCCAGTGTCAGAGCAAGTCTTCAAATTAGTTTGCTGGGAAGAAGCTACCACTTAAGACAGCGTTGATGATAGAGAGAAAACAGATCAAACTAAGGAAGGTAGGGCTGTCAGCAGTAGTAAATACTGCTTTTGGAAAACTGGATTTGAGGCCACAAGTGATTTGGCAGACACCAGCCTGGGAAGCTCTGTCTCCTCTGCCCAAGATCCTGGTCTGTGCCCTGTGCATTCTCACTCATGCTTCCACAGGCAGGTATCAGGGAAATAATATGGACCTGGAAATTATAACCGTCTGGGTCTTTAGGCAAATTACTGAACTTTTCCAAATCTCAGTTTTTTCCCTGCACAAGGGGGAAATTATGCCAACAATACAGATAGTGCCTATTAAGTGTCTGGTGCAGAACACGTCCTGATGGTTCGTTCTTTTTCCCCTTCGCCTGTTAAGTACCATTAGCAGAGACTGTTATGAAGTATTTCTGTCTCCTACACACATAGTCCTGAGTACCATGTACCATGCCAGGTATTTCCCTACGGGCAGCCCAATTATCAGATTCCACGGAATACACTGAAACTCTAGGGTTCCAAAGGAAGTCCACCAAAAGAATTCCACTTTTTGGATCATTGCTATTTCAAACACTTTGTCAAACATCCAGGAAATCATGAAGTCTATCAGTATCTCTCTGTCAGTGTGGTAAACAATCAGATGAAGCTTGCCTCTGAAGTAATGGATGACTGCTGACCAATACACTAATGAAAAACATCAAGGCAACAACATTTTTAAGGGGACTATATCAGTAAGACTCTGTATGTGTATTACATAAGGCTTTGAGGAAAGAGGAAATGAAAGAGGTAGAAAAAAATAACTACATACTTATGATGTTTTATAATACGCAAAAAATGTTCACATACACTATTTAATTCTTATAACAACTCAGTGGAATATTTAAATTACCTCATGATGAGAACTATTAGTAGATGAAGTATTATTAAGTCAAAATGCACAGGCATCTTTAAGAGTGGTTCTCAAGCCAGGTTCACGGATTCTGGAGTCCAAGTGATATACACTTTGCTGTCCCTGGCCTGCCTCTAAGAGTTTTACTTTTTGCGTTTGCATTTTGATGATTATCAAAAAAATTAACCCAGGTAAATTCTAGATTATGTGAATAAACAACTCATCATCTAGTACAATCAGGAGACTTCGGAATCTCATTGGCATTGAGTAATGACATTCTTGACATTCATGAGCTAATGTGAAAAGAACTGATGTGCCCTTGGTAAGCATACGATGTGCTCTATGCCACAAGACCAACAGACATGCAAATAACATTTGTTCAGGAGTGTCACTAGAGAAAAGGAAGAGGGAACTGAGTTGTCACACAGCACCCGGTAGGAAATGCTTGCCAGAGATATACAAATATCTAAGCTGTAGCACTCAGCACCACAGTTATTTCACAAAGGGGATTTCCTTCCAGAAAAAAAAAAAATCACCAACCACATGAATGTCACAATGATATTCTGAATTTCATTTTTGGATGGATTTTTTGAGGGGTATATAATGTGAAATATTCTATTTGTTTTATGTTTCTGTAAGGGTTTTAAGTGTAAAAAAATGCCGATTTTAATTGTGTGTATTTTAAAATTATTTTAGTATATACTTATTCCATATTTATTATATAACTTTTATATTATAAATTACTTTATTGTAATACCACTTAGGTAAAAACTGGGGATCAACAAGTCTGAAAACATTGCTTTTTGAGATAGAAATGTTTCTCAGACTTGTCTATAATTTTTTTAAATTCTTCTTAAAATAATTCTTTGCCCACAAACCATCAGCAGGCGATTTTTCTTTCTAGTGCTGACGGAGGGAAATCAGTAAACGGAGAGTTAAAAGGGAAAGCATTGAATCTGTAGCAAAGTGCCTGTGACATTCTAAAAAAGCTGAATATATGATCAGCCTGTAAGTTAAATAACCCCAACTGAAATCCAATATCTAGGCAGCAAAAATGGAAGAACGGAAAAATGCTGCCCAGGGGACTGGCTCTGAATCTGGCACTCTTCATGATTTCTTCCGTGACTCTGAATAAGTTCTCATTATTGCCCTGCCCCTGGTTTTGTCGTATTGGATGAGGGGGGAGTGTTGTTTCTTTTCTGTTTGTTTGGTTTTTGCCAGTTACCAAGTGGGAGCCAAGAATATTGCTTTGTAAAGTGCTTTGTGAAGCACAGATACCCAGTATTGTCAAGCACGAAAATCTTCAAAATTCACAATTTAAGGGTCTTTGAAAATTATTTGTGTAGCATGCCTTGCCATTTTCTTCCTTTTTAGTTCATCTCTGATCACTTTACTGCACTTGCTTGAAACAGGTGGAACAGAATAAACAGTACTCTAGTCAGGGGTGGGTTAGTTTTCCAATTAAAAGTATTACCATTTAAGGACACCGAATGATGTCTTCTCCTTTTGCCCCAAGATGAGATGTAGGATGGAAGGGCATGGCAGTTTCTATCAGTTTGAGAGAAATTTTCAAAAAGAAGACATGTGATGGGAAAAAAAGAAATGAATCTGAGTGACTTTCATAAGCTGAGAACTTTAAAAGATTTTATTTTGGTTTAATAAAAATTGTGCACACTATTACAATTACTCTGTGGGCTGGGTCCCCTTTGCTTTTTGTTTAGAAACAAATAAAAATAGCTGAATTATTAATGTGAAGTAAATTGGTTACTAAGCATTTAGAGTCACTTTTTAATTCACACATGCATCTGTATTAACATCTTCACGGTGCTTTACTACAGATTATACCATAGTTGTAATGGCACTTAAGGAACCATTTAAAGGATAATGTTTCTAGCAGAGGCATATTTGAAAGTGGATGGTGTTGTTAGATACAAGAATAAAATTATAAAATCCACCTGTGAGGTTAGGGGGCACAGTCCCCAAGAATGCCCTCACTTCTGATACCAACTGCAGGGTAGAGGGGTTTCTAAGACCACACTCGGGCTCAGTAATTCACTAGAAGAATGTACTGAAGGCCATAATGACTGTGGTTATGCTTTACTGCAGTGAAAGAATAAAGGATACTGATTAAATTAGCCAAAGGAAGAGATACACGGGGCAGAGCTCAGGCGGTTTCTAAACATGAAGTTTTCAGTTGTCCTGTCACCACGGAGTCAGGGACAGTTTTATCTTCCCTGGCAATGATTTGAGACAACATGCACAGGATATTGCCCGCCAGGGAAGCTCACCCAAGCCTTGGTGTCCAGAGTTTTTACTGTGGAGACCTGGTTGACTGCACACAGGGCTGACCTTTAGATCCTCCAGAGGTAGAGCAGATATCATGTAGCTCGAAGTCCCCATCATAAATCACATTGTTAGACTGTCTGTTTTTGCCCAAAGCCCCCAGGTAAACAGACACTCTTCCTAGAGAGCACCTCCCAGGAGACGAGGGCAAAGTCCAGACCTCCCCCTGTTAAACACACAGGCCACCCCCTGGCATTTGGCCAAGGCTCTCTTAAGCCAAATGATCATATTTGAGTGTCTACATTTAGGAAAGCATTTATATGACAGACACCATAACAGAATCAGTATGAATATACCTAACATTTGGAGGAACCAGTGTTGGGCAGATTTAAAGATATTAATCCATCCTGTAAAGTCATTACATACATTTTCATATATTTGTACTAAATTCATTACTTGTTTCCTCCCTTGATCTACTGCTATTTGTACATCATGATAAACTTGTACAAAACTATTTAGCATAGCAATTATCTGATGGTTAGCTAAAGCCAGTTCTTCAGAGCAGTCATTTTCCATTTATATCCTGAAGAGGCTTTAACTACATCTCTCAATATGTTTGATTAGCAATATCAGGATAATCAGAAGACTGACTTACATAAGGTAGGCAAATTTTACCAACAATGCCAATGTTACATCATATTAGAGTATGGTCATGGTACAATTCTGTTTCATTATATAACAAAAGCGGTTAGAATTACAGAGGTATTTGCTATGCCTTCCAACATAATCTATCCTTGCCCGTATTATTACCATGAACAGGTGTCATTACGTTGGCCATGATTTGGTTATTTACAGGGTCCAAGTTAGTTGGGGTCAAAGCCATTTACCCTGTCTCAGTTCACAGGCTTGTACTAAGACTAGTTTCCATTGTGCACTACTATACAGCAGGACCCACCTCCCTCCCACAGGCAGGACATGGGTGGTATTCAGAATAGTTCCTATTTCTGCTAACTGTATTACAGGATATGTCTTTTAATCTATCCTAGGGGTGAGGGCAGATATAGTGTATCAGTGTACATTACAAATGCCTCCAGAGAACTCCACAGGTTTGGAGGGCCATAAGATTCCACTGCTGTGCCCTTGAGCCCCAGCTGCTGGGATGGAGGGCCATTGCCCCATGGCTACTGCCCCTTCATCTGTCTTAAAATAGTCAAGAGGTCCTATTGGGTAAGGGTACAAGCCTTTTACGAACAGTGTATCCTAGCATTATCAGCACTATTTGTTGAGTCTGCCTGACCCACTTCACTAAAGCTTTATCATCTTTCCAGGTTCACTCCCATCCCTTTCCTGCCTCCTGGAAGAGAATCCCTCTAATTTGCTCGTTCCAGTTAAAATTACTTTTCCCCTGAATGCCACTCCTCATAAAAAGTGAATTCAGCTTGTCCCAAGATGCCTAGACCAGAACTTTCTCCCCTAAAGTCCTTTTCTGTCCTGTGGTCCAGTATTGTTTAATTCACCATGCATGCTGTTGCCATTGTGTACTAATGACCTGAGTGCAGTTAGTATACATGTTTTGTACCCCAAATATTGGGTCCTCCATTCTAGGGTTAGATGAGTGGTGTCACAGCCAGATGTCATTTAGTTTGAGTATGCCATAAGGTCACCCACAGCCCTCCTCATCTCAAGCTGGGGCTGTTTCCAGGGGAATTCAGACCCATCATGTGGTACCTATTACTCTAATCCCATCAGGAACCCAATGTTTTTTTCTATTCTGTTTAATAGCTTTCCATCCACAAAAAATAAGCATAATACATATCTGTGCATAGCACTCTGTGGTACATTGGTCCTGCCACCATTATAGCCAGGAAACTTTCTAAGCATTCGATCCTCCAGGTTTAGGGTTACACAATGATCAGTCGGCTGGGAGTTGTACTCCACATGGTCCAACGGCCCATTAGGGAGAAGTTCCCACAAATTCCTTCCCAAATGATATCCTTTGTAGCAGATGTAACTTGAAAAATAAGACTCAAAAGCTGTTGGCACATTACTAGAATTCTACTCATTCATTAACCTTCAGTCTAGTTCATCATCACCTTGTACGACCAAAATGTTTCCCACAGTGATACCACTCAGGTTTGAAGACTTCTATTCAGTTTTGTGAGGTTCCCAAAGCAGGGGTGGTCTTGGCAAACACGTAGCTTCACCTTTCTGGGCATCTGGTACAGGTGAGCTTAGAGATAATATTATTCTCTTGCTCTGAGCCTCTTTCAAGTCACCTAAGTAATATGGGAGTTCCCTCACTGCATAACCCATTTACTCATTCCTTTATCCTCAGCTACCATTTTTCCTTCTCTACATTTGTCATTTATTTTTACCCAAACTTCCCACCTCTGGAAGTCATGTTCAGATAAAGAAAATCCAATCCCTTCACATTAAATAACCACTTCACATTCCAATTTTAATCCAAATTTTCACTTTAGTCCCATCAACCACTGCATCTCCATGTCCTCCCAATCTCACTGTACATCTTATTAGGACTTCCCAACAGATTTTGGAATCATAGTGCATTGGAATCCCATGTTAAGAAGCCCCCAAACATTCTCTTCTCCTTCAACCCCACTGCCCATTTACCCACCCATGTGCATATGGCCTTGGGTCCCCAGGTGGGGGACGCTGGCTCTTCTGTCAGCTTCCATCTTGATTAATATGCCAGCCCACTATCCAAGGTGATTCCAGGTCACGTTTCTCATTGTCAGCTTTGCCTTCCAGCTTTTCGAATTCTTCCAGAAGGGGTTAAATAGAGAAGATTTGTTTAGGGCCCTTTGAAAAGTAGGAACCAGCAGGGGCTTCCACTGGTCCACCCAACCTCCAATAGTGCTGCATTAAGACCTTGGTTTCAACTCATCAATGTCCGCTTTATTCATCCCATTTATCAACAACCATCTAAAGATTTCCACTCTGCTGAGTCCACTCCCTTGACTCTTCCCTCTGTCTTTCCCCATTTCCTTGAGAATCACTCTGATTTCCTAACATCTGTAAAATCTGTAAGGGAAGCTGAGACAACAAATCTGACAGGGCTTCTCAAACTGTTGCTCAATATCAGAGCAGCAATGTTACATGGGGTGTCCGTGCCAAAGGGGTGCCTTTAATCACAGCATTTACTATGCCTTGGGTAAGGGGTGTGTTCAGTGGGTGAATAGCCCAACAATCTCAGCATGGCTTGCATATGAAGTATCTCAGCTGTTTCATCTGGGATGTTCCACTTCACATTTAAAGGGAGAGTTGGACAGTCTCCTTTCTTAGGATAAACTCACTTTGTAGCTGCTTTTATCCAGTCCACCAGGCTAGCTGTCCTTTTGGAAATAACTTGCTGTGTTTGGGGATCATATATAGCCATCTGTGATTGCTCAGTAGCGAGCTGCATCCTGTATTAACCCAAACATGCTCTTCTACTCTGCAGTATCCAAAACCAAAGATACCACTCTAAGTTAGTCACTCAAAACCTATTTTAGTAAAGGTTCTTCAGGAAGCTGAAAATATCAATACAAAACGAAACGACTCCTTCACGTATACACCCTGGTTTCACTACTTCCTTGGTTTTGCCTTTTACCCACCTGGACAACCTAGAGGTACTACTTGTTGTCCCAGCAAAATTCCCCTTTGGTAGCAGCCCTGAAGCTAGCAGCCATAGCTCAGGCTGGCTGAAATCTGAGATGGGCTCACAGTCAGGATCTGCCCCAAAGCTCTTTATTTTCATTTTAGCTATTATGAACAATAATAGCCAAGGCATCGTATATTTAGCTTATTTCTTACTATCTTACATTTCCTTATGCATCCAGTGAGCTAACTCCTGGGGATGTGGATTCATCTCTAAATTCCACAGGTAACGTTTACATGTAGTAACTGATCCCAGCACAACTGTTAGGGAACCGTTGACTGAAACTGCCCGCCTTGTCCAGGCATGATGATAATCACTTGCCTGAGCTGTCTCACAACAGGAAGTCCCAATAAAGAACACGGTGCTGCTCCTGAGAACTAACCAGGAGAATTCTAGAGGGGCCAAAAGGAGGAGGAAGGAGACAATATGTCCTGCCGACCTCCCAGAAACTGTCACGCTGGAATCCATCTTGGCTGAGAGATGCACGCACCACTGGGGAGGACCCTGAGTCAGACTATGGGCCAAGCATGATGACTGGCCAGAGACAACCTGGAAACTAACCCCATTACCATAAAACCTGAGACTGCGAGCCACATGGCAGAGCAGTTCTCCTGGGTTCCCTTGCCCTGCTGCTCTCCGCCCGGGCGCCCCTTCCCGATACAGTCTTTTGCTTTGCCTCCTCAGGTAATTCATTTCCAAGTGTTAGACAAGAGCCCACTACAATGGGTGAACAGGAAGCCATGCAGGAATCAAAGATTCATCCCGGGCCTCTCGTCTTTTCTCTTCCCAAATCACACATTTCAGTAAGTGAGGCTCATTCTAGGGACTCATACTTCTGATGCCAACTGCAAAGCTAAAGGGTATAGCCTACAAGACCACCCCCATTTCTGACTGCAAGTTCTGGGTTCTCAAGTTTACCCTCCATTTCGATAAAACTCTTTGGGTAAGGTTAAACTGTTAATTACATACTACCTAAAAGATAACTAGGCTTTGCAGGGGCCCCCACCCAGATCTATAGCCTCATCCAGTTTGTGCCACATCTACACCCAGCCATGGCCAACCCCATCATTTACACAGACATTGCCCTATACAGCAAACTCGTGGGTTCTGTCTATTTGAGTTATCTGTACACAAAGTTCCAAAGCCAGCAGTCAACTTCAGTGCTCTTAGCACTAGGGAGAAACAATCTGGTTAGGAGTCTTGCTTTCTCAGAATTAATCTTGAGTTTATTTGACAGCATGGTGACATCACTGCCATCATGGCACTGGGGCAAGTCCACCTATGGAGAGAAATTTCCTAATGAGAACTTCATTTCAGCCCTGGCATCTTTTCCATGGTAAATTCCAGACCCAACACAAACGGTTCCCAGCTCTTGTCTGCTGGTTGGGTGACAAGCATGTGCTAAAACAACAATATTGTGAAAGCTTTGGGCATAAGAATGGCAAGATTAGCAAGAAGTTCACCATCACTAACCGTGAATAACTCTTATAAACTTAATTTGTTTCGTCTTAATCAACAAGCCATTCCTTCTGTCCTGGGGAGGGCAGCCCCATCCCCAGTCACTCTCTTGGTATTCTCATGTGCTACAATCTTTTCATCCATATTTCCCTTATTCCCCTCCAAGTCCAGCCAGACAGCAGAGTTAAATTTATGATTATATTTAAAAACCAAACTACAAAACACCTTAAAAGCATTTCCCTGTGCTGTGGATTTTCTGATCTCTTTATAAAGAGGTTATTCACTCCAACCCTTCTTAGTGACTCCTGTTAACACAAGCTACATTAAATTTATCAATAAATAGAAATGTCTTGGGAACCTCTAAAAGAGTGTTGTGATCTCCAAAACACATCTGCTATTAACAAAAACTGATATTTCTTGACTCAAAGAAGATTTCTAAATCAGACAGGGATGTGTGCAAACTATCTGTTTATGATAGTTCATGTTAATACATCACATTTGTTAAAATACATTTGATAAACACTCTAAGAAAGGACATTCCTTGGCTGCCTCCCCAGCATCTGTTTTCCCCTTTCCATAGCCCTGATTTCCATTTGGTTCTGGGAATTTCACTCTACTTCCAGCCCCACAAGTAGAGCCTATGACCTGGGTTAAGCCAATCAGTTTATTTCATCTGTTTTGTCGGAATGAATCGTAGGGCTTTGGCTGGCAATATTGTGAACATAGTTTTCTGCTGGCCACAACCACGGATGTCTGAACCAAAGCCCCAGGAACTGCAAGCAGTCGCCTTAGTACCATGCGGAGAGCCAGCCACAAGGTGAAGCTGACATTACAGAACATAGGAAAAAGCAAAAGGAAACCAGTACTTTCATAACACTGCTGAGCAGCTGGAACAAGCCTAAACTGAGGCCAATCTTTATTCCTGGACCTTGCAATTTAATGGGCTAAAAAACTATCTTTACTGTTGAACCCCTTAGTGCTCAAAGTGTGATCTGTATGTAGGCCAGCAGCATCAGCATCACTTGGGAGTTTGTCAGAAACGCAGAATCAGGACCACAATGTGGATCCTCCTGAACCAGAATCTGCATTTGAACAAAATCCCCAGGTGATTCTATATACACTGACATTTGAGAAGAACTTGCCAAGCCTCTTTGAATCAGCTTTTTCTATAATTTGCATTTTGAATTAGATCTCTACCACATCCCTGTGTAATAGTCCAGATAGATGTTATTACTCCTCTTTAGAGAGAAAGTGAAACTGGGTTGGGGGAGCTGACATGCTGGCCAAAGGTCACACACATTTAGAGCGTCAGGAGCACCCCGGTCCCAAGCCTCACAGTAATTTCTTCTTCTGATGAGCTCTCAGGTCTAATCAACATTTTCCATGGGCCATGCAGCCAGGGTCCAGGGCTACCTGTTCACCAACCTTGCATTATTCTTTACTTTAAAAGACCACGAGTTTTAACAACATCCTTGCTCCCTGAGTTTGTAATCAGGGAAAATTCTTTAATGTAGGTAATTTATTTAATGAGTAGCTCCAAATATTGGTTCCCAACTACCAAGCAGTTTAATACAAAAATTACAGGCTAGCCTAATTGCACTTAAACAAGTAAGCCCGTGAACAATTTTCTCTCATTATTTCTCAGTGAAGCATACACCCTTGGCACAGTTCTCTTTTTATTAATAAAAGCAAGAAGCAAGTGTTGGAAAACCTTCATGTTCCTTGATGTTTTACAATCCTGATCTATCTCTTAAATCCAGCCAATGGGATAAAGGAAAAATACTATATAAAATAGTTATTTCAGAGAAAGGCTTTCCCACAGAAACTTCTCAACTGACAGTCTAAAATGGTATGAGATATTTAAAGATATACCTGGTAAATTGCTATAACCCTTAATACAGTTTATGTGCATAGTAATCCCTTGACAAATGCTTGTTGCATAAGTAATGTTCATGTTCAAAGTACTTTACAGCTTGCAAGGCACCTTACCTGTTTTTTTCATTTAATGTTATTGATTTATATCTTTGCAACAATCTTGGTGGTTAGGGGTTATTATTTCCATTTTACAGATGTTGAAACAGTCAGAATGGCCATCATCAAAAAATCTAGAAACAATAAATACTGGAGAGGGTGTTTAGGAAAGGGAACCCTCTTACACTGTTGGTGGGAATGTAAACTGATACAGCCACTATGGAGAACAGTATGGAGGTTCCTTAAAAAACTAAAAATAGAACTACCATATGACCCAGCAATCCCACTACTGGGCATATGCCCAGAGAAAACCATAATTCGTAAAGACATGCACCCCAGTGTTCACTGCAGCACTGTTTACAATAGTCAGGTGATGGAAGCAGCCTAAATGCCCATCGACAGACGAATGGATAAAGAAGATGTGGTACATGTATACAATGGAATATTACTCAGCCATAAAAAGGAACGAAATTGGGTCATTTGTTGAGACGTCGATGGATCTGGAGACTGTCATACAGAGTGAAGTAAGTCAGAAAGAGAAAAACAGATATCATATATTAACACATGTATGTGGAATCTAGAGAAATGGTACAGATGAACTGGTTTGCAAGGCAGAGATAGAGACACAGATGTAGAGGACAAACGTATGGACACCATGGGGGGAAGTGGGGCGGGGGTGGTGGTGTGATGAATTGGGAGATTGGGATTGACATATATACACCAAATATGTATAAAATAGATAACCAATAAGAAGCTGCTGTGTAAAAAACTAAAATAAAATTCAAAAAAAAAATCCACAAAAAATTCCTTGGGAATAAGCAGAAAACCTAAATAAATCAGTGAAGAAGCAGGGTGGGGGGGTAGCTTTCAACAAATTATCTCCAAGAAGGATTATCAGACCCACATGGTATTCGCACCAGCTGTGCACGTATAGTTAAGACACAGATAATTCCTAAGTTTGTATAAAATATTCCGTGGCATTAAAAAAAAAAAAGCTTTCCAAATCTTTTTAAAGAGCTAGCCTAATTTTGATATGGAAACCCCAAAATAAATAATACAAAAGGAAACATTTATAGACTTAACCTCTTAAATAAGTGGCAGTTAAGATCCTTCCCCTGTACATCCACATCATGCCACATCCTTTTGCCCGGCTACACTATTTGCTCCTCAAAGGTGGGGGGAGACCCTCTCTTTACCCCCAGGATGTCGAGTTCAGCAGGTCACTGACAGAACCCAGATTCTCAACCTTGTTTTCAAGTTCTTAGCACTTCTCACAGGAAACAGCACCAGAGAGCGAGCTGCTTGTCAACAATCATACCGCAAAAATTTAAATAAGCGCAGCTTACTAACACCGCAGGGAATTCTTTCGAGATAAACTCAGGCGAAAGGGGACACTTGCCAAGAAGCAATGTTTAATTGGTGACTGAGAGAATATGGAATTATTCCTGGCACACGACACAGGTTGAAAAACTACTACTTTCCCCGACAACGAAGACCTTTCTGAGAGCTTTGGGAACCATCCCTACTCTGATCTCTGGGACAAGGAAAAATATCTCCCCACAGTGACGTTTTCTTGCTTTCTGCAAATATTACACTTTCTAAGAGTTGGGCAGTCTTTTTGCTCTTAAAACAATTGAACAAAAGGCACCTGAATGTTCACCTGTTTTTAAGTAGTAAAGCGATAAGCTACTTCTCAGGTTACCAAGCAGCCTTCCTCTAAGGCCCTGCTTTTAGCTATTTTTTCCTTCCCTGTGGTCTATCAGTCTATGAATGAAGGGCTCCAGTACATGGGATGGGAGGGAAAAGAACACCCATGACCCATGGTGTATGAACACAGATGTGCCGGCCTCTCCCCCTTAACCTTCCATAGCTCACCAATTTTTAAAAGGACCAATTTCTAAGTCCTAAAGAAGTGAGTATCCAAAGACCTGCACAATCAGAGCCTAAGCTACCTTTCCAGTCCCATTGGCCCTAATTCTTGAGACATCCCAGCCTCAGTGGACGCTGTGCAGGCCCAAAAGCTCATCAGAAACTTTCACTCGCCCTGCTCCCTCTGGTTGGAATGACTTTGATGAACTTCCCCTCCTGCCAAACTCCTCGCTCCCCCAGGCCCAGATCGAACGTCACTCTCCCTAGAAAATCTTCCACCAAGCCACAAATGAGCACTCCTATGTCCCCAAGCAAGCATCAGTGTCTGAGCTGAACTGTAATTATTTGAATGTGACTTTGGTCCCCCTAATAAACTATCAGCTTGGTGTGGGCAGGGATCGGATCCTATCTGCATATTGGGGCTTCCCGGCTCAGTGCCGCATACAAGGCAGGGACTCACTATAGTTTTGTTGAATGGCCCTGTTGAGTGTCTACTGGAGACCCACTGCCTGACACACACCTGTTATAATTTGATGTAAAACTTAATTAGAAGAGCTGACAAGAGTATCTAATAACAATGGGAAAATGGTGTTCAGGAGGAGACAGATTGAAGGCAATGTTTTCTCAGCCTGGCAAGGAGAGATGATACCCAGATCCCGTGAGAAAAGCCTGGGAAATGTAGGCCTGGATATCCCTGAAAACATTTTCTCTGCCCTGATTCTCTTATTCATCAGGCTATTTGGTTTTCTAAGTAAACTTTCCTTGGGGAAAGATGGTGGGTGGTGTGAGCCAATTGTTTTTATTATCTATTGCTGTGTAACAAACTATCCCAAAACACAAGGGCTTAAAAATAGCTATTTTTACTTGCTCATAATTGTATGGGTCAGGAATTCAGACAGGGATAAGCAGAGTAGTCTTTCTGCTCTGGGCAGCATTGGCTGATCAGGTGCTCAGAGGCATCGAGTAAGTGGTCCAACTGGGCTGGAAGTTCCAAAAGGCTCCAGACACATACCGGGCACCTCGGGGCCTCCTGGTGCCACATGGCTGGCTTGGGCTTCCTTGTAGCATGCTAGTCTCGGGGTCATCACACTGCTCACATGGATCCTGGCTTCCAAAGGGGTATAACCCAGGCAGGGAGAGTGAAAGCCGCAAAACTCTTGGGTCCCAGCCTCAGAAATACAGTCACTTCTGCCACATTCTATTAGTCAAAATGGGTCATAGGATCATCCTGGATTCAAGAGGAAGAGAATAGTCTCCATCCTTCAATGGCATGGAAGGCAAGAAACTTGTAATCGTCTTTAATTCACCACACTTCTTTTTCCTGATCAACTTTGAATAAACCAAGGATCAAAGTTCTAGGCCTACCAAGATGGGGCTATAAATCCTCACAATCAGGCCATCCGTTAGCATTAATAAATTCCTCATCACTATAAGAGATAAACTTTACTTGACATATTGTATATGGTTCCGAAATATGTCTGTACTTCAATATTTTGGAAAGTGAATCACATTTTAAATGCATCAGAGGAGTTGGCTAACTCAAAGAAATCTATTCTTTTGCAGGGATTTTTTTGCTAGCTTATTTCCAAGACAGTTCCAACTGTGATTCATTTCAAAAAAGACCATTCCACAAATATGATACTGAATATATTTATAAATATACTTTTAACAAGACCTAATTTTATAACTTATAAGTATTTTCACATAAGTTCACAAAGAAGGAAAAGAATTACCATAGATACACTAACATTTTTTGCTGAGACCCTACCACAGTTTGGAATTTGTACATTTGCTTTTGGAAAACTCTGATAACTCAGTGACTTGTCAGTGGCCAAAACATCTTCTAAATCAAAGCCTCAATGAGAGAGGTTACTTTAGGAAAGATGGATAACAACTGTCATTTAATCTTTGCTCTCTGGCTACATAACAGCTAAATGCCCAATCTGAAACTGCTGAGACTTGAAAGCTATGTAATACATAGTTAATTAACCTAGATAGTATGAGAAAAGGCTAGGGTTTCCAGGTCAATTTTAATTTCCTCAAAAGGATCAACCCAATTTTCCCCAGTAGCAGTGAGATTTATTTGTCTCAATAAATTTTTGTGGAGTGAATTAGTGAGGGAATGCATGAGTAGATGTATCACTCACCCTTTTCCTCAACATGCTCTCGAGAAACCCACAGACACACTGGAGAATCCGTCTAATATACAAGGCAGTGGCAGCATGAGTGAGAAAGAGGGAACAGATTTCAAAAATTATATTTAGGGGATCATATCAAGATGTGGCGATCCAGTTAGATGTGACGAGGGAGGAAGAGGACAGAAGCTCATGGATTTTAAGCTTCGGTGACTGGGTCAGTGGTGCTGAAACCAGTGAGTTAGGAATAAGAGTGAAGCTTCCAGTATCAAGTAGAAGGAAAAAGAGTTCAGTGGGAATGGATAGTACTGGCTGACATCAGGGGAGCTGTCCAGCAGGCAACTGGTATATTTAAGTTTATGCTTGGGGGGAGAGGTTAGAGTTAAGAGATGTAGATTTAAGAATTGTCACTTCATGTGGTAGTGATGCCATAACAATGTGTGTAATTGTCCAGAGGGTGTGGAGTGAGAGAACAGGTCTGGGACAGACCCCAGGGGACACCAGCATTCACCAGGCAGGTAGAGGTAGAAGAGCTCCTTGGAGACAGGGAAAGAAAAATCAGAAATATACAAGAAACATGCAGAGTGATGTACTGCAGGATCCAAGGGACCAGAGTCTCCAAAAGGAGGTTATGACCAGCACAGCATACCTAGTAAACCCTCCTATGAAAAAGACTAAGAAGCTTCTACGTAATATAGACTAAGAAAACTCATGGTCCAAGCAGTTCGAAAGACCGAGATTCACATCTTTCAATCCGCCAATGACCTAAGGAAGGTCCCTTAACTTTTCTGTGCCTCAGGTCTCTCATCTGAAAAACGGAGATAATAGTAGTTAAGCTCACTCTATCTCATCGGGTTATTCGAGTTCTATGAGAAAATGCACGTGAAATCCAGCCCACTGTGAACTTAAAAGCATGTATGGATATAGTTAGTTCTTAATTTGGGTAGGCAGATTAATGATTGTTAATAAATGCTTGAAACTAACAGTATATAAGAAAAGCATAAATAACTCCGCTTTAATGAAGCTCTCTAAGCTGTAAAGAGTTTCTCGGATCACTGAAGTATTATTTTTCCCAAGAACTTGTAAGTCCTCCCTAACACCCTACCAGCAACAGTGCTGGGCTGGGATTCAGGGTCCTTGTCCCAGGCCTTGCCCATCCTCTTGTGCCTCTCTTTGTTGTCAACATGCCACACTTGTTTGTGATTCTTTGATGCAGGTCTGCTTCCCTTCTAGACTATGAGCTCCTTGATGACAGATCAGGCCTTACCCATTGCCCTTCTGTTTTCATCAATGGCCCCCAGCACAATGCTTGGAACACAGAAAGGGCAACATAAATATTCACGGAAAGAGGGAATAAGTGAATAGTGACCTCAGACAGTCATCTAACCTTAACCTCATTATAAGAGAACAAAATTAGATTATTAGTTTGCTCTAAATCCTTACGGCATTAATATTTTCTTCAGACACATTAAGCAATACCAAGAAACACTTGACATATTACTTGGAATAGATAAATAATTATGAACATAGATAAAGATAAAAGGTTACAGTATTTGTAATCATTTATTTTAAATGGGATTAAAACTCTTCAAGGATGGCATCTGAATAATGTGATTTCAAGCATCTATCATCAGTAGGATAGTCATCTCCATGGACAACCAAAAACGATGACAACTTGGGCAGCAGGTGAAGCTCCGTCTAGAAAAGACACTTGCCCTTATCTCTCCCACTGTCTTGTTCCTGAGCCCACCTGTATGTGTCGACCCCCACCTCAAGTAAAGGATACTTGTTGGTTCCTGCCCCAGAAAAAAACTATGCTAAGAACCTTAAAAACAGGAGTGAGTGCAGCAGAGGTGAATTTGCACCTCAGGATGGTGTATCTTTGACCGGGAGCAGCTGCAGCCCATATCTGACAACAGAGCAGCTGGAGGTGTTGCTAAAAGTCACCGAAGAACAAGTACCATCCATCGTTTTGTTCAATTGTTAGAACAGCAAAACCTGCAATTATTAGTCACAGCAGCTGTTATAACTGTTGCAAAATATAAGTGTGTTCATTGCTGATTCCAAGACCTTATCCTCATTGTTCATCTACAAAAAAATTTTCATTTGAGGTGTTTTTCCCCAATATTATCTACACCCTTGGAAACTTGACAATAAGTGGCCCAAATTCAAGTCATATGTCGCATAAGCAATAAATAACATCAGGGAGTAGTAGGCATGACTTCCAAATAAGCAGCCTTGTCTGGGCTAGTGGCCAAAGTCTGATGTTCTTCACTTTCTTTTTTTTTTTAAAAAAATATCCTTTTCTCATGAGTTAGACACCAGATATGCCCCCAGACTGCCAACCAGGAAACATCCCTCCTCTGGGAAAGGCATCTCAGGAGCAGCTGGAGAGCTGGAAAGCTCACACTTCAGCGCATCTATCTCAACAAAGGTCGTGATGGGTTCAAGCACCAAGGCATCACGGCCACTCTCCATCAGTCCCCTTTGGCACCAGGCTGAGAGTCTTGCTGGTGCCTTGGATGTGTTTTCACCCTTCAGCCGAGAGTGATGCTCTGTGTTTCATGACCTGGATTGATGTGGTCAACAACCAGCCCATGATGTTCGTTATCCCTGCTTCAGAGATACTACTCAAGTGCCAATGCTGTCACTTTCAACTCTCCATTCCTGAGGGTTCTTAAGAGAAAAACAACCCCACAGACAACTTTAGTGACTCACTTAAAATACACTATTTTCCTAAAATGATCCAGTGTCACAAAATAAAACAAATGAGCAGAAAAATAGGACAACTAGAAAATGCATGAACTTTATCAGTGCCAAGGAAATCATCATACAGAGAAACACAATTCCACAGAGCTGCCTTAAACTGAAGAGAAAATTGCAGAAAGGGCAGAAGATCAACTTGGATTCTGCATTGCTGCTTGTAACAAACTGAGTAGCCATGCCTGGAAAGGCCTCTAATTTAATACCTAAAAATGTTTTTCACTTGAGAGATTCTCAGTGTAAGATTCATGGTCGACCCCAAGACACACAAGGGAAAAGGACACTAACTCTTCAATGACGTTGCTACTAAGTCATAAACGGCCATCAAATCAAAAAGCCATCTTCTCAGGAACCTAATCAATGAAACTTCCTAATTCAGAGCACAATCGTAAAAGTAAAAGCCTCATCTCTCAGCACGGCAATTAGATCCGTGAGTTTGCTATGTCTTGTAATTCACTTTATTATCCAATAGGTTTCAGGTTACATTTTATCAAAATGCAGCCTTTTCTCATACTTGTGTCCTTTCAAGGCATACTTTCATGTCACTTTTAGATCATCAGATAGCAGGCTCCTTGACTTCTTTTCCAGTAGTTACTGAATACTACAAGTCAGGTGCTAGGATCTTCGTGGCATACTATCACTTACACCTTGATGACCACAACTGTGCAAGGGCTTAATCCTCATTTTTAGAGTGGATGAAACTGACATTCAGCAACGTTCAAGTTCAAGGTTGCACAACAAGGGAGACCAATATTCAAACGTAGGTCTAACTGCCTCTAAAACCCATTTTTTCTCCAGGTGTCCCCTCCCTACAGGTAATTGTCATCTTCTCAATATGAAATGTGTCCCTTCCCTCCTACCTCCTCTTCTGAGGAGTCAAGAAGGAAGACCCTCTTCCAACACAACTCTCCCGGCTATACGTCAAGGTACTTATTTCAAGAGCTCCCTGCAGAACTTTTCCTCCCATATTGTCTCCCGTGTACTAATCACAGAACAATATATAAGACTGGCGGAGCCCAAGTTTCAAGCAGGGAGAGATCAGCAAAGAGGCCAAGCTTGCCCTATCACCTTTTCGCAGAAGGAGAAGGTGAAGGGTAGTGTGACCGAGAAGAACACTCTTAGTGCCCCAGAGAGTGGGGGACCACTGCCAGGGATGGAGAGGTCCAGGGGGAGGGTCCCTCTGGGCTGTGGATCCAGGTGCTCCACCCAATTCCCCTACATCTACCTCCTCCTTCCCCACTCCCCCACCCCCCGCCCCACACATGCACCTTGAGTGCTTGCTGCAGGGCAGAGTTCATGCACGTGGGGTATCCTCGGACAGACCTTACTTCTTAAGCCAAAAATCAATTCATGTTGTTCTCACAAGAGGGCAGTATATTTGAAATTGAAGTAGACTTGGAAAACCTGGGAATAAGGTCCCCCTATGATTATAGTCATTTTCTGTGAACTGCTTGTCACTGGTAACCAATATGCCTGTAACTTAATATGTATCTAATTAACCTTTCCTAAATTTTAATTTTTTAATAGTAAACTCTGTACATCCAGGCTGCATCATTTGTTCTCCCTTATCAAGGCTACCAATGTTAAATTTCAAAGGACACTGCCTGATAAGTGTATTATAAAGTACATCCCTACATTACAAAGTATAGCCTAAGTCTCTCCAGTAAACCCTACCTACTTATTGATAGTTACTAATCAGAAAACGCACATTATCTACTCCACTTTTATGGCAAATGACATATGCTTACAGCTTGGCTCAAGATGACATTTGGATGAATATTCTTAAATAGAATGTGATAACAAAGTATATCGATTGAAAACAATTTACAGTTCTCTCAATTATAATTTTTGTTCTGCTTAAGCAGAGGTCTCAATATATTTCAATCTCTTTCTGAAGTAGGAATTCCAATGTCTAAATTTCACAAGTTTGTGAATTGCAAATAAAGAACATTTCACTCACAGTGCCCAAGGTTTGCTCAGTACTGTAGCCCAAAAGTTTTCATAAACTTTTTTTTGCTATTGCTGATTTCTTCCATGACAGAAAGATCCAAGGAGTAGAGCATGACATGTCAGAACTAATTGGGAGCTAAAACACTATGTCATCCAACCTCCTCGTTTTATTTAATTGCTTTATGGGTACCGTTTTCTGATTGTGCTGATTTTTCACAAACCACATTCTTACTGTGCACTGTTCCAAACAGTGGTTGCTCCTATAAACCCAGTTTCTAAACAAATGCAGTGCTCTACTAGGAAGGAAGAAGGGGTTGGTTACTCTCGGATAAGTAATCAATAGCTTCTGCCACAGGGGTCTCCCCAAATAGTTCATTTTGCCCTATACACCTTAACATTAGTATGAGTTTGTCCGTTTATATCTGTTTAACCCCCTTAACATTTTCACCTTGACATCTTGCTCATGCTTCCAGATTTCCAGGAAGTCTTCCAAAATTTTCAATATACTTTCATTTTCTATCCTGAGCCATTTTTCTCCTAGGGATTCTGAAGAGTAACTAAATACAAAATCATGTATTATTTGTAGGGCTGCCTAGGGATTGCACCTCCGCAGTCATACAATTCTGGGGAAAAAATGTACCTGATTTTGACACTTCAGCAAGGAAACACATATAGGCACTGTTACAAAACAAAATTCACCTGAGTAAATTTTAAAGCTCTTTATTGACTTCATTCAACGATCCATGAATGGGGCAGCACCCAATCTAGCAGAGAGAAATGAACTCTGAGGAGCTGTACAAAGTGAAAGACTTCTTGCAGGCAGACGGGAACACGGAAAAGGAAGTGATACTAGGCAAAAGAGCAGACTGGTTACTGCAAAGTCACTTTCTTTAGGGAACAGCAGGAGCCTATCGGGCAGATTCCCTAACTGTGCTGATCAGGTGATTCCCGACTGACAGGTTGAAGATTCCATTTCTGGCACAGCCAAAACTATAGCTAAATCTCAGCTTGCTGATGTGGGGCTTGGCATAAGTGACTCCATTCGGAGCCTTCTGTCTTTGTTTTAACAGCACCCACATCCACCCATCCAGGAATGATGGAGCAGCCACCCAGCTCAACCTTTCCAGCCACAACTTTTTTAAAGAATGTTCACACTTACAAAGTTAGGAAGATGAACCTTCTTGCTCCTCACACTATTTCTGTGCTCACATACTCCTACCAAAGAGAACCAGAAGAGAAAACCTCATCTACCAGAATTTGGGTCTAACCAGATGGGTGTCACTGATTAAGGTGTGTCTCATTCAAAACTTCTTCCTTCCTCTCCTACACCTGATTTGCGTCACTGGGGCACCTGGGCCAACAATTCTTCTCCTGGTTAAGATATAAGTCTGTTCTAGGATTTTCAGCTATTTGTTTTTCTGTAGCCTTAACCACAGGTAGAAGTGCAGGATTTGGCTGGTGAGACCACTATTGATAGCCGGGTGGTCATCAAAGGAAAAAACCAGATAGCAGGGAGTGTTGTCATAATCTATCATCTATCAACCCTGTCACTGTGTCAATTGCCCTTGGAAATCCATTATTGTCACCACCAGCAGCATTCACTGATGAAACAGAGGTCAGAGCTCTCTCCATCTGCTGGGAGAGTGGAACACGCTGCGGCCACAGGGTCAAGAGGCACCCCCAGGTGCAAGGGCTTGAACTTCATCAGCTCTTTCCCCATGGCTGTTTACACATATGTGTGTGCCAAGATTGTATAAGCCTCAGGAAATTTCCACCTAAACCTAAACTGAAAGCCCTACAAAAAGAACAATGGAGGGCAACATAACAAGATGACATGGAAAGCCTCATTCTGCAAGGATCATTCCAAACCACCTCCTAGCAACCAGTTGCTTTCATGTGGTCCCCATACGTGAGAGCCCAAAAACACAGAATGCCCTGATGTCTCTGCTTGCAGGCATTTGCCTCTTCAAAGCATCTTTTCTATTTTCATATTAATCTCAGCCACAGCTACACTTGAACACCACATTCATTGCAGACCCAGCCATTGGCACAAGTACTGGTGGCACATTTTGCGGGGCGTGGGGGGGCGGTTGGGGGGGAAGTTGAAGGGGGGTGATGGGAGGGGTATATTTATTTTAACATGTCTTTGGTAAACCCATCCGTTTTTGAGGAAGCTTCCGAGTCAGACTTTGGGGACCAAAACCTTAATTATACAATATAATTGTTAATGGAATGTGTACGTTTCCACCCAGCAAGACTAGTGGTGTTTAATGCCAGCATGACATATTTCGCAAATCGTTCTCTTTATTTGTATAAATAGGAAAGAAGAAAAAAATGCATCGGCTCACTGCATAATGAAGAGGGAGGGAGTACGCAGCCTGTACTATGGTGGCCAGATGCTCTTTTATCTCTTCTCAAATCAACATGCAGAGCTAGTAGTTCTCAAATAGAAAGCCTCTTTCCTAAGGGATGGCAGCACTGTACGTTTGGAATGATAACATTCTATAAGTAAATAAAAAAAGATTATTAAGAACACTGTGTAAATCTCCTAGTCAAACACCCCTTCAAGCAACCATCATCAGTAATTCAGTTTGGTCCCTTAATCCCACTGTATACAAATACACAGCATAAATACAGTATTTAACAAGCACCAGAGAAAAAGCAGCACTCTTGCAATAAAGACTCATTTAGGAAGAACGAACATTCCTTGTCCCCGGTCTTGCTGGCCACCCCGAGATTGCTGCACTTCATTCGATTCTCCTGACTAAATAAGACATCCACTCCACATGAATGAATCTCAGGCATAACTGCCCATTTAAATAAAATCTAAAACCATTAACTTGGTTCCTACATTCTTCTTGTTCCACTTCAGTGAATTCACAGGGTACCCATTAGAAACCACATCACAAGTGCAAACATCCTTGGGCTTCTTCAAGACATGAGACTCCAGTGGGGATCAGAGGCAGACAAGAGAGCAGATCAAATCAGGGATGCATGAAAATCTCATGGGATCTAAGGTCTAGCAAGGTGACTTGCTTTCCCTGTGACTGTCTAGTTCTCTGTCTCCCCCTTTGTCTTCGTGTGTTTCTCTGTGTTTCCATCTCTCTTCTCCACCTCCACCTCTCCTTCCCTCCCTCCCTCCTTCCCTCTCTGCCTCTCTCCCCCATCCCCTAAATTTTATTTTTCTTTGTTGTTCACTGTCTGGATCAAGGACCTTGGTCAACATGAGTACTGGGGTAACAGGGACGTAACAGCCTCTCTGGTGGTGAGTGCAGCCTAAACCTGAAGTCTTGACTTCCTTTGCTGGCTTCTAATGGGTTGTGACAACACACAACCATGAGACTTGGGGCTGCAAACAGGCCAGTGCTCGATTCCTTCCTCAGCCCAGCAGCTGCCCAAATACAAGCACTTCTAGTATCTAGTTAGATGACTGCAATGCTTTTTTCTTTTCTCCCTCAGCCTAAATTATAGAAGGTCACCCAGGTGTCACCAGGAGGCTCTGCCAATTAAAGATCTCGGTGAGAGGCCACCTCTCACGCCGTCTGTTGCAGCATCCCACCACCCCAGGTTTGCTTCTCTTCCTGACGATTGGTGTGAGAGGAAGGAGAATGGACCCCTAAGTCAGTTTCCCATCAGGGACCCCCATCACCAGGAAATACCCTCCATCTACTTTTTCCATCCCATTTCAATCAAGCCCACATGCCGCAGGCTTCCTGTCCTCCTCTGCCAGGTCCAGAGACGCAGCTTGATCCACTTGAGAACCAGCCCTAAGGGGAACCCCAGGGAATGTCTGAGGCTCCAAGTTTCCACTCTGGAAACCAAACCCCAGCCCAGCGCAACAGCTTAGATCCTCAGCTCACAGGTAATGGGGCCAAAGTGATTCCATGTGTGGTACATTTCTCCACTGTGATCTAATACCTGACTTTTCAGTTGATTGTTAGAAGCGTCTAATTCTTAGTATTACTATGCTCTTCTTGTTGTATCCAGATTTGAAACCAAATATGGTAGAAGACAGGTCTAGGAACTGCATTAGTTTGCTAGAGCTGCCATAACAAAATAACGTGAGGGGCTTAAGCAACAGAAATTTATTTTCTCACAGTCCTGGAGGCCAGCAGTCCAAGGTCAGGGTGTCAGCAGCTTTGGTTTCTCCTGAAGCATCTCTCCTTGGCTTGCAGATGGCTGCTTTCTCGCTGTGTCCTCACATGGCTTTTTCCCGTGCGCCTGCATCCCTGGTGTCTCCTCTCCTTGTAAGGACTCCAGCATGATTGGATTTGGGCCCACCCATGTGACCTTATTTTACCTCAGCCACCTCTTTCTAGACCCCATTTCTAAATACAGTCACATTCTGTGGTACTGGAGCTTAGGGCTTCAACATATGAAGTTGGAGGGAAACACTATTCAGCCTATATCAAGAACCTTCCTATCTCAGGTGGCATCCAGATGTGTACCAAGCTTTGCCTAAAAAGAAACAGAAGTGCATCTAAGCCTTGTTTTTAATTCTCTGTTGATGCCATTGTATTTTTCATAACATAACAATGACATTTAATGAATACTGCAGACATAAAAAAAGAAACTGCAGTCACAAATCAATTCTTAATAAATCTCTTAAGGATCTTTGAAATTCAGCCACTCAGAGCAAAGTTTTCTCACCCTGGTTAAGAAAAAAGTGGGTTTTATTAGTGAGTTTTTTGGGGGAGAAGGTAGACTTTTATAATGGTTGTTTTGTTCTTACAATATTTTCTGTATGGCCCTTTCTTGATTGCTAAATCTTGATTGTTTTGAGTTGTTACTTATAGTTAGTGCTTTCTTATAACAAGCACTGATCCTGTTCAGGTCTCTGTAGGACACCTGAGCAGTCTGATATACAGAAATAAGTAACATCATCTGTTTCACTGGTAACAGTCTGCTCTCAAGTTGAATCAAACAGATAAGAGGAAAAAGCGTATGTAAAGCCGTTCCTGTTTGACAAGGTTTCCATGAAGTGTAACCCCAGGTTTGTTTCTTTGTTTACTTCTCCCTTTAATAAACGTGATGGGGCAGTTTAGAGTATGAGTGTTATGGATATATAGGAAAATACTGCTCCAGACCTCAATTAATTACACGAGAGCCATCCCAGAAGTCCATCTCCCATGCTCCTATGCTCAATATTTCAGCAGCTGCTCACAGGGGACAATTTCCTGAGATGTCTCTGCCTGGCCTTGTGCAAGCCAGGCACAGTGGAGGATTCTGGAGGTCAGCAGACCCACCTGCCAGGGAGGGTGCCACCTGGCAGGCTGCACCCTGCTGGGGGCCCTCTGAGACATAAAGAAAACTTTTGTTTACTATAAACTAGACATGAACTATAACCTACTGTGCTCCCTGTGCCTAAAATCCCCTATGTGTGCTTTCTGAAGTTTAAGTAAAAAGAAGGAAATGTTGGTCAAATATGGTAAGTAGAGTACACATATTTATCTCTTCTTCCATCCAAAACCTGAACAAAACGACAGTGAAAATTGTACAAAGGTGTAAAAGCGAGAATCGGGAAGGTAAATGCAGTGCATGAGAACTGTCAACACATTTTGAGGGGAATAAAAAGTAATGGAGAAATGGCCATTCCCTCGGAGGAGTGGAAAAAGCTAGAACCCAACAATGTGCGGAGAACCCTGGAAAGCTGGGCATGTGGACACTGCAGGTCCCTCGGCAATGGGGGCTGAGGCCTGGAGCAGAGGTGCTGACTGAAAAAAGTCTGCATGTGCAGGATGTATATGTCTCTTCCCCCACCAAACGCCAGCCCTGCTCACTGCCCCCCACACCCCCCATCCCTGCGCCACCCCTGCCAGGAGGGCAAGAATGTATTCTTTGGAGAACTTGAACCAGAGGATCTCCAGGCTCAGGTCACAACAGGCATAGCAGATGGGGAGCCAGGTGCTAGGCTGAAAAGAAGGCACTTAAATGAAAGTCTGCTTTCCAAGCAACCCTTCCTGTCTCTGTTCCCAGAACGTGAGTGTCTGGATATACACCAGACATATAGATTACTTTAACAAATATAAAAAATAATACTAGATAGGTGAATATACAGGAAGAGGTAGATGAGAGAGAGACAGAGAGAGGAAAAAGGGAGAGACAGAGAGAAGAATGGGTAGGAAGGTAAGAAGCTTTGAATAAATTATCAGGGAGACTTCTGTTGAAGCTGAAACCATGAGGGGAGACCCACGCTGAGCATATACATGCTCTTTTGACAGAAATGGAAGATGAGCTTTGGGGAATCAGGCAGAAAGAAATTGCTTTTTGGTTTATGTAGGAAACATTCTGGCTTGGACTGAGATAAAAATAACACTGGAACTAAGGGAAATGTACTGACTTCTGGAGAGTCTGACAAAAAGTACCTGAGATGGCTGTGAGCCAACTACACACGGTCCAACTGCTGGGAACCCTATCCACGTCAGACCCCAGGTGTTGGTGCTCCCTGGACTTGTGCAGGTATGTACACCAGCCCTGTGAGCAGACACAGAGATCCAGGATCTAAGTCTCACTTCTTCAACTGGACGTCAGTCCTTTTCAATTATATTTGGTCCTTGTAACTACCTACCAGCCCACAGCTGGGTCAGACAACGCTTCACACCATCAGCAGTGAAGATACGTTGCCCTGAAGAATGATATCGGTGCCTTAATCTTGAGAACATTCGCCTCTAGGAGAGATCATAGACTACAAGCCCCCAAGAAGAAGTTCTCAAGAGATCAAATGAGAATGATCTCCAGCAGATCACATAACGTGACTGGGCGTGAAGACATTTCTTGAGATGGTTAGCGAAAAGGAGTTAAGCTAAATAAACTACATGGCCCACCCCAGCTCTGAACTCAGCTGTGTTTAAATTAGACTCCGCTGGAGGAGCTGCAGCTGCCGTGTGGACAGCAGTCTTCCAATATGATCACTCAGCTGGCTTCCCCCACAGATCAGGGGCTGGGTTCCCCCATAGATCAGATGCCATCTTTCAACATTTCAGGTTCTACTCACAAGGCTGCCTCTTCATGCCACAGAGGTCACTCTATTGAATTTCCAGCATGTACCTTGAATCAGGCCCAATCAAATTTCCTCTTTTCATATCTTTTCTTCTGATTTTAATAAATCCATAGTGAAGACCTGGTCATAAACTTCTACTGGTCACTTCTGGAACAGGTATTTCTTTTTTTGGGGGGGGAGTATAGTTGATTTGCAATATTGTGTTAATTTCAGGTGTACAGCAAAGTGATTCAGTTATACATATTCATATATTCATTCTTTTTCAGATTCTTTTCCCATATAGGTGATTACAGAATACTGAGTAGAGTTCCCTGCGCTGTACAGTAGGCCCTTGTTGGTTATTTATACTACATACAGTAGTGTGTATATGTTAATCCCAAACTCCTAATTTATCCCTCCACCCCCCCCCCCGCCCACGTTTCCCCTTTCATAACCATAAGTTTGTTTTCGAAATCTGTGAGTCTTGGTACAGGTTTTTCTGTGGTTAAAGGTCATCACGTGGCATCCTTTGGAGCAACCTTCTTTGTTGTTCCCTTTGAGTAGGAAGGTAGCTATAGACACTTTTATCAACCCGTGATCAGTATATAAGACAATATTCCATATAGTTACTAAAAGTTCTGGGTTGTGAAAAACAAAACACGTGGGGTTTCCACGTTGCCCTCAAACTCCGGCTCCAAACTTCTGGGTCCACACAGTCTTGGCTGAGTGTGTGGAAGCCCACTTATTAAAAGCAGTGCCCCAGGGACTTCCCTAGTGGTCCAGTGGTTAAGAATCCACCTTCCAATGTAGGGGACGCACGTTCGATCCCTGGTCAGGGAACTAAGATCCCACATGCCGCAACTAAGACCCGACGCAGCCAAAACTAAATAAATGAAATAAATATTTAAATAAATAAACAAATGAAAGCAGTGCCCCAGGTGACCAGCAGGGTCACCATTTGCACTTTCCTGGACTAGGGTAACCAAGATTTCCTGCAGTCCGATTCCAGGGTTTTTTTTTTTTTCAGCCTCATCTGCCTTACACTCTACACCAAACGGCTGCTCCCCAAGCAAAACATCCTTTCTCATTTTCACCCTTTTTCTCAAAATTCCAAACCCCTGAAACAGGTCTCTCTTCCTCTATATTTGGAGTCCTTTGCACCTTTCCAAACACAGTTCAGATCCCCCTCCTACCCAGCTCCATACACTTTCCCCAAACCCCACTGGCTGAAAGGTTGACTCTGCCCATGAGGTGTCAAAACACTTATCCCTTTAGCATCCCTACATGGTATACGAACCTTCACAGCTCTGCTCACATCATCCGGGACATTATTTAATCTTCCCTCTATCTCTGCTCATATTCTCACCAGATTATAAGTGCCTTAAAGGCAAGATATACATTCCCTTCTTCTCTGTCCCTCCTATAGCAGTTGGTACACCTCAGTAACTACTCCTGTATCTTATTATTATTACTGAATAAGAAGTGTTCCAGTAGGAGATAACACCCACCATAGGTCACAATGGATATGGACAACACCTTAACTTTTCTTCAACTCCAAGATTATTTTTGCTCGACATAACCAGTCAGTCACGTTTGATGACCTTCGCTACCAGAAGCCTAGAGTTCCAGGGTTAGCCTCATCCTGCATGACCCTGGCCCAGTACTGCACAGTCAGAAAGGCAGCACAACAAGAGACCCGCAGAGCACAGTGTTAACTTCATCGGGCCTGGAGCGGGACTCCACTGTGAAACTCTGGGCAAGTTGTTTCACCTCTGTGAGTTTCCATTTCCTCCTGTGTGGACTGGATAACAATAAGAGTACCCACCTCATAAGATTTTTATGAGGATTCAATGGCTTCACAACTGTAAACATTATAAACTGTGAACATTGCCCAGTTCATAGTAAGCACTCAATAAATACCTGTTAATATTATTATTACTTTTCTTTTTTACACCAGGATCCAACTCTGAATTTATTTGACCATTCCCTGCCTTATTTCTCTCCCCCAAAAAACGCTTTGGTGGCTCTTACCCACTCTTATGGCTGTTATATTTTACAGCTCCCCCTGGATGGTAGCGTACTACAGAGGGTGCTGAATGATAACCAGAGATGGACCCAAGTCTCAGGTGGGCTGACGAGGCAAGCTCCTTGGCCTCCCCCATGTGAAAGGTTTTGCCTCTTTGGCATAATAAAAATAGTTCTAGTAATAAATGCAAGGTTTCTACAAGAAGATAACTGTAAGAGTGTGGCAGCTACTTGAGATGAAGCATTTTCATGGATGTGAGTGACTTCAAAGAAGGGAAGATACTTTGCACTGTTTTCTTAGAAATTCCAAGTCTTACACCATTACTTGTTTCTTAGGGTGCCTGTTAACCTTAAATTTAACACACAAGTCTCCACGTTTCACCAAATGTGTCTCGTCAGTTTCCCCTCTCTCAGCTACTCCTGAGAGAACCCTGTCCCTTGACCATTATAAGAGCTGAATTTATATATTGAATAACCTGTCTCTCCGGGGGCTGAGGTTTATATGTTGAACGTTTCTCCCACTGGGGCCTGGGAGCTGCCCTACATGCTTTGTACCCAATCAGGGAAGGAGGGAGGCTGCTGAGGGCCGTGATCAGTCTGTCTGCAGGCTGGAAGCCCTGTCACCAGAAGCCACTTTCACTCAACTTTCATAGACCTTAGATCCCATGAGATTTTCATGCATCCCTGATTTGATCTGCTCTCTTGCCTGCCTCTGATCCCCACTGGAGTCTCATGTCTTGAAGAAGCCCAAGGATGTTTGCACTTGTGATGTGGTTTCTAATGACAAGAGAAATGACACAAGAAAATAGCTGGGTCCTCAAAAATCACAGTATTCATCCAACAGTCTTAAGAATCATTTGCTACCATATTGATCATCCACTTATAGGTTCAACTGCCAGGGAATATTTGGGAGATTGGGAAAGGAGGGGGGAGAGAGAGAGGGCAGGGGGGAAGGATTTGAAGAACTACAGGGGAAATGAAACAAAATAAGCTCTCGGAAGCTTCATATACCGTGACAAGCCACGCAGCAGCCGTTGTGTGGCAGGTTTTGATGGCTTTATTCTTGAGCCACACAGCAGACTAGAGCTGTGGGTCTGGGCACACAGCAGCTGCGCTCTGCCCCCACCTGCTATGACCAAGAAGATCTGTCGCGAAGGTGCCTGTGAGGCCACGTATTCATGAGCTGCCTGGGCAATTGATAAGTCGACGGTCGGGAAGTAGAAACACTCACAGGTTCAGACCTGAAGCTTGGTCCTTAAAATGAATTGGAAGCATCTGGCTGTTTTGCTGTCGGTAGGTAATGATGCAGGCGCGTCACATGCCCAGATGTGATTCTACACTTCTGCAGCTGTTCTGGTGGGAGTTTCAACACCCAAAACATCTGCTGCTGGGACTCTGGTACAATTCTCACTCCATCTCTCTGGGTTCTTCTTCTTTTCCCAGAAAATGTACTTTCTTCCCACTCGGTATTTTCCTATTTTCCAAAGATGTTATTCCCAGCAAGGGGATACCCACCAAACACTGTGTAACATTGAAAAGAAGTCCACATCATCTTCAAAATTCATAGGCAAACTGAGGGGGTGTGACACTAATTCACTTTATGAGGCTTGATGAGATAGAACATTATAGTCAGGCAAGGAATTCATACTTTACGGCACACATAAACGAACAAACTCTAATGAAGTCACTTCTGTATGTTAAACCCCGTGCGTGGAATAACACCTTTAAAGTCCAAAACGTTTACCTCCGAGATATTACTTCATCAAACTGCACACATAAAGCACTCTCAGTATACCCTATCTAGTGGACGAAAGACCCTTATAAGGCATGATTCTTCACACATTTTGGGTGATTAATACGAATTCGCATAATAGTTTCGAAGAGCAACAGGAAATATCGAGTCATAAAATATTCATGCACTTTGATCCAGTAATTTCTGGGAATTTATCCTAAAGAAATTATTTTATATATGGAAAACTCTCATGTATAGAGAAGCTTATCATGGGATTTATTACAGTGAAAAAATGGATTTGATCTATTGTCCTGAAACACAGAAACAGTTAAATAAATACCATGTCTCGACTTCCATAGGCCACGTGGAAAATCAATGTGAAGGGCTGAAATGTTCCAGCTGCTCAAGCAGCAATTAAAAAGATATTTACTGGAGCTAATAATAACATGGGAAATGCTTCAACATATATTCAGTGGAAAAGTAAAACACAAAGTTGTTTTCACGTTATGCTTAGAATCATATCAAAAACTGACATTTGAAAATGACCCAAAGTATTTGCTCCAAAACAATAATAGCTATTGTGCTTGAGTGGGAGAATTGCGGGCAATTTTCTTCTTTTCTCTATTTTCCTAATTATTTACGAAAGGGTTATATTACTTGAGTCAATAAAAAGACCAAGAAAATGCATCTTTACAGTATGACAAAGATGTGAACTCTGCCAAGACCAGTGAGTTTAAAGAAAAGCACTACCAGCGGAGCCCAAGGCATCTCATAAAAAGAAATCTGGAGCTAGCAGACTTCGGATGGAGACTCGTTTCTTTGTCGCAAGCTCAGCTTTCTGTCTATTTTCTCCAGTTTTAAGGAATCCAAAGTGAAGTTAATCCAAAATCCTGACTTCACCTGCCTGAGTTGGAAATACAGTGAGAGATTGAAGAGGCCAACCCAGTAATATATGAAAGTTCCTAAATAAGCACATATGGGGAGAATTATTTTCCTTAATTTCAGTGATTGAAAAAACTTGGAATAAGGCTCTCTTTGGTTCCACCAGGTAACTTTTCCAAACCCGTGAAACTTGGGGAGAATGAATGTAGCACTTCTGCCTCTCCACCCAAATGTCTTTGCCAACCTCATCACAAGCCTGAAGGAGAAAACAGATTCATCTCATATTACTTGGAGCCTACTCTCTTCTCTCCCTTTTTTTTAAACACTCCTCTCAGAGTTTAAAATAGTACATTGATTTTTTTTTAATATTCCCCAAATAAACTGCTATTTCTTAGCATTTTTGGAGGACAGCTTTAATTTAGGAGTGAAAACGGATGACTGAATGATAAACTCATTAGTCTCAGGATTTCTCAAGGAAATGCTGATCCAGCATCATGGCCCTCCCGTACACCATTATAATTCTTTGATTTCCTGTCACAGCAGACAGTTCAAACACTGAAAGTAAATAGGAGACATGGAAAATCAATGCGAGGTGCTGAATTGTTCCAGCTGCCGAGGTCTGTTAATTACATCATATTTTTATGGAGACATTCAGCTCAGACTTGCTAAGTGCCCACACCTGGAGGCCGTCGCCTGCCATCCTGTTGGGGGCAGCTCTTCTCCCCAGGCATGTCGGTTAACTGTTAAAGGACAAGCTACCCCAGGAAAGCCTGCTTGTACAGACCAACTCTCTGAGGCAAAATCCGGATGATCGCGGTGTCTGCCGTTACCATAGAGATAAGAGGTGCTGGGAGCTGGAGAGGGGCCACTTGAGTGGCAGGAAGCGGGGTAGTCGGTATGCACAGTGAGAACCTGAGGAAAATGCAAGTCTGTTCTACTTGCGTAGCCAGGCCGTGGTGGGCTAAGTGGGAGAGAGCTGGGAAGAGGCGCGAGACCGCAGGGAGCAGCAGAGGAAAGCGTGCGCGCCCGGGCGCGCACAAGAGAGCACAAGGCTCTGAGCCGTGTGAAGTGCCAGGCGGCCCGGAGCCACGATCGATTTCCAGGACAGAGTCCTCGGAGCACCCGTCTCTCTTGCCAGGAGATAAAAGGAGGCTCCCAGCGCTAGCAGAAACCTCGTGGCTTCTTTCCATAAAGGCCCTTCTACATGTCCTTATAACTTACACCCTTCCAGGGTCCTCTCTGGCTTCCCTTCCTCCTCTCCATCCCATATCCTTTCCTTTTTTCTTCTCTCACATCCTTCCAGAAGTTTCCAGGGCCCCCTTTTGATCCATCTTTATGCATGCTAAAACAAGCTTCTTCATCCAGGCGTCTCTAACTCACCACAATTCACCCTCTTCGTTTTCCTCTCTACAGCACCTCCTTCCTTCATTTACTTCTTGCTATTTTTTTTCCCTAGTTATAGCTTCTTACACAAATAGCTGGACGGAAGGAAAATTCCAGTGCCTGTCAAAGATGCTTTGAGACATTTTCTAATGTCCAGTCCCTGCTGCCCATCTCCCCTTCAATGACAGGGTCTGTCTTAAGCAAAGTCTAGGCCCAGGACTATGACTTTCAAATCCTGTGTTCCTCAGAGAGGCTCCAAAGATTCTACACATATTTTATGTTAATCCCATTATTTAAATGTGAATTTCAAATGTGTGACGCCTATCTCATATTCTCTCCCTCCACCCCCCAAGTGTACATATTTTTAATGTAAATCAAATGCATATTACGTTAAATGTATATACACATAATATGTATGTACGTAAACATAATACATGTAAATGTGCACTACATTACATTTTTATGTAAATTCAGTGTAAATTGTACATTTTAAAACTTAGAAGCTTTAACGTTATTTAATGCCGTGAACTTGTGCCAACCAAGTAAAGTGTTCTGTGCAGATTTGGAAATAAAGATTCTCCTAGAATTTCTAGGAACTGTGTCATTGAGGAGGAGCATTTTAGGGCTGCACTGGTATTTTCCTAAATTCAGCCTGTGCATGACTATTCATTTAAATTGTACAAAAAGTACACAAAGCACAAGCGTGAAGGGCCCAGTTACATCCAAGTGAGGGTCGCTGTGTCTGCTTGGGGTGTCCTTTTGCTGCAGGGCAATTGCACTGGTGCAATAGTAAACCATCATGTCCTAGATGGTTTTAGCGCTTGTTTTAATGTCCTCATTGCTTTTCTGAGTGACTTTTCTATGAGAGGATTTGGGCACTTACTAAATAGCATCAGTGATCCAACTTTAAAATATAAATTTTCTACTACTCCTCATGCAAGAATCCAGATCAATGTGATTAATTCTCCCAAAATTGCAAAGCCAGCTGTCAACAAACTTATAATTTGCAACTATTTATCTGAGCAAATCTATTGATTCCAGAAGCTGATCTAAGGCTGGAACTGTTAATCTGTAACCTCCAACTGCTAATGTTTGAATTCATTCAAACACCTTCATTTTTATAATTGACTGATTTTAGAAAAATAATTATTATAAATCCTAAACAAAGCAGATGTGTATTATCATTTAATCAGCTTTCTGTATGTGGTTTCCATTTAGATTTCATTTGAAAAGAAATGCTTTGCCACCAAAAAAAACCAAAAACAAAAAGCAAATGTTGAGCACCACTGGCTTCCCCCACCACCTCCCCTTCCCCTGCTCTTGGCTCCCCTGACAGTCCTTGCTTTTCCAGGCTGTTCTTTGCTGCCCTGTCTCCTCCTTTCGAACTTGATGCCACCACTCTGACCATCCTGCTCTAACTTGAAAAATAGGCTCACACTAAGGTGGTCATATGTAGAAATGATTTAAGGGTGTGTGGGGAGGTTTGCGTCTTACCCTGAACTCCTCAAGTCTTAGGGAACCAATATAAAGGATCGAATCATTCACAGTGACATTTTAGGCACTTTGACATCCAGAAGAGCCTATCAGAGGCAACCTTTGGTAAGTCTTGTATCCTCTCATAGTGTTTATCAAACTATCGTCTGAGGACCACCAGCATAGAACCACTTGTGAAGTGCTCGTTAAAAAGGGAGACTCGGGCTTCCCTGGTAGCGCAGTGGTTGAGAGTCCGCCTGCCGATGCAGGGGACGCGGGTTCGTGCCCCGGTCTGGGAAGATCCCACATGCCGCGGAGCGGCCGGGCCCTTGAGCCATGGCCGCTGAGCCTGCGCTCCGCAACGGGGGAGGCCACAACAGTGAGAGGCCCGCATACCGAGAAAAGAAAAAAAAAAAAAAAAAAAAAAAGGCACACTCCTGGGACCTAATCCGAACGCTCTGGAGGCTAGGACCTGAAGCTGCCTTTAGAGCAAGCTCCTCAAATCACTCTGCATTTCGGAGCTCGAGGGTCACCACCATCCATCTTCTGCACACCGGTGTAGAAGGCAAGGGCTGAGTGGCAAGGGCTGCCTGCCCTCCCTTTGCCTCCATTGAAAGATACAGACTGAGAGGCATCCCAGCGAGGCATCTGAGGGAAGAGAGCAAGTGCAGAGAAAGGACGAATATGAAACCTAGAGAGCAATTTTGAAAAGGAAAAGAAAACAAGTCTGATTTCCTTTTCTCCAGCTCCAAACTCATTGGTCAGCAGTAGGAGTAGGTGGGGGCAGTCTGACGGATGGAGGAAGCCCGGCTCCTGGCACAGCCTGGAGGAAATGGTAGCATGAATGGAGCAGGCCGTGAGGGCAGTAAGCGAAGACCGGGCGACAGACCACAGGGACAGCGTAGCGGCACCGACGCCTGCTCCCCCTGCCTGTGCAGAAAGGGTTCCTGGGATGGGCTTCCCTTTCAGTGCTTCTCCCAGGCAGGCCCAGAATTCCTGAAATCCCTGGGCTGGAGGCACTCCAACAGAAGAAGCCCTGGCACCTCCTCTGGCTGTCGTTTGTACCTCTCTGTTCTCCCTTCATAAAAATCCACCGTGCACTCCAAAAGAGGAACTAGGACACTTCGTTTTTATTCCACATGCATCTCATTTGTCTTCAGTAGGTTATTCCATAATCTCATCATTATGGCTATGGCCCTCAGAGGACAGCTGACTTGCATTAATCAGCCCAGCCCCTCATCGCTCACCAGATTCTTTACACTTTTACCATGCCCTGGGGCCTGCTAACTTACTTGAAAAATTAATAAACCTCCCCCCTCTTATGTTACCTTATTAATGTCTGTCTTTGTAACCCATTATCCCCACATACCATCGGAGATCACTGGAGGGTGCAGTGGTCACCGGATCGCTCCTCTCATTCTCTCCTGAAACTGGAACTGCCCCCACTCCCCAACAGCCAGAAAGAAAGTGGCCTTCGTGGGCCAGCAGGGCGTTTGTTTAGCAGCTCGATGGTGCAGAGGACAGAAGGCAGGAGAATTCTTGGGCTTCAGCTCAAAGCCATTAAGGCCCATTAAGCTGTTCCCTCCTCCCCCACCCCCCCTCCCCCTCTTTTGTGCACCCTAGTAAATCTGACTCATTAGCTTTAGATGTTTTGAAATGCTGGTACATTAATCACTTGTGTTTGCACACTGTTTATGTGGGTTGTTGGTCATGGTCTGTAGTTATACTGGCTGTCTCCCTTGCTTACTTAAAGGTACAATCCAATTGAAAATAAAGATTTTTGCAGGTTTGCTCATTACACACAGTGTCGGCAGCTGGTGAGTGTCTTTTGCAATTCATCAGAGGCCTCCTAGACCACCTGCTCTTGGCATCCTGCAAACAGCTGGCTCCGGGTAAGTACCATAAGCTATTACCTTATCCAACAAATAAATAAATAAGTGGATGGATGGGTAGACAAATAAATAAATGCATTGACTTGTCAGCCTTGGAGCATTGCTTCTTGAGGAGAAAAGTCCATTTTGAATAGGGAAAAATACCTCCAGCCCAAACCTTTGTGGTGCCATTCAAATGAAAAAAGAAGGGAGGGAGGTGAAACTCCCAAAATTTCAAGTGGAAATATTTTGTCATGTGAGTACCAAGGCAGTCAAGGAAAGGACTCCACAAGAAGCTTGCTGTGCGGTTTAGTACACAGAGTTGGGGGGTAGGGGGACTGAATTGAACTGCCTTTGGCTTTTTCGTTTTCTTTTGTCTTCTTTTCTGAAAAAAGCCAGAGGAAGGTTTTGTGGAGTTTGAACTACGGCCACCAAATGTCGCAGGATTAAGAAGCCAATTCCTGTTTCCAAGATCACCACCCACCACCTTAGATTTTTGTGGCCTTTACTGTGGACAGTTTTTGACCCTGAGACTGACCTCTCATGTCTTGCTCCCATCCCCACCCCCTGTCCTGCCCCTGCAGCCTGAGGAAAGCCTAGGGACAGTGGGGGCAGAAGCCTAAACGCTGGCCACACGGCCCGGCACCTGCAAGGAGGAAGGACGGGACTAGAGGGTAGACAAGCTCCTGGCTGCACCATGGCAGAGCTTAGCTCCACAACTAGAAAATGGTTGGGGGTCTAGGGGGACAGGCATTCAGCAGAGTGTCATTTTGAGAGATTTCTAAAGTTTATCACAGACAGCCGGAAAGTTCCCTGAGGTCTACCCAAGTAGACCACTTTCAATAATTTGGGGCTTGTAAACATCACGCCATACAGCTATGATTCCCCCAAGATCATTTACTCCAGTCTCCATGGATCGGTCAAACTCGAGCTGTGTCTTTTGACCTGTCCTTGCAAAACTGGAAGGGAGATCTGGTGTAGGACAGGCATCTATCTGACTTACTATTATGAGCTTCACCAATCAAATTCCTAAATAATGCTGTTAGAAATTATTATTTTTATCTTATGGCTGGTTAAATTCTAACAATTTTTGCACGCTTATTTTTGTTACTTTTTTAAAGCAAGAGTGTTTATGGGTTGAATTGACATGAGAAATGTTTTCCACTTTACCAGATTGAAAAGTTGAAAATGAAGATACATGTGTATTCCTACATTTTTCTTACTTTAATCCCTCAAGAACTAATAAGAACCTATTTGCTCTGTCAGTAGAGAACCAGGAACATCAGCTTGTCAGAAATACAGACTCCCTGAATCAGAATGTGCATTTTAACATTTAAGATCCCCAAGGGACTTGTTGGCACGTTAGAGGTTGACAAGCACCACTCTCATATACCATTGATTCTTTCAGGTCGAAAGTATCTGTAGAGATTGCCACAAGCCATTATCAATAGTAAAGTGATCATAATTATTTGAATAAGAAAATGCAAACCAAGCAAATTCCTCACCTACTACACGAGCTAAAATGTCCAGTTCTTGGGAGAAGCAGCACAATGTGGTAAAAAAAAGAAAGAGAGGATTTGGAGTCAGAAAAATCTGGGTTTATTCTCTGACCCTGCCACTCTGTAGAATCTGACTTAGGCTAGTCACACCTCAGTCTTCATTTCCTCATCTGAGAACAGAGATAACAGCAACTCTGTCACCAACCTCCAGGGTGGTTTCAGAAATAAAGGAGCTCCTCGGGACTTCCCTGGTGGCGCAGTGGTTAAGAATCCGCCTGCCAATGCAGGGGCCCCGCGTTTAATCCCTGGTCCAGAAAGATCCCACATGCCGCAGAGAAACTAAGCCTGTGTGCCACAACTACTGAGCCTGCGCTCTAGAGCCTGCGAGCCACAACTACTGAGCCCGCGTGCCACAACTACTGAAGCCCATGCGCCCTAGAGCCCGCACACTGCAACAGGGTAGCCCCTGCTTGCCGCAACTAGAGAAAGCCCGTGAGCGCAGCAACAAAGACCCAACGCAGCCAAATAAAAATAAATCAATCAATAAAGGAGCTCCTCTCTGTGCAGTCACATAATAAGCTCCAAAAAGTGTTATACATGTATAATTAAACCATAGTCATCATACTAGTAAGCAAGAAAGATGCTGGAGATATTACGACGGGATCAACCAAGGGGATGAGAATGAGGACCCCCACCCCAGTGGTGGGGGTAGAATAGATAGGCCCTGGCATCCTGCAGTGGTGCAAGTAACATTTCACTAGTGGTAGTGGATGCTGTCAGACCATAATCAGTATCAAGGCTGCAAAGAACAAAGAGCTTTATTTGGGGTCTTAAGAATTGCAATTCCGGAGACACAGATTCGGGTAAAACCCAAAGAAGAGTGTCCTGGGGGAAAAAAAAGAGTCGGGGGCTTATAAACGCAAGAGCCACAGGTTGTTCAAGAATTATGACTGACACTGACGCCAGAAAGGACCCATCTATCCTTAAGGGATAGACTGTCACAAGCTATTTTAGGGTAAGGGTTCTTTAAGTATCTTGAGTTTCTGGAACATTGGGCGGATGTTCTGGGTGCCCACGTTAAGACAAGATGTGGTCAAAGTTCAGATTCCATCTGGGCTGAGATGTGCATAAGTCACACTTCCTCAATGGCCTCCCAGCTCCACTGTAAAGAGCTCTCTTAGCCATACTGACCCCGTTTTGATTGTCCTTTCACAATGCACTGGCTGGTGCAATACCTCTGGCCCTTGAGAAGTGTGAGAGAGATGTCAAATACAAAGAATGGATTAGCCTTTGATTTATTGAGGAAAGATTATGACAAGCTCAGGATGACTATTCAACAATTCAAGCAAACCTGTGGGAACCCAATGGCCTTCTAGGCAACATTTAAGGAAACGCTGATCTCTTGTAGCCAGTGGACAGGAAGAGAGAATGATCAGGCTCAAAACCTAATCACAAGAGTAGCAGAGCTTCAGAGAAAGTTGAATTCTCCTTCTGGAAAGCTTCCTCTGCTGAAATCAGGGCCCTAATAGATAAAGCGCTGGACTCTGAGACTTGGAATGGGCATACCTGAGTGATGCAGTTGAGAATGTTTAGCTCCCAGAGTCCCCTGAACCCTCTGTGCCTACAGAAGAGCCCCACTCGCCTTTGTTAGAGATAATGCCCCCCAACTTGCCTGAAGAGCTCCCCAAGGCCACCCCCAAGTTTGATGACTCACTAGGAGGACTCGTAGGACTCAGCACATTGTCATACTCATAGTTATGGTTTACTACAGCACAAGGATACAAAGCAAAATCAGCAAAGGGAAAAGGCAGATGAAATGAAGTCCAGGGGAAACCAGGTACAAGCTTCTAAGGGTCCTCTCCAGAGGAGTCACACAGAATGCACCTAATTCTCCCAGCAGGAAGTGTGACGACACATGTGAAATGTTACCAACCCGGGAAGCTCATCAGAGCCTCAGGGCCCAGAGTTTTTACTGGGGGCTGATCATGTAGGCAGCCTCTGCCTGACACATAACAAAATTTCAGATTCCCAGAAGGAAGGCAAGTGTTCAGCATGAACCACATTGTTTGTACAGTGTAGGCACAGTAAGCCACTCTTCTTAGTTCTGGGAATTATAGGAACCTTCCCCCCGCCCCCAACCAAATCCAAGTTCCCAGATGCCAGCCAAGGGCCAACCTTTAAGCTGGCCTTTCAAAGAACAGCAGTCATGCTTTGTGGCTTGACCTTGTAACCATTTCTTCTTTCTCAAACGATGCAGTATCTTTGTCAATAGAGGGCCCTGAAGTGCCACTGCAAGGCCATAGCCACAGGAAGGGGCTTCTCATACTAGTTCCATCGTGCCATTTTCCTCTGGCCTGACTGCCAACAGATCAGAATGCAGGAAACCCGGTGGTACCTCACCAGCCCTGGTGGACCAGCTCCAACCTCCGCCCTGCACCCTCCAGCGATCTTCTCCCCCACCCTGTGGGCTGCTTCCTGCAGACCAGTACCAGCTGTGCCTTCTACTAAGTTTCTTCACCACCAGCAAGCTGTGTGTTCCTGTGGCAGCCATGCCCTCTCCAAGGAGGTCTGGATCTCAGCCTTATGGGATGGAGGAGATGTCTCTTCTCCTTAAGTTCTTATTCCCTTCCTTATTCATGCTCCCTCGGCCCTAACAGTAGGAGCTACTTTCCACATGTGCTATTTCTATGTTCTTGGAGTCCTCTTTTATACCTTTTACTAGTTAGTAATTCTTCAGATTAAATTTTTTCTGTTCAAATTTCTTGTGTGGTTGCTGCCTCCTGACTGGACCATGTCTTAAAAGATAATGCTTGCTCCCACTGCCCCTCCTGAGAACCAGACAGATAACACGGTTAAATCTTAGCACCCCCTAACTTGGATGTGCCGGGTCAACGAGTGGAGAATATGAGCTCTCCGCCAAAGGAGCTGCAGGATCTGGCCAATATGTGCTGGCAGGAGTGGGGAAGGTGTGTGTGGGAATGGATACTAGCAAGTGGGGGCTTGGAACATAAGCTTGCATGAAGGGAAGTTTATCAGCATTGGAATACTTTCCCATTATATGCAAATGTAGGCAAATACCCAACTGCTAGGATGGCTCTTAAAAGCTTGGAAAATGTGATATGACCCATGTGAATGGCCCAATGAATTAGAAATATCAAAACTGATATGGCAAATAGTTTAGAAAGGGATCTCAAGGCTCAGAGAAGTGGGTATGCCAGAGGGGATTTACTAGGTAAGTCTGAAAATCCTACTACCACCAGGAGGGCCCAGAGGACACCTTTTTTTTCCAAAGAAGGAAGAAATGTGCTCATGAGAGGGCACCAGCATTTTTGGTTTGCTTGTCTTTGTTTTAATTAATTTATTTATTCATTCATTTATTTATTTATTTTGGCTGTGTTGGGTCTTCGTTGCTGCGCACGGGCTTTTCTCTAGTTGCGGCGAGCAGGTGCTACTTTCGTTGTGGTGCGTGGGCTTCTCATTGTGGTGGCTTCTCTTGTTGTGGAGCACAGGGTCTAGGCATGTGGGCTTCAGTAGTTGTGGCACGCAGGCTCAGTAGTTGTGGTTCGCAGGCTCTAGAGTGCAGGCTCAGTAGTTGTGGCGCACGGGCTTAGCTGCTCCACGGCATGTGGGATCTTCCCAGACCAGGGCTCGAACCCGTGTCCCCTGCACTGGCAGGCGGATTCTTAACCACCTCGCCACCAGGGAAGTCCATCAGCATTGTTGAGCTTACTGGTGACTCTCCTGTGGCCAAGGCTAAGAGGAGGAAACACCACTACAGAACTGAGCCCATTGAAAGCAACAGGAATCTTGAAATAATAGAGGACTAGTGGCAGCACCTCCTCATCTGAAGCAAGGTGAGCACAATTATCACAATAAAATCAAGGTCAGAATAGAAGCCAAGGACACTCGGAGAGCTACGGGGATGGTACACAGAGCACGATGCTCCTGGGGCAAGACTGATGAGCAGCCAGCAAGGTATGGCACAAACTATCCAACTAAAAGAAATCAAGAATGGATGATCAAGAGTGCAGGCAGCTGCCCAAACAAAAAGTCATGATCGCTTGCCAGGCTTCTGGACCTGAGCCAATTCTCGTTTCCAGAAGAGCTGAAAGAGAAGTCAGGTCCCCACAAAAATGACACTGGGATACCACAGCAAGTGTATTCAATAATAATTCTCCTAGTGCTTCCCCAAAGTGACCTACAGCCATTAACTCACGTAAACATCCAGTGAGAGAATGGGAACTTACAAAGATTGCTGGTCCCAGAGTCTGAGTTGACTTTGATTCCCAGGGACCCAAAGCACCATTCTGCCCTCCATTATAATTGAGGAATGGAATCCTGTCATGACCCAGGTCCAGCCCAATATGGGTCCACTGGGTCCACAGACCCATCCAGTGATCATCTGCCTTACCCAAACATATAACTGGAATGGGCACACATTATCAAGTGACAGAACCCTTACATCAGGTTCTTGATCTTTGGGATAAGAGCTACTGTAGTGGGGAAAGCCAAGCAGTAGCCTCCGAAATGTCCCCTCTGCTCCCCACACCCCAGGGTAGAAAATATAAAACAAAATCATATCTCAACGGGAATGGCAAAAATTAGCACCATCATCAAAATTTTAAAGAATGCAGGAAAGGTGATTGCCACGATGTTCCCATTTGATTTACCTACCTACCACTCTGACCCCTACAAAAACCGTATTGATCATGGTGGATGACAGTGGACTACCATCAGTGGTGTGCTGGTAAATGTTTCACAGCCGGCTCTCTAGGGGTCAGGCGAGGCTTGCTTTGTAGCCTTTGCCATTTTCCGCGGTATAATGCTCCCACCATAGGCTTAACAACCAGCTCATAAGGCTTCTGAAAATGTAGCAGTCAGCTCTCACAGGCCAGCATGGGGCTGCTTCAGCACGCAGATTACCACAGACTTGACTAAGCCGAAGTCTCAATTGTAGCCGCTGTGGCTAATGTGGTATCTTTGACACAACCTTCAGCAACCTTCACAACCATAGCTAGTAAGCTGGATAACTTTTCTTTTCCATCCCAATCAGAAAGAAGGATCAGAAGCAATTCATATTTGCATGGGCTGGATGGCAGTATACAGCTGTCTTCCCCCAGGGCCTTGTTAACTGTTAATTCCCCAGGCCCTCTGTTGTAGTATAGTCCAGAGGGACTTGGACATCCTGGAGATTTCCCAGGACATCACATTGGTCCACAATATCACTAACATCATGTTAATCAAGGATTTGCAGAAAGTGGCAAGTACTTTGGAATATCTTGGTAAGAGATATGAGCTTCAAAGGTGGAAGTTAAGCCCTAAGGAGATTCAGGAACCCACTGTATCAGTGAAGAGTTTTTAGAGGTCAAGCAGACTTGGGCTTATTGGAACATTCCTCCCAAAGTAAAAGACAAATTATTGTACCTTATGCCTTTTAAAGTTATTATTATGTAGGCGCACTCAGCAGTGCCACATGGGCCAGATGATCCAGTAGAGTGTCTGAGGCAGGGGAAAAAACACCATACCAAGTTTGTGGCACAATATCCCACTGGGAACCACCTTATCCAAGGTTCCACTCCCCCTGCTGCAAACAGCCCACAGGCAATGACTAGCTGATGCAGGAATAGAAAGCCTTAGCCCTTGCTTCCATTTGGGACAATTCTGAAGAGCTCCACCTCATCTGAGTTTCTCTCCAGATCTCCCTGGAGAATCAGCTGAGGGCTCAGTTGCAAATGCCTTGGAGGTTCAGCCTCCCCCGCTGCCTGTTCCTGCCATCCTCAATTCTTTGCAGATGCATCCCGCAGGAATACTCCCCAAGAAACCTTCTCCATGCAACTCTCCACCTCAGAGTCTGTTTCCAGTGAACACCATCTATGACAGCCTCCAATGGAACTCTTAAATCCCACTCTTTCTTTATCTAGACAAGCTCTGCTTTTTCCTCTTTATTTCTTATCAGCGTTATTGTTACTGTCCAGTGCTCCCTGGTAAGATTTCCACTGAAGGAAAGAAATGGCAAATGTAGAATCAGTCAATGTCTCACCCTTGAAGGGACACCTTGGGCTTATTGCCTTGTAACAGACCATTGCCTACTGAAGCTTGATGTGGAGTTTGGACTTTACCACAAAGTCCAGATGGAAAATACATTGTCTTTTCACATGCCACTGGGCAGAGCCTTCCAGTAGAGTTTCAAGAAGTGTTCTGAGGTCATATTCATCCAAAAATGAACATAATAAATTAAGTTTAATTGACTGATCAACTTAATTAATCAACTTGGTTTATTAAAAAAATTAGCTGAAGATGTCAACCCTGAGTGGGAGGTAAGGAGTAGTGGCAGCATATGTGACACATATTTGCAGAGCTATTCTAGAAATCGTACAAGGCTAAGGAACTGGGAATGAACATGAGCAGAGGGAAACACCAGGGTGAAATCCAGAACTACTACAGAATTCCATGTTCCAGAAGTGTGGGCTGCTTTACTAGAACAGAACTCCTGGGTTAGAAGCAAGGCAGAACATTTCTTCCCATAAAGGAGATGGTGCTGCAAGTATTAAACCTATGCAGCCATCAGATTGGAGGCACTTGGCCTGAAGGGCACTGGACAGGTCGCCTTAGAATCCAGACACAGTGGGACACCAAGTGCAGAATTCCTTCTGAGACTGTGGTGACCTAAGACTTCCCAGGACCAGAAAGACTCACAAGATTGGCCACAAGAATCATGAAGAGAGAAAAATCAGTCCTACTTGCAACCCAAAGGAATTAACTATAAAACTGAAAGATTTTAGGACTACTTGAGAATCCAAAAAGGTGACTATTACAAACTAAATAAGTGTATCAAAGTCAGTAGCATTCCCAAGTAAGGTATAAAATATAATACAGAAAAGCAGATCTCACTCACACTGTATGTGTGTATATGGGCATGTGCTCTGTGTGTGTGTGTGTGTGTGTGTGTGTGTATCACAGCTATTTAGTTTGAGAGGTAACTTAGCAAAAAAAATTTCTTAATGAAAAATAATTTAAATATATACACACAGACATAGATACAGATACAGATATAGATAGATATAGATATGGAGAGAGAGAGAGAACCTCTATGGGAGGAACAAAAACCCTGAGCCTGTCCTGAGCTGTTACCCCTGCTCTTGTCTTTGCCACAAAGTGGCTGACAACGCTAGGCTGCACTTTCCGGCCCCTGTGTCAGCTTGTTCTGGCAGGATTTGGTGAGTGGGAGGCACTGCTGGGAGACTAACGGGCAGGAGAAGAAAGAAACTGGGGTATGGTGCCCCCTCCCTCTGTGGCTCAGGAGCCAGCCCAATAGCGATGGCATTTTCTCCACAGCTCCAGCTCCCACTCTAGCTTCTGCCGGCTGACTGGCAGCTCCAGGAACACCGCCTCCTCCCTCGGACCCTCCAGCCTAGGTGTGGGGACTTGCTGTTGCTGCTGATCTCTGGGTTACCTCACTGTCCCGTTTGCCTTCTCAGCTTTCTTACCAACCATGTAACCAATCCCCAGCATTCAATACACTCTGTTGAAAGTACTCAGATGGTTTCTGTGTCCTGCTTAGACACCGACTGTTCTGAAAACTAAAAAGTTTACTGAGGAATAAAATAAAGATTTAATTATTGAAAAGGCCAATTTCCTGGCTACAGCTTCTCACACCCCTACTTCATTTGCACTCTCCTCAAACAGCTCAATGGCTAAACAGAAAATGTGAACACTGACCATCTAGGCTCCAGATCAGGATGAAAAGGGAAGATCCAAACAACTGCTCGATAAAGAAGAGAGTGAAACTCCACAGAAACTATTTAGAACAAAGAACCATTCAGAAAGAAATGTCCCCATTCCAAAATGACCAACATGGTACCTAAACAATAATTCTAGAACAACGACAAAAAAGAGGATATGGAAGCAAGCATGTAATGAATAAAGAAGTTTAGATGATTATTTAATCTAAGAAAACAAGTTTTTAGACAACAGCTATTTTGCATTCCCAAGATAATCAAAGAAATGGAGTGAAAGATGATAAAAGAAGATATACTGGGATGAAAAGGCAATCAGAAGAGTTGAGTAAATATGTTGGAAACAAATGATAGAGTAGAATTTTAAGATGGTACTGGAAACAGAATTAAATCTATAGAATTATGACGATGGCACAAAGCATAGGTGTGTGAAAATCATCCAGAATGAATAGGGAAAGAGTTTAAAAGATAAAAGCAAATGGATGGAATATGGTTGATGTCGCCAACCAATAATGGAAATCTAATACATAAATAACTGCTATGCCTGAAGGAAATAACCAAAGAAAGCAACAAACAATATTAAAAATCACAATAGAAGAAAATCTTTGTGTAAACGAAAGAACTCAGAAGGCTCTCTCTATACCAGACAAAATAATAATAAAAAATTCAGCAAATCAAATCTGGCAAGTTGTTGAATTTCAAGTATGAAGAAAGTGCCCAATAAGCATTCAGGTAGATGTAATAAGTTACTGACATGAGAAAGAAGGTAGATAATGCTCAGACTTTCCTTGAGAACCATGAGGTGGCAAAAAGTAGTGAAGTAATGCCTACAGTATGCAAGGAAAAGACGTGACCCAAACATGAACACGTACACATACACATACATGAAGGCACTGTAATATATGCAAAGATCAAGAAGTCTTATCACCAGCCACCCACACTAAAAACCACTGAAAAGTAAGTCTGCCAATTGAGAGAAATTGAAATAATACTGAAACCAATTAAATACATTGCTAAATCTAAGAAACTGTAGTTATTGTGGTTGCAAATCAATACAGCAATGTTATCATTCTTGAAACACCTACACATCGCAGGACAAAAATCTCAGAGCATCTTAAAAAGAGTGGAAGGGGAGAAGGGGAAGGAAGGGGAAGTGTGCTAATTTCCTCATTTTATCTTCCAAAGTCCATCAATACCACTTTGATTCTGAAGTGATAAATTGAGAAATATGAGTTTAAATAATTTATTTGAGAGAAGCAACAACTTAGAATACATATACCTTTGAAATTATCAGGGAGAACAAAAATCAAGGAAGCTTAAAAAACGTTTAAAAACCTGAAATAAAATAGATATTTAATTAGTCAGCTTTTTCCAAAAGCTTACTTTTCCTGAGTTTCTCATTGTGATCTAAATTTGCATTTCCTAAAAGACTAACAGGTAGGGCACCGTTGGCTGTTTAGATATCCTCTTTTGTGATGTGCTTGTTTAAGTCTTTTATCTTTTTTCTGTGGGCTTATCTGTCTGTTCTTATTTATTCGTAGAAGTTTTTATATGTTCTGAGTGTCAGTCTTTTGTCAGGTATATGTCTTGTGAATTTCATCTCTGACTCTGTGGATTGCCTTTTTACTTAAGGATTTTGTTTGATGAACAGAGATTTCTAAACTTAATATATTCCAATTCATTATTTTTCCTTCATGGTTAGCACTTTATGAATCCTGTTTAAGAAATTTTTGCTATATTCAAAATTATAAAGATGTTTTTATAGATTTTCTTCTATAAAAAATGAGTTTCTAATTTACAAAAAAAGTTGAAAGAATAATATCAGGAATTCCCATATTCAGAATTGTTCCAATAATGTTCTTTAGAGCAAAGAGTCAAATCCAGGACCACATGTTCCACCCAATTGGGCTGAAACTCTAGCTTCTTTTGATCTGGAACAATTCCCATGTTTTGTTAACTTTCATGATCTCGACATTTTTTTAAGATTATTGGCCAGCAGGATGTCTCTCAATTTTTGTCCAGTATTTCCTCATGATTAGAGCCATGTTTTTCACTTTGCCTGGAATATCACAGACAATGTGTTCTTTTTATTGCACCCAACTGGACAGCACATAACATCCATTCCTGTTCTTACCAGTGGTGTTAGCTATGACAACTTCGTTAAGGCGATATCTGCCAGGTGGCTCCTGCAAAGATACGTTTTCCCTTTTGTGATTAATAAATTTTTTTCAGGGAGATACTTTGAAATTATGTAAAATCTTCTTCCTCAGTACACTATCACACACTCAGTTTAGCAGCCATTGATATTTGCATGCGTTACAATGAAAACTGCCAAGTAATGATTTTTCTCTTACCATCCATCTTTCTGCTATAAGGAAGAACTTTCTCTTCTCCCAATTTGTTTATTTACGTCATTGTGGACTTAAAAATTTCTCTTTTCTTCAATAGATTATAATCCATTACTATTTATTTTGATGCTCAAACTGTCCCAGAGTTGGCCAGTGGGAGTTACTTCCAGCCAGCGTCTGTGCTGTCCATCATTCACTGAGCATTTCCTTATATTCTGGCACAACAAGGTGTTCCAGGATCATCTTGCCCTTCCCTTGCCCCAGCCCTGGAGTAAGCCGTTTCTCCCAGGAGCCCGGGTAAAGGAGTATTTGGAAACCAAGATCTGGATACTAAGTGTGCTCTGGATACTAAGGGTGTCATTGTCCCAAAGCCCTGTGAATGAACAGAGCTTAGAAAATATATGTGCGTACACATCATACACACATACACACACACACACACACACACACATCACATTTACATCTATATTTACTTCTATATTTATCTCTATATATTAAAAGCCATATGAGTTCATGCTGGTCCCTCCAATTCCAATCCAACACTCCAGGTTTTATTCTAGTTAGAGCTGACAGACAAAACACAGAATGCCCAGTTAAATTTGAATTTCAGATGAACAACAAAAAAAAGGTTTTAGTATAAATACGTCCCAAGTGGTACCCTGAATTTTTATTTGCTAAATCTTGCAGCCCTAATTCTAGCTGTCTCTGCTTCCATATATGTTCTCTCTTTTTCCAGTAGTAAGATATCTGACTCCCATTATTGTCAACATATTTCTCTTAACCCCATGAAGCCCCTGTCCCCACCTTGAACACAAGCCCTGATCCCCACTTGGGATGCCTACTTCATTCTGGCCTATTAATGGCTTTTTAGTGACCAATGGATGGAAGGGAAGGAAGGAAGAAAAATTTAAAGAATGGATGGGAAAAGGGGAGGGAAATGCAGCTAACGCACAACCCAAAACCTGGCTTACAACAGCAAATGTGTATTTCTTGCTCACAGGTCTCCAGGTCAGCTGCAGCTCTGCTGGGCTCAGCTGGGCTCTGTTGGTCTCCTGGTGTCTTCTCGTTCTACATTCCAAGATAAAGAGACAGCCACTGCCTGGGGCTTCTCATACAAGGGGACAGAAGCTCAAGGGACAAGCCACACTCAAGGTGCTTCTTAAAGTCTCTGCTCAATACTGGCCACTATCCCTTCCATCTATATTGCACAGGTCAAAGTAAGCCCACAGAGCCCAAAGTTAAGGCAACAGGAAGGAGAATATACTCTGCCCACTAGGAAGTACAGCCAAGTCGGGGGCTGGATGAATCACAGAACAGGTAACAGAACCATCCGCCACCAATGCCAAGTAAGTAAGAACAAACACAACCAAGATAACAACCATACATAAAGGATAAAGCCATCAATGGGAAAAAAATTCTCACCCTGAATCAAAACACTAAACTCAACTGTACCTAAGAGATAGATCTAAAATAAAATGACTCAGCATGGTTGAAAGGAAAAGAATATTTTTAAAATGCAACATAGCATGTTATTATTATCTGAAAATTTGAGCCCAAAAACTTGTGTAGAACTCTCTAGCAAAATAATCATGATAGCTATAGCTAACACTGCTGTGTGGTATATTTGCAAGTTGCTAAGAGAGTAGACCCTAAAGGTACTCATCACAAGGAAAAAAAAATTTTTGTAACTCTATGAGGTGATGGTTGTTTTGGTAATCATTTTGTAATATTTATGTATGTCAAGTCATTATGCTGGACACCTTACACTTATGCAGTGTTGTATGTCAGTTACATCTCGATAAAACTGGGGGGAAAGAACTCTCTAGTAAATTAGGCAATTAATTAATCTAAAGGTCAAAAGGGCCTCCTTCACAACAAACCAAGTTTCAAACCTCTTTTGAAAAAGCACAAACACACGCTTAACAGTGATAGAAATTACACACATAAAGAGAGGAGAGACAGAGGTGGTGCATACTATATAGAGACTGTGTCCTCTTGTCAACATTTACAAAGTGGGATATTTACAAAAGTTAAACGTCAGAGAAAAACGCTTAATAAATTCCAAATAGTTCAGACCATTCACTGGCCACAGCAGAAGACCATATATAAATAGACTAATAGCATAGAAACAACAAATGGAACCCACTCCAGAGAGGTGAGATCATTCCAAGTTTCACTGGTGAAAGGAAAAAAATGAAAACTGCAACTGCAGAATATTTTGGAGAATAACAACAATGAGAACAGTACATGTAACTGCTTGAGCTGGCATTTCTTATTAAAGGGAAAAAGATGTTGGAACAATTAGCTAGCCTTCTGGGGGAAAAAAGTAAATTTGGATCCTTACTGCATAATTCCTTATGCCAGATGAATTCCAGATGGATTAAAAATTAAAATATAAAAAGGGAATTTATACTGAACCACAGATTTTTTTTTTTATAGTTTGGAGGTGGCCAAGGCCTTTCTTACATTAAGCCAAAGACAGAAACTAAAAAGATAATATTGGTATATTAGACTCCATTACAATTTAAAGTTCCAAAGAGAAAAAACATAAAAATGGCTAAAAGAAATTAAAATCTGAGGGAGATATTGCTAAAATTGTAAAACAAAATGTTTAACAGCCCTAATATGCTAAAATAATCATATAAATCCATATGAAGAATTGAAACCCAGCCAGAAAAAAATGCAAATTGCATGAAGAAACACTTTAGAAGTGAACAATTCAAATGGCCAGTAAGCACATAAAGAGATGTTTGGCCTTGCTAGTAGTGTGTTTGCGTGCACATAAGTGTGTATATCTGTACACAGGAAAATGTCTGAAAAGATGGACACCAAAATGTTAACAATGATTATCTCTGGGTAGTGGGATTTCTTCTCTCCCTTTTGGAATAGGTTTGATTTTTTTTAATCAGCATATATTAATTTTATACGTTTTATGATTAAAGTATTCAGTATACTAAAAACATACAAATAAAAACTGACGACACCTCTTCTGGTTTTTGTTTGTTTGTTTGTTTGTTTTGCGGTACGCGGGCCTCTCACTGTTGTGGCCTCTCCCCTTGCGGACCACAGGCTCCGGACGCGCAGGCTCAGCGGCCATGGCTCACAGGCCCAGCCGCTCCGCGGCATGTGGGATCCTCCCGCACCAGGGCACGAACCCGTGTCCCCTGCATCGGCAGGCAAACTCTCAACCACTGCACCACCAGGGAAGCCCACCTCTTCTGTTTTTTATAAAGAATTTTAAATCTGTTTTTAATTATGTGGTAGAAGAGTGCTATTGACAAGGAGCTATAGACTGGATGTTCCTAATCCCCATTATGATGGTATTTGGAGGCAAGGCCTTTGGGAGGTGATTAGGTCATGAAGGTGGAGCCCCATGATGGGATTAGTGTCCTTATAAATGAGACTCCAGAGAGCTCCCTTGCCCCTTCTGCCATGTGAGGACACAGAGAAAAGACAGACATCTATGGACCAGGAAGCGGGTCCTCACTGGACACCAAATCTGTGGGCACCTTGATCTTGGCCTTCCCAGCCTCCAGCACTATGAGAAATACGTTTTTGTTGTTTAAGCCACCCAGTCTATGGTATTTTTGTTACAGCAGCCTGAAGGAACTATGACATAAGACAAAATGTTCACCTTATATTAGAAAATAATAAAATAGGTTAAAAATTATGATTTAATTTTTGTTTTGTAAAGGAGATACATTAAATAACAGCAGTTTTCTCCAGTAATGGACTTGTGGGTCATTGCATGTTCTTCTTTGTGTTTTCCAGTAGTCTACAATAAATATTTAGAAAACAACCCTCATTTTTATTTTATTTAAATAATAAAAGTTTACCTGCTACAGGTGGTGACTCGAGACTACGAGGCCTCCACAATCATTCTAAAGTTTGGGTTTCCCAGTTTTCCTTGTAAGGAATAAAGCAGTGACCCATCAGAGATGTGGAATATTGAGGGATACACAGCACAAATTCTTAGGTAGAAATGTACGCCTCATCAGTTCCCGAGACTGAAACTGGGAGCAGAGCTATTCATCCAGCATCTAAGCCTTGAGCAGTGATTCACGCTCAGTAAATACTTACGGGGCACCTACCAGTACCAGGCGTGAGGACAGATAAAGTGGAACTAGACAGAGCCCCTCTTCTCTCCATGGAGCCCACAGTCTAACAGAGAAGACACAGTGAATACATAGTGTCATGTGTGCAGCAACAGACAGGCAGGCTCAGCAGGGAGACTGGAGTGAGAGAGGGGGACCAACCATCCCAGTTTGCCTGGGACTGAGGGGCTTTCTGGGAGGTAAGACTGTCAGTGCTAAAAAAGGGGGAAATCCTGGCCATACAAGTTGGTCACCCTAAAGAGAGGTCAGGAACAGCTTCAAAGCAAAGGTTTGGCCTAAGAAGGGCTCTGAAAAATAATTAGGCATATCTTAGGAGGGTCAAGCCTTTCCCCTGATTTCCTCCCTGCCCAGGATTGGGCTGGAGAGCAGAACTGGTTGTGCAGCAGGTGATTTTCTGCTCTTTGGATTACCAAATCCCTCCCAGAGCTGAGGAGAAAAGAGATTACAGCATGACAAAGGCCACTGATCGTGCAGTGCCCTTCCCACAGGGTGAATATGAGCAAAGCCTCATCCCTGACCGATGGGGCTGTTGGCCCCATGGAGGGTGCCAGCTGCAGGGCTGCCATGCTGCACCACACCAGGAAGCACCACTCACACAGACCACAGCGTCCCTGTTAGCAGTGAGGCAGGACGCCCATCAGGTCCTGGAGGACATTGAGGGCTGTTTGCCTGGTCAGCCTGGGAGAGTTTTCCAGAAGAGCCCCATATGACACTACAACACCATTCCCAGTAACCCATTCATCTTTGCCCAAAGTGGAGTCCTCTATCTGCAGGAGGAATCAAGACAAAGCAAGTTCTTCCGCTCTATGACTCCAGAGGAGAGAGAAACGGAATGACATGGCACCAGGAGCGGTGCAAGGCTGAGCGAAAACCAGGGAGGGTGTGAGCATCGCAAGGGCTCACTGGGTCAGTATGTAGTCTGACTGGATGCTGAGTCACAGAAACGGGGCTTCACGGGGAAGCCGAGAGAATAAGAAGGTAGCCAGCTCGGTAGAAAGTGAGGAGAGACCCAGCCGGCCACGGATCGCAGGGGTCCCAGCTGAGTACACAGGGCTCCACCGCATCCTCCCACTCACCCTGAGCGGCTACGGGCCCGCCCTATGTACCGGCTTCATCCCTGACATCTTGAAGGGACCACCTGGCCTCTGACCATTACACCCGGACCTTGGGGTTCCAGAAGGAGTCAACTGAGTTCCTGTCTTTTCTATTTCTGAACGGCAAACTAATTCAGTGATGACAAAATCCCTTTGCCAAGTCATTTCTCTTCCCAGCATGCCTCCCAAACCCAACACGTACCAAAATTATGCTGAGCTTGCTATTAGGGGAAAGGAGGCCCCGACATTTCCATACCTATCTCTGTGACCCAGCAACGTCCCCTTGACTCTGAGTGGGAAGCGTCATCCCCTGAGAAGACAGGAAAGCAGCAGGTCAGAGTCACCGGCCTGATCGCTCCTCACTGGTTCCTCTGAGCGGGCATCTCCACCTCCAGGGAGAAGGGAAGAACCCTGCCAACCCTTTCAATCTCACTGTCCTCTTCCTTGGCTGGCACATGTTTCAAAAGCTATGGTATATCCTCCCTCCATCAAGCCAAGATTGGCTTAGACATTGTTGAAGAAAATAAGAGGTCAAGAGCAATGTGTACTGAGGCATACATAGGGGTTTCTCTAAAATACACAGGTGGCTCTGCCATGGCCCCATCAGGCCCCTATATACCAGCGGTCAGCAAAACACTGACTGTGCCCCACCCTCACCCCCATGAAATGCACTCTGGTCTAGGGCTTTGCAAAATGGGTTCTGTAAAACAGTAGTCCCCTGAGGTGCCTCCACCACACAGGGTTCTGTGGTCACAGAGGTCGGCAAGCACAGCATGACGGAGCCCACGGTTCTGGAGGGCCCTGGAAGACCTCCTGTGGGCCTGAGACCCCGCCACATTTCCTGTCTTCCTGGGAAGCAGGTAGCAATGGGAAACTGACTGCTCTCTGAGGCTTTTACATGAGGGACAGCAAGGACCTCTGTACCTTCCCCCAAAATTTACTGTACCATTCAGGGTCCAGCAAGAAATAGGACCAAACTTAGATGGTTCAAGAGGCTTTAACAACTATGTGTAGAGCTGTGGGAAGAGGGAAGAGAAAGCATAGGAGAGGTAGAGGCACCCAGAGAGTAGCAGCAGTGGGAAGGGGAAAGTGTACCCCTGCAGGCCAGTGGGGCTGGAGCCCTGGAAGGGGCTGCCCAAGGGATGTGGGGTCATGGAGGGACCAGCCTCTTCCAGAAGCATACCACCAAAGAGGAGAAAATAGGAGAAAAGTGTCCCCCTCTCTCTCCTCCACATGGGAAGGGAGTGCAAGTATAGGTATCTGTAGGGTGAGGCTCCTGGGCTCAGAGCTAGATGGAGGATGTTGGGGTGAGGGAGCTGTGACATGGAACTTACAGATCAACAGCAAGGGAAGAAAACATAAGAAGCTTGCGACTGCCCTGTGCAAATCCCTCATCGTTTAGAAGTTAGGTCTGCTTTTTCAAACGTTCTACTAAGAATAAGAGAGAAGAGACCTGCCTCTAAGTGTCCTAAACGAGGCAAGAATGTTGAGTTTTGCTGTCACCATTGGCCTGCAATTTCTGTCCTGGGGAAAACAGTAGAAGGATTAAGACCCCATTTCCCTTTCTAGAAGGGTTACCCTTATTTGCTGGCAGGAACATGGCTTCAGGGAGGAGGCGCTTCCTCTGTCACCATCCCCCAAAGACACAGTGACTTGTGTGTCCTGGGCCCTGAGCACTTCTGAGACCTGAGCCTTTCACTGGGGGGCAGAGGATAAGAAATACCCAGGTGGTATTTAGCACTGCTGGTGTAGGAAATAAAAAGACAGTCACACCTTTTTTGATCAGTCTCTATCTCTTGATGTCCTGAAATTTACATTTCACTGCAATAAGAAAGAATCAAAGGAGGACCTAACCCAAAGAGGGGAGTTATTCCTAATTCTGAAGGATCATTAAACATCCCCTCTTGGAGAGCCATAATGTATATTATTAAAATATCTAAGTAGTCCTCCAGAACGAAATCTATTAAACTCTACTTAATCCAGGATTTCCCATATTTATGTGAAAACAGAACCTTTTTTTTTTTTTTAAAGCCACGTTTCTACAATCTATGTTTAGCAGGAGGCTAAGCTTAACTGTGTAGTAATTCTTTCATATAGCAAAAGAGCAGAGCTGAAAATGCAAGAGGGAAGAGCAAGCAGGGAGGTGTGTGAGAGAGTACCCCTCTCAACCAATCGTAATAAAAGGGGTAAGGATGGTTCAAGCCTGCTAAAGAGGAAGTATATGGTAACCTCCATTCAATACACTTGCATTAAAGGTGATGAAGATACATGCCACCCAGGCTAAGAAACAGCTTGCCTTACACCGTGAGAAAACCATAATTCAAAAAAACACATGTACCAAAAAAAAAAAAAAAAGATACAAGTACCTGTCACAAAGCAACAAAGCCCGTGCACCACAACTACTGAGCCTGCGCTCCAGAGCCAGAGAGCCACAACTACTGAGCCCGCATGCCACAACTACTGAAGCCCGCATGCCTAGAGCCCATGCTCCGCAACAAGAGAAGCCACCACAATGAGAAGCCCACACACCACAACAAAGAGTAGCCCCAGCCCACCACAACTAGAGAAAGCCTGCGCACAGCCACAAAGACCCAACGTGGCCAAAAATAAATAATTTTTTTTAAAATTAAAAAAAAAAAAAAAAGATACATGTACCACAATGTTCATTGCAGCACTATTTACAGTAGTCAGGACATGGAAGTAACCTAAGAGTCCATCGACAGATGAATGGATAAAGAAGATGTGGCACATATATACAATGGAATATTACTCAGCCATAAAAAGGAATGAAATTGAGTTATTTGTAGTGAGGTGGATGGACCTAGAGTCTGTCATACAGAGTGAAGTAAGTCAGAAGAAGAAAACCAAATACTGTATGCTAACACACATATATGGAATCTAAAAAAACGGTACTGAAGAACCTAGTGGCAGGACAGGAATAAAGACACAGGCGTAGAGAATGGACTTGAGGACACGGGGAGCAGGGAAGGGAAGCTGGGACGAAGTGAGAGATTAGCACTGACATACATACACTACCAAATGTAAAATGGATGGCTAATGGGAAGCAGCTGCATAGCACATGGAGATCAGCTTGGTGCTTTGTGACCACCTAGAGGGGTGGGATAGGGAGGGTGGGAGGGAGGTTCAAGAGGGAGGGGATATGGGGGTATATGTATACATACAGCTGATTTACTTTGTTATAAAGCAGAAACTAACACAACATTGTAAAGCAATTATACTCCAATAAAGGTATTAAAAAAAAAACAAAAAGAAACAGCTCGCCTGGTCCTAAAAAGAAAGACCTCTGAAGGAAAAGATATCTGAGGCATATGAGAGAGAGAGGAAGAGAAATGGCATTTTAGGAGGAACGAGTGGTCCTTGCGACCTTTCTGATGTGGCCTTAAGTAAGTCATGTGTGAAGTGCCGTAAAGCTGTTCACCAACAAGAGCGAAAGTGAGTGGGGTTGCGGCAGGTGACAAGGACGCCAGAGGACAATGACCAGGGGAGGCCTTGAAGTCCAGGATTAGGATGTTAACTCCGATTTCAGGAGCAACTGGGAGTCACACAGACTTTAGAAATTTTTCAAAATGAAAATAACGTACCGTCATCCTTAGGCATCCACAGGGGATTGGTTCCAGGACCCCCACAGATACCAGAATCCACAATGCTCAAGTCCCTTACATAAAATGGTGTCGTACTTGCATGTAACCTACGCACATCCTCCCGTGTATTTTCAATCATCACTGGATTACTTTTAATACTTAAAATGATGTAAATGCTAAGAAAATAGTTGCCAGTTCACAGCAAATTCACACTTCGCTTTTTGGAACTTTCTGGAATTTTTTTTGGAATTTTTTTTCTGAGTATTTTCCATCTACGGTTGGTTGAATTTGTGATGCAGCCCCACAAATACTGAGGGCTAACTGTACAGTGCAGTGCACAGGATAGCTTGGAAGAGAAGACAGAGTTCAGAAGGCCAGGTAGAAGGTTGTACTAGTCGTTGTTAAAGAAAGCAGGGACCCAAACTAGGACTGTGACTCAGAACTACAGGGGTCAGAACAGACCTGAGAAGTAACAGAGTCAGAAACTTTATGTTTTACTGGTAAAATTGTTACAAGGGGCTAAGGAGGCAGAGGAGCTGAAAATGAACTAAGTTTATGAGCCTAGTATTGAATTTGAGCCTTCAGACTATAACCCACCCCAGCTCAAATTTCTTGGCAATTCTTCATTTCCATGTTAGTGGTTCTGCTTCACCACACCCTGGGAAAATTAACTGGCTTCCACACTTCAACACTTTCTGGCCCATCAGCTCTGATGCCAGAAGTAAAGGCAGCTGGAGAAGGAAAATATAGCCGGAAATAATGGAGACGCAATGAAAAAGGAAGGCTGGAATGCCTTCTTTGGTGCTAAAGGAAAATAAAAAGGAGAACTGAAGATAACCTTATAAAATCTGAGCTACAAAACAGTTGTATCCCATGATTGTGAGCCCAGAATCCTTCCAGGGCCTCAGGACTGAGCTTAAGCCAACTGTCTCCACCTTGGAGACAGAAAAGCTCAGCTGTCATTCTAAGTGATCCTGAAATACATTGATGCCTAAATGGGTGATGTCTGAATCATCTTCTACACCTGCCCGAGGTGTAGAATGCCCCATGTCAATGTGTCTCATCTCACAAGCATATTCAAGTATAGCGCATAAACCCTGTATTATCACAGGATGTAAGAGGCATTAACTCAAGTTCAGCCTCATACTAGGTGTGAACCTCAGCTGGATGATGGAGAAGCCCCTCTCCAGGTACATCGTCTTTGTACCAACACACCATCATTATTTTCCCAACGCTCTGTCATGCACCAGGTGGTTGGCATTCATCCGGGCATCGCCCTAGTAAACCAGACTCAAAAGTCTGTGGTCATCTTTGACCTCTCCCTTTCCTTCAATCAGGTTTTATTAGTTCTGTCTCCACAATGTTACTGACAACAGTTCTCTCCTTTCTGTTTTCACAAAACACATCCCACAAGTTTAGCCCCTCCCCCTTTATTTACTTTAACAACACTCTTCACCCCAGATATTCTTCCATAGTTTCCTACTTGCCTAAGTGACATTACATACCATTTAGTTTTTTTCAAAATTTAAGAACTTACAAGTAGAAAATTATCATTATCGTTACCAACATCAAAATCAAAGCCCTTCTGAAGTGCTATATATTCTCCAGGGCCTTTATTAAATCCCTTTTGCCAAAAGTAATTTCTCTCTCTTTTGACCTCTCAATGGGAGGTTTCGAGACAATCTGCTTTGTAGTGGAGTTCGTTGCATTCATATCTTAACTCCCATATTTGATCAGAAGCCCCCTGAGAGCAAAAGCAGTGCCTTATGCATCATCATGCCCTCATATCTCCTAGCATAGTGCCCTGCTCAATATATGTTTGCTGAGTGACTGGATAAACAGACAGTCTTAGTTAGAACTCACACCCCCTCAGCAAACTGGAAATGAATGGAGAATATGGAATATCAATGGGAGGCATTGCTCCAGCTGCTACAGCGTGTTAATTACACAATACTTTTATTGAGCAATTCGGTGGTAATTCTTGCAGCTATTCCTCCTTAATAAGATCCATTGTGCATCATAAAATAGTCACTGGGACGCAGTTTGTATTCCACATACATTATATTTCTCTTTAGCAGGTTCTTCCATATCCATAATCTCATCATTATTACTATTACCCTCAGAAGACGGTTGACTTGCATTAATCAGGCCTGCTGCCGTTCCCTTGCCAGGTTTTCTGCAGTTTTATTGTGCTTTTGGACATTTTAATTAACTTGAAAAATTAATTTTAAAATCTTACCTTATTCATGCTCTGCCCCCTTGGAAATCCTTTCTTCTTGTTTATTATCACTGACCATTTGAAGATGAGGTCATTTGTGACTAAAGCTCCAGAGAACTTCCGCACCATCTTGCCACAGTCTATGCTATTTTTAAATGGGATGAGACTAATAGTCCAAAAATTGAAGGGAGGGGGGACTGGATTTCTGTTGCTTTGGGAGTTCAAAGACTTAAAATTTCAATTGTGCCGTAACATTTACTCCTCCACTTTACCTGCTCTCTACAGAAGCTCAACAATGTTAGTTTACATATACAGAGTTGAGTTTTGTTTTACCCACTTGACAAGCTGAAACGAAAAAGGCCCCAGATTTGCTAAATCAAGAGCATTGACACACAGCCAAATAAGAAAGACACGTCAGGTCTTGACCCTCAGTGCTCTTTCTGGACCCTAGGAAATATAAAGGGATGGTCACTGAACGTGAGTTCTTCCTTTTCTAAACAAAAAAAGGCAGTATCTCACAGGCTAACCCCAAAAGGTTGGTAGTGGCTTCTTGGTCACCCTAATGAGGGTGTGAGGCTCTATCGGGATTATCCACAGAGTGTTCTTAGCAGTAAGAGCTGCTGCCTTGTGTATAGGACATGTGAGTGACAGCTGCTCATCTGCCTTCCCGTTATAAACACTTGGTTACTCTTCTGGCATAATTTACAATAGTGATTCTCAACCTTTGATTATGAGGATCTACTTACTTAAATTTCATAAAAAGGGAAGACATATAACCCCAGAGTGTCTGTAGATATAGACAACATACGACAAAAAGCTAGTATGAATTCAGTGACTACTTTACATGAATCTTTCTTTTGTTGATATTAACTACCTCTACATATATTTAGAACACATGGTCCACGTGTGCACAGAGGGTAGGATTTATTGAATTTGCAGACAGTACTCAGTGTGCATGTGTATGTGTGCACTCTTTGTATTAACTCTGTACCAGCCCCACCCAACTCCTGCCTCTCTGGCCAGAGCTCAGATGCTCACAAAGGGCAGATGCCTCATTTTATTCATACAACTCAAGAAATGAATATTCAAACCAAAACACTTACGTGGACGTTTAACTCTGAACATTTTCAAGAGATGGCTTATTTTGCTATGATTCTATTTAAAATGCCTGCAGTTTTATATAATAATAGAAAGATAGAGAACTACCTCACCCTGCTGCCTCCAGTCAGAGCTCCATTAGCCAGCCACCTAAGGTATCTGCTGGCTGTAAGGAACAGGTACCCGACAAAGCCAGTTTATCACAAGGATATTTTAAGGATGTGGAGTAATATGATGGGGCCCATTTGCAAAGAGTTCAGCCTACCTCAAGTTCTTACGTCATTTACTAACTGGTGTCCTGAAGTAACTCACCTGCCGCCTCGGAGCTTCAGTTTCTTCACATATAAAATGGAGATAATAAGAGTGCCCCAGTCATACAGCTATGGAGACTATCAAACGCACGTCAAGAGATTAGCCTAGTGCTTGGAACACAGTAATTACTTAATAAAGGCTAACTGGTACTAACAGCAACAAGAGTAATAGAGGTAGTGGTAAAGGTGTAGCTGGGCCCCGTGGAAACTAAATAAGCTGAGATTTCCAAGTCTCTCTCTTCAGATCCGCCTTGCCGATCTGCTCAGTTCTCTTCGCCGCAGACTGTCGGCACCTTGATCTTGGACTTTCCAGCCTCTAGAACTGTGAGAAATAAATTTCTGTTGGCTTTATAAGCCACCTATTCATTCGTATTTTATCATAGCAGTCTGAACAGAACAAGCCATCCTAAATGTTTAATTCTTTCTATTCCAAATTTAAATTTAGGCTTTTCTCTGTCTTTCTAAATAAATTTACACAATCCATCAACAGTCACTTGGTATCTCATTCATGATTTACTAGATATAGATTCAGTCCTCTCAAAGACACTTCCTCACCAAATTAACGTACCTTCCCCAACTAGGTCTAGTCTTACACATTCTTTGGGGATAACACTCTCTCATGACTCGTTATATTTTTTCTAAGTATAAAAGATTTTTAAGGAAGAAATGAAAGGGCAGAAATGCTTTATTAACTTTGAGGAGGAGAGAAGAGAATAGTGAAATCTGGCTCAGAATATGGAGAATCGGCCACAGGTTCAGTATTTGATGATAACCCTTCACCTTGATACACTGACTTCATCTTTGTCTCCAGGCTCAATGAACTAAAGAAAGTGAGAATTTTAACAGAAACTGGAAATTATCTCCACAGTGAGCTGCCCTATGCTTTTTCAGGGTCCTGATAGTTTCCAAGTTCAGATGTTAAGTGTGCAAGAGCTGATATCATTTCACGGGATAAGAAAAAAGGCGGAGCTCAGAAAATGAATGAACCTTGTCTGGAAATTTTCACAAAGACAGTCAAATCAGCAAATGCTTTTGAGTACAGCATCAGCACTGGAATAGAGGGGTCTAATGGCCCCATAACCCAGAGCAGGCAGCAAGTCAGAAGAAACTAAGACCTGAGTGTACACCTTTGCCCTAGACCTTCACAGGTGCTGGAGAAAGTGGCCTGCTGCTGAGGCTAATGGCCGAGACCCAGTCAAGTCAGTGTTAAAGGGACTCGGGCTTATTTCAGGCCCTGAGCTGGTCCTATTCAGATGAGTATATACTGGTGGAAGGTAAGAGTTCTGGAGTCAGGCACCAGCTCTCCCATATCCTAACCGTGTGACTTTGAGTCACGTTATTTAATCTCTATCACGTAATGGTGCTTTCCCATCTGTGATGTGGGGTTGTTTGGATGAATTGCTATAATGCATCTAAAATCATTAGTGTATGTGTGGCACATAATAAGAACTCAACAAACATTGTCTCTTATTATATTGCTATTGTTGTTATTGTTGTTGTTGGTATTACACCCCCGGTGGGTCCAGGGATACCTCTAATGCCCAGATGGCGATGGGTAGAAATATTCAATGAATGAATGAATGAACAGGTGAATGAACGAAGAAATAAACAATAGGAGAATTGTCACAAGGCAGTACATAATTAACTATGGATTCAGTGAATTCTGGAGTAAATCATTTTCTTTCTGCCTCATCTCCCTTCAAGAAAATATGTTCATTTTCAAATCTATCTCAGTATTATACTACTCAGGTATTTCTAATATACTTCTGGAACAAAAAAATTTTTAGTGGTCAAAATACTACACACATTAATGTTTACAAATAAATGATTACTTAGAAAAGGAAGCGCAGTTATTAATCCCTAATGTAGGGAGGGCTGTTTAAAATGCTGTCTAAAATTTGTTGAGGGCTGAGAACTCAGCTTGTCACAGCCACCCAGAGTGTAGCTCTTAAGTAGTGAATTAGAAACTGGATACACAGCTTTGAAAGGACTGTGTGTCCTTTTTAAATGTCTGTGGAGATCTACTCAAATAAAAGAGGAAATTGAAGAGCTACAGAGCTTGGCAATTTCACAGCAGGTCAGGAATGGGAGGATCTACTGGAAAGAGGCTATTTAGAACCATCCAGTAAGCTCAGAGTGAGCAGCACCAGCATCCCAAGAAGAAATAAAGGTCAAGCTGGTGTAGAGGGTCAGACAGCTGACAAAAATGACCTGGGAGAACGGATAGACAAGAGAATGATAGATACCTCAATCCTGGCCCATCAAAGTAAAAATTAAGTTAGCAGCAAGGAACTGATTGTTCTTATGGATTTTTCAAAATATATCACTCATGTGTTATGCAGATTATATGGGGAAAATGAGGTGTATGTGCTGTTATCTAAATAGAAGTATCTTAAGGTTCAAGAGGACACCCTTGTGGTTTTAGCCTAAAATCATTCCTTGGAACCCGGATCTGCTTATTAGGCTAATCACTTCTGTCTCCCAACTGAGCCCACAGTAGGGGTCAGCTTTTAGCTTTTGACTTGGACCAACTCTGAGTTTATTTTCTCATTACCCACGTTACCATTTCTGCCAAGACTCATCTTCCAAGACCCAGGACAAAATATACAGCATGTTCAAGAAATGGCAAGTATTCCAGTGTGAGCAGAGTACAGAATGCCCACAAAGGGGGAATGAGTGGTGAGGCTGGAAGGGAAAATTTGGTCCCAGTGACAGAAGCCCATGAGGCCATATTAAGGAGTTTAACCGTAAGTGGTAGGCATGGGTGAGGTTTGGCCTTGTAGTGCTGGATGATCTCTGTACTAAATACTCCGTTCTAGAATTAACTTTATGAATCTACTGACTGCATACAAGACATTGTTTAAAGTTTTTTTTAATGCAGTACCTAATCTCAAAAATAGCCAAATGTCATTTTTACCCTTTATTATTAGATATTTTATAATAATAACATCTTTATCCACACACTTGCCTCCTAAGAAGGGCATGTTTTTAATTTATACCATATTTGCTCACATAATTGATTCCTAATTTTATTGCCTCCCTCATTCTGAGAAGAAAATACCTTTTCCTATAAAATTCCACACTGCTCCGATTCACCCACACAGATTCTCTTCTCTCGTGAGTGCAGTATCATGGCTGTCCAGGACCCCGAACCTCTAAGACCTTCCATCCCAGCAATCACCACTGCCTGAGCTGTTTCAGAGTTTTATAGTTAGTATTTTGAGAGAAAGAATCTGATTCTCTCAGCATGGGTCAGGTGCCTACCCCTCATCCAATCAGGCTGGGGAAACTAGGCCATCTGGTCTATACATGGCCACAAGGCCCACTCTTCCAGCCAGGACCAAAGGGCGCTTTTAAAGAACTGAGCACGGGCTGGTCATGAACTGCAAACATGCCTACCATGTTCTTCCAAACATGAATGCTTCAAGGCAGCGTATACTTGTGGGGGCAATTTTGTGGACACTAAAGAACTAATAAAGAAAAAGAAACCCATTAATGCCATTTGATTCTAACCACACTGTCGCTGATGACAGCTGAATTCTGGATGGGTTTTTATTCTTTAGTTAACCAGAGAGAAGAGACATAATAATTTCGAGGGTACATGATAAGATGGATGGACCGTAATTCAGATTATTGTCTGATTAAAGTCTCTAAGCCTGAATTAAAATGATGATATCAGGGAAAAAGAATGTATTTTGGAAAGAAATTTAGTTTATCCTAGGTAATCAGATACTATTGGGGTTTCCATACCTCTTAAGCTCTAGAGGAGATGTCTTCAACTCCCATTTCATACTTGTAAGAAGTTCATTGTCTACCCCAGGGCTCCTATGGATTACTAGTCACCTTTGCCCTAAGCCCCTGCTTCCATTGGTTAGTTCAGTTTATGGATCAACCTACCACCTACCTCTTCTGCCCACACCCATCCCCTTCACATCTCATTAATATCAGATATGGGCTCTGCCCTCTTCTCTCTTTGCAGAAAATCGAAAACAACTCATGCAAGGAATAGTGGATTTTAATGAAGATGTAGGGAGACAGAGGATGGCATCCCTACACTGGGCCCCCTCTACAGCTGCCCCAGTAGATGGCCAGTCCAGAGAGAGTGGGTTCTGCCCTCAGATCACCAGCACCACCCAGAGGAGAACAGGAAGCTGGAAATGAAGATGAGAAAGACTGGGGAATGGCCAGAGGCCTCTCAGGAGAGGCCAGGAAGGCAGGAAGTCTGATGGTGGGGTCCCCAGAGTTATCACCATCATAAATCTAGAAATCACGAGAACTGCACAGCGATGGGAAGTCCAGGCTAGGGTCAGATACAGCTGAAGCTCTTTTAACCATCCTCCCCCAGCTGACTTTTCTCTGTAAAGCATTCTCACTGATGCCATTATTTATTTATAAATAAGCACAGATTTAAAATAAAAATTCTTCACCATGGCATGCTGAAGCCCAGAGGCCAAGAGGCTACACACTCCAGTAGCAGAATGCCAGGAACAGTCTGTGTGTTTGTTATTAATATGTTTATATCGTGCACATGTACACCATATGACTTGTAAACAGGAAAAGAGGTAGAATTGTTGTTTCTGTGAAAACTAAGTTGAAGTCTTTGAAAAGATTTGTTAAAACAAAAAAACCCACTCATTTCTCTGAATCTGAGGATCCATTTGGGTTAATAATGATGTATGGAGAAGTAGAAACATTTAGGGAGAGAGAGACAAGTTATCTTTAGCACATGGAGGTAGACAGAGAGAACCCTGGATGGGTCTGGGTATGGATAGCTGTTATAAATTATTTTCTCTATTGTGTTTCCGTTTAATATTAGTCAGGGCTACAGGTTATCATGATAGAAATTCAAATCAAACAGCTTAAGCAAAAATATGATTTATGACTCATAGGATTTCAGGAAGGGCTGAACACCCAAATTGGAAAGGCAGGGAGATGGTGGGGTGGGGGGTGGGCGCCAGGGGTATCAGGAACATCTGAACGCAGAAACTAAAACACCTCCAAGACTCTTGTCCCTCATCACCGCTTTTATCTGCATGATGTCTTTATTCTCTCTCACCACTTATTTCTTCATGTAACGGTAAACACAGCCACCACCAGTGCTTGAATTTTGCATCTTGCAAATGCTGCTCTCAGACAGACTACCTCGACCTCTCTCTTGGCCCAAGGAAAGATTCTTATTGGCCCAGTTTCAATCATGTGTCTCTCCCTGAACCAATCAATTGAGGCCAAAGGTGGTGGGCACATCTACTGTCCCCACTCTCACCCCATACTGTCACTCTCGCTGGTTTGTGGTCCACACAGCACCCATCACGAGCTGAACCTTACTTATCTCTATTGTCTGTCTTCCCGACTGCCACAGAAGGTCTATTCTGACTTGTTCACCACCAAAACAACACTTCAGCACGTAAGAGCTGCTCAGTAAACACTTGTGAATTAAAACATCATAAGCCCAGTCAAAAATCAAGCCATATGTGAAATTCATGAGCCATTAAAAAATCACACTTTGGAAAAAATTACTGTGCGAAATGAAAAGGATGTCGATATAAAACTCTTTCCAATATAACCCTAATTTATCAATAAGCTTAGATTTAAAACAAAAATTCTCAAATGGGAAGGGCAAACTCAGCAGGAACTCATCAGACTACAGAGCCTGCCTGCAGACCTTCATTCCATGCAAAGGAAATGAGAAAGGAAACCGGAGGAGAGGTTGAACCCCTCTGTCCCCTTGGGTCCCTAGTAGGGTTGCCAGATAAAATACAGGATTCCTAGTTACATTTTATTTTCATATTAACAACAAATAATTTTGAGTGTAAGTATGTCCCAAATATTACATACTTAATAATACTAAAAAGTATTCATTGTTTATCTGAAATTCTAATTTAGCTGGGCATCCAGTATTTGTATTTGCTAAATCTGGCCACCCTAGTCCCTGGGCATCCCCGTGCCCACCCAGGAGCCACAGAAGGACCCAAATTGCAGTGTGGCATATAGAGCAAGATCAGGAAGTAGGGCCTTGGGTCTCCCTGGGCTTCAGGTTGACACAGGAGCCATGCTCCAGATGCTCCTGCATGCTCCCAGGGGAGGATGCAGATCATGGCCAGCATCCCGGCCAGGAGGAGTTGCAAGGTGACCCCGGAATGGAGCTGAGGACTGAAAAGGCTAGGCCGGCTCCTGAATGGCTGGTGGCCAAGCCTCAGAGGATCTGCAGCACGGCAGAGCTGAGGTGGGGCTGAGCCAGCGAACGGAGGACCCCCAACCCTGCCAACACCAAAAGCTGAGTCACACCAGCTGGTACCTCATGGTTCACTCTAATGACACAACAGCAGAGACAACACACATCTTTGAAAAAGCCAGAAGAATTCCCAAAGACAGCATGAGGACCAGCCCATGGATCCTCCCCAACCACTATGAAACAACCCTGGTAGTCAATTTAAAGCTTGATGTGCACATATCCCAAAAACAATGATTCAGGCCAAGTTTACCAACTTTCTGCCATGAGCAAATAGGCAAACATGAGAGGAAAATGAAAACCAATTTAAAAACTGAAGAACACTGCCTTTTTTTCACTTTGAGTATCTATACACGCACACAGAGGAGAGTAGAGAATTTGTCTTAGAGAGGGAATCAATCTCTTTTTGTTTGTTTTATTTTTGGTTGCGTTGGGTCTTTGTTGGTGCGTGCGGGCTTCCCCTAGCTGCGGCGAGCGGGGGCTACTCTTTGTTGTGGTGCACGGGCTTCTCATTGTGGTGGCTTCTCTTGTTGTGGAGCACAGGCTCTAGGCACACAGCTCAGTAGTTGTGGCCCGCAGGCTCTAGAGCGCAGGCTCAGTAGTTGTGGCGCACAGGCTTAGCTGCTCTGTGGCATGTGGGATCTTCCTGGACCAGAGCTCAAACCCACGTCCCCTGCATTGGCAGGTGGATTCCTAACCCCTGCGCCACCAAGGAAGTCCCCCCAGTCTTTTAAGATACCACTTTTCTGGGCCTTTCTTTGGTTGTGAAAAGTAAGGTACCCTGGACATGGTCTGAAAAGATAGGATTAGAAGAAGAATTAAAATGTTCCCTATAACAAAGTAACTGGAATTTTAGAACTTTCTCCTAAGGAGCTAGAGCTTTGAGGTCCTAGCTGAAGAGAAGTGGACAGGAACTGGTCCCAGGAATATGATGAGAAGTTTAGGCATAAGTAACAAGCAGCCTGAGAGAAACAGTCCCTTGTTCAGAATGTTTAAACACAGTGGCATCTAATCTTCAGTTTTAACTGATTCTCTGTTCTGGGCAGGGATATAATCTAAGTCCCCTGCATTAACTGAAAGCCTTCAGGAAAATCCATTAAACACAAAGCCTGTGGTGGGATTATTAGAAAATTAAAGGATCAACAGTGAAAAGATGAGTTGCCTTCCAGACTCTGCAGTGTGCAACCTGTACACCCATACCTGGTGACCCTAACTGATCCCAGGCTGGAAATGAAGAAATACTCCTCCCGGCAACTACACTAGAACAAGATGATCCTCCAGAGGGAGGGCTAGGAAAGCTAAATTGTATTATTACCTGGATTAGAGAAGGAATAAAATACATCAAAATGTGAATAGGGATTATCTTTAGGGCCTACAATGGGTGACTATTTTTCTTCTGCTTCGTGCTATCGTGCAATGAATACGGGTTCATTTTGCTGCCAGGGAAAATGATTAAGAATCAAAGAAATAATCACACAATAGGCAAACAGCAGTGGTGATGGAATGGCTGGCTGTGACCAGCCTGGACACCAGCTGGGGTCTGATCAACTGATGCTCCTCTTGCCTGGCTCAGGAACTGGGAGGTCTGAGCCTGCACCTGGAGGGTACCAATGCTCATAGAGAGCAACAGAATTCCCACAGGGTGGTGATGGGTGGGAGGGTAGGACTGTGACCAAAGAGACAGCCTTGGCAGCAGAACTCAGCCAGAATGTCTCATGTTTGGGCAACTATACTGAGATCTGTGTATTTTAGCATCACAGAGACTTACCAAACGGCCTCTAAGTCTTAAACAAAATGTCAGTGAATGAGGAGGTGTCTTCATATTTTTATCTAATGTCCCTCTGGAATTTGCTTTCATTACTCTTTATAAAAATTTTACATTTCAAAATTAGCAGGTTTTTAAAAGTTTTCTCTCTAGAAGACCTCAGAGGTTATACAGTGCTATTTCCTCTCTTTACAGATTGCACACTTGACCCTCAGAGAGGAGAAAGGATGAGACCAGAATTACACAGTGTATTAGTCAAGACTCTCCAAAAAGCAGAACCAATAAGATGTGCACAGAGAGAGAAAGAGATTGATTTTAAAGAACTGGCTCATGTGATTACAGAGATTGGCAAGTCCAAAATCTGCTAGGTGGGCTGGCAGACTGGAAACCCAGAGAAGACTCAATACTGCAGTTCAAGTCCAAAGGCCACCTACTGACAGAATTCCCTCTTGCTTGGGGAAGTTGGTCTTTTGTGCTATTCAGGCCTTCACCTGATTGGATGAGGCCCACCACATTATGGTGGGAAATCTGCTTTACTCAAAGTCCACTGATGTAAACGTTAATCTCATCCAAAAACACCCAATATATAGATATCCAGAATAATGTTTGACCACATAGCTGGGCACTGTGGCCCATCCAAGTTGATGCATAAAATTAAGCGCCACATGTAGGTAGTCAGAAGTAGGAATGGAATTAAAACCCCAGCCTCCTGATTTTCAGAAAGCTCACTCCACTCCATCATGTGGCCCCTATCGGACTGATACTTTTGAAACAACCAAAGTCTGGGTCTTACATTTTTTTAATTCAAGAAGCGGAGGGTAGCGAAATGTTATGCTTAACAAAAATGTTCATGTATGTGCTTGAAGTGATTTTCCCTGGCAGTATGGCTACCTGGACACATTTCAAACCAAGAAAGAAACAAAACATTATTTAGAGAGAATGAATCTAAGGGCCCCCCAGCTGTATAAATCCCCCACTGCATCTTAACCCCACCATAAAACAACACTAGTGAAATATTTGTTCAGCCCTCTGACAGCCATGGATATTAGATGCCGAATATTGTGAAATACACAACATTAACAGGTGTACATGCACCAAACGTAAGCTGACAAAAGTTCCTCAGACGGCCACTTCTCATCATTAATCCTGAATGCTGGATGGGATTCCTCATTAGAGGAAGAGCACGTTCGGGTCCACATTTTCCACTTCTCTTAAATTTCAACTTTAGCAACTTTGAATTTTACCTCCTACAGTCTTTTTTTCTTCATTAAAGGAAAAAGAGAATGTGAGCTCTGAACGTAGCACCTCACTGAGAAGGCTATATTGTAGGAGGAGACTTCCCACCTGTATGGCTCTAATTTACTGGAAGAATGTTTTATTAGCTAAAAAAGTCAAGCAACAACTATTTAAGATTCCCATCATACTTCTGCTACAATAACATCATTACCATAGCAAACTATGGATTTCCATTTCAATATCACTTTTTTTCAGGACCTAGGTAGTTCAATCCACTTGAAAACCCTGAGTGTACTGGGAAATATTTGGAGACAGCAGCTAATTAGAATCTAAACAGTTATAAGAATAAGTAAGTCATTTTACTCCATTCAGCTCACAAATGTTATCAAGCAGGAAGCAATTTCTGAGACGGATAGAACAATAGCTGCACAATGAATTATAACACTGCAGTTATACCATTATCACAGGCAAAATAATGAGACCTCAGGTGAAAACATCGACGCATTCTGTCTTCAGGACAGAATTAACGAATGTTAATTTCAGTTAACGAATGTCTCAGCTCGCGACCGACCGCCATAACAAAATACCACGCGACCGCCATAACAAAATACCAGAGAGTGGATGGCTTAAACAACAGAAATGTATTTACTTACGGTTCTGGAGGCTGGAAGTCCAAGATCAAGGTGCCAGCAAGGTTGGTTTCTGGTGATACCTCTCTTCCTGGCTTGCAGATGGCTGCTGAGAACTTCTCAGTGTTTCATCACATGGCCTTTCCTCTGTGCAGATGGAGAGAGAGAGAAAAGGAGAGGGGGAGAGAGATATTAACTGAGCTGTGGTCTCTCCCTCTTCTTATAAGGACACCAGTCCTATCAGATTAGGGCCTCACTCTTATGACTTGATTTAAACTTAATTACGTCCTTAACGATTCTATCTCTAAACACAGTCACGTTGGGGGTTAGGGCTTCAACATGGGACTTTTGAGGGGACATTAATCAGTTCCTATCAGGCAACATTAATCTACCTAAAATGTCTTTTTCTCTGTTACAACTTTATGCAGGGATTTTTTTCCTTTTCCTCCTCCTTCTCTTTCTTCTTGTTTTGTTTCCTTATTATATAGAGATTCTCTCCCATTACAAATAAACTTCATGGTTAATTTAGAAAATGTTTTTCTCTTAGTTTTTAGTGCACTGAGTATTTGGGTTCCTTTTTTTTAATGCAAAGGGAATGGTTCACAATTAACTCGGAAGAATCCAAAACGTATTTTTCTAAATAGTCCTAAGAGTTCATGTTTGCTCTGACCAGATCCAACTCAACATGGCAATAAAAACAAGTGGTAACATCTCTCAGACCTGACTTCAGGGGAGTTACTTCTTATACACATTTAGCTTATGGAAGTTCAACTATATACACTTGGAGGTGGGGGAGACATACTCTCTATACAATGTGATGTCTAAACACAAGCCGTTCAATATACCTGGTATTTAACCAATGAAACAGCAAAGTGTCTGACTTGGGAGGAAACTGTGACCATGTGTAGATGTGTTAACAGACAGAATAAGATACCCCTAAGACATATGTGCTACATCTGATGAGCAACTTAAAATGTTTTCAAGGATACTTTTGACTCTATGTGATTTTTGTCTTATGATCTGTTTTCAAAAACTAACTCCAAAATAAGACTTACTTTAAAAATGTATCATAACCTGGTATAAGGAAGAAAGTGTAAGCTCAACTGACTAGCCCCCCAAAAATGAACAGAGATTGACCTAAGTGGAGGGAGGAAGGGATGGTATTTCACACAGAGGGAACAGTGTATGCAAAGGCATGGAGGCAAGAAGGTGGCCAGAAGCTACAGGAGCCTGGCTTCTCAAAGGAATGTTCTCTGGAACATTCTCAGGAACTCATTAAAGTGCAGAGTCTCCTCAGCTGGGCTGGGTGGCTCCTAAGATTCTTCATGTTAACGAGCTCCCAGGGTCACAGATGCTGCATTCTGGGAACCTCACGATGATGACAAGAAGATGAAGGAGATAAACTGAAAAGGTAGCAAGAAAAAAAGGCAGGGTCATTTGCTGAGGTCAAGTTAAGGAGGGCCTTGAAATGCAGAGCGTGTTGTTGGCCTTGTGATAAGTTATTACTCTTAAAACGATCAGGCAGAGGGGTAATGTGAAGTATTAGCACGAAAGTGTTTGTTAGGAATATGGTCTGACAGAGCTATTCAGGGACTGAGCTGGAAAAAAACATTTTGAGTTAATTAATATAGAAGGTTGAAAACTGCACTCAAGGAGAAAAATTCCACTAAAGAGGGCAAAAAATTCACCACTTAATGAGATTTCATTGTAACTTTATGTTCAAAGGCCCTAAAATAGGTGGTAACCTATTTCTTAATCAATGTCCCTGAACAAACAGAATAATCTCTCTCCAAAGTTTGAAAAAACATTGCTTTTATATATTAGAAATACTGAATCGCTTTTTCAGAAAGCACTTCCAAGAAACACCATGATGGGCAAATATTTATACACCAGCTGACTTAAAACCTAAAATTTTATGCTTAAGAAAAGACAGCATTTACAAAACTAACCATAATGGCAGAGAAATTTCATGTTAAATATAGATTACTTTTTAATCCTATCTTCTATGCCAAGAAAAACGCAGGTAGGAAGAAAAAAGTACAAGACCAAAATCAAATTTTTGTCATGATCTTGCTACCAACTGCCTGGCAGAACTGCTTTTTTAGAAGCTGATCAGTGCTTCCAGGTGCATTGTTTGGGCCCAGCTCTAGATAAAGATAAACATTCAGGCTTCCGGGGACTGGAATCACAAGAGTGACTAGCAAAGTTCATAGGAACTGAAAGACCCTGGTGCCAATTAAAAACCATACATCCCATCACAGCAAGGAGGGAAGCTATTGAATAATTGAATAATCTCAAGCCATTCCAAAGGAGAATAAACAGATGATGGCCTGATCCCGTGGAGACCAGAGGGAGCTGTGTGCATTACCGTGCTCTATATTCTCCTCATACTTTGATTAATTATCCAGCTGTGCAACTGTCATTATCAAGGATATTTCTGAATCATGTGGCTTCGACAGTAACCAAATCTGGCTGTTCCTTTCATTTTTTTTTTTTTTTTTTTTCACATGGGTAAGCACCCTGCTGTTTGGAAGAGAGTTACCTAGTATGTCACTTGAAACAAGCAAATGCTCCATTCACCGCAGACAACAATGGGTCAGTCGTTAGACTATTTTTCACAGCACTGTTGATAGGTTTGTACAGAGGTACCCCTGGTAGAGGAGAGAAATATGCCCTCCTACAAATTGATCTTCCCCTGGAAAAGGTTGAGAAATACCAAGCTTGAGAGGCGAATGAGTGTCATTTTAAAATCTTATTTGCATGCTTGTTTCTTTATTTGTACTAGAAACCTGCCCCCCCACCCCCATCCCATCATTCCAAAAGAGACTTGAACCTGTGGTTCGGGATTAAGAGGATATTTCTCTAAAGACTATTTTAATTTTCAAAGGATCCAGGGCTTAAGCCAAAGAAACCCATTTGAAATTACAGAGTTCCTATCTCTTTCAGTCAGTCATGGGAGGAAAGACAGACATGGGAAAGGAGAGAGGAGGCTCTTAAAATAAAGTCACATCAATAGTTGCCCATCCCACCCTCTCTTGGTAGCTGTGACCAAGGTGGCCATGGAATCTTGAGTGAGTCAGTTCATTGTTCTGTGTCCAAGTCTATCCACTGGTTAAATCTGGATAACAATGCATGTCTTCCCTACTTCCAGGGAGGCAGCACAATAGTAGAGACTATTCCATCTCCAACATTCCATCTCTTCCCTATATTTCCCAGTCCTCTCGTGGTTAAGCAAGACCATGTGACTAGTCCTGACCAATGAAATGCGAGCAGAGTGATGTGAATCACATCCAGGCAAACGTCATAACCTTCTCTCTTCTCCTGCTCATGCAGCTACAGACAGAGGCCCTCCAGCCGGGGTCCCTGCGTCAACATGTGGAACCAGGACCCCCTGTGGGTTTATCCTTTAGAGATATCATGAGCAAGAACTAAACCTTTGTTTGGTTGAGCCTCCCTTCTCATCTCTCAGGGGAAACTTTATTCCTCTTTCAAAGCCAATCTCAAATGCCACTTCTTCCATGGAACCTCTCCAGACAGGAATTCCCACAGCACTCTGAATGTCTATTTTTTTTAATATTTACCTCATTTTGCCTAATATTACTGAAAATCTGCAAAGTTCAGGTTCTGTGGCCAAACGTACCAGAATGTAAATCTCAGCTCCAGCATACATAGCTGTTTAGACTTAGGTAAATTATTGAACCTCCCTAAACCTCAGTTTTCCCACCTGTAAAATGGGGTTAACAAGAGGTGTCATGAGAGGTAAATGAGATATAGGTAAAGAGCTTGGCACAAGGTTTGAGGTGTAGGAAGACACGCATGAACCATTCAGCTTATTATTCCTATGAGCTGGTCCTACAACCTTACAAGACTACAAGAGCCTTAAATATGGACATGATACGCTCATCGACTTTCTGTCTTCTGCAGTACCTGGAAGAGGGTCTCACACACACACACAACGGGTACACCCAGGAAATGTGAGGAATGAATGAACTTTTTTAAAAGAACAAAATAAATCATTGAAATGATAAAAATTCTTTAAGAAACAAAAAGGAAGAATAATGAGAAAGCAAAAAAACACAGACAATGGAAAAATTTTAAATAAACTACGTTGACTGGGGAAATGTAGAGAGATGGAATCTACGTTGACAGGTGGCCGTCTTCAGAGATGACCTCAGGTACAGAAAACTGAGGTCATCATACGCCTCCATGTAGAGCACGTCATCTTTATTCGTCTGGGTTTTATAATGTTTCAATGAAATGCTTACATTTTAAAACCCTTTGAGGGCATATAAGATATTAGACATACAGGTGCTCTGACTTCAGAAGAAATCCCTCAGTATATATTGCTGAGTAAAGTGAAAAATAATAGTAAACAAAAATAAAACAGTTCATTAAAAATAAAGGCACAAAACAGTGGCCTTGGGAAATAGGCCAGGTGTTGTTACGCTTATAAATGTCTTTTAAGTGCGTAAATGTGTTCCTCTTATTGGAACAACTAGCTTCCACCTTCCTGAAACTTCCTTCATAAACTGGTCCTCACAAAAGAAAGGTTTTCGCTCCTCTACATTTTTAAGCAACAGCGACATCATGTGGCCACTCTGGGAGCTAACCAGTCTTCGCTCCCAGCTATGAATTTCCCCAGGGAGACATCAATTCGGTTCTGCCTTCCCTTCCGAATAAACTCATTCAAAACTCATTCAGCGAATGGCATGTAGATTCCCATGCTTAGGACAGGACAATGGTCTGCATCTCTACATAGTCTTATCTAGGGGATCATCCCGTCCCTAAACTCTTAGCCAGGCACAGCCTATTCAGAGACTAACCTAGTCCCACAGCAACCAAATCAAGTTGGTTTGACAAAAAAAACACTGAAACGTTACTAGGGATGAATACATTCTATATGCTCACTCTTGTTTCTGCAGCCTCTGCCTGTCACTAGTAGATAGATGCTCATCCATTCATTCAACAGATATTTACTGAGCAACTACTGTGTACCAGGTGCTGTTGTAGGTGCTTTAGAGTTTACAGTGAACAAAACAAAGTTCTTTCTGTCATGAAGCTTACATTCTAGTTGGAGCTTCCATTCTTGCTGGAGCAGTCAGGCAATAAAGTAAAGAGGGGAGTAAGTGTCATGGAGAAGTGGAGATGCTACTCTGTGCTGGGTGCTCAGGGACCGCCTGGCTCATATGGCGACAGCTGAGCAGAGACCTGAAGAACGTGAGGGAGCCAGGTGTGTGGTTAGGAGGAGACTGCTAGAAAACTGAACTTGAACTTGGGAGAGAGGGAAGGAGGGATCCAGGGAGGAGGACAGGAAGGGAGGAAGGATGAACGTGTGCATGACTGGACAAGGAATGAGAAGACCTACGTTCTTACTCTGACTCTTTCATAAGCAGCTGAGAAAACTCAGGCTTTCCTTCCCCTCTCTGAACCTCAGTTTCTCTACTCTAAAGTGAAGAACTTAGATTAGATAGTCCCTAAAGTTCCAGTCAATTTTAAGACTCTCTATCATGAAAAGTCAGAGATTGTAACCTTTAATGGCATTTTACGTGTGTGTGTGCGTGCTCGCCTGTGTGTGATTAATTTCCCAAAGCAATTCCAGGCATTTGTGTCTCTCTCAAGAGTGATTACACACAAAAACTCCCACTATTTGCTTACTAGTTAAAAGAAATTGATCTGGAGTCTATGGGTTTAAAGATTGGTTGGTCTCACAGTCAGATGTACACTTCCGGAGATTCGTCATTATGTGCCCAAACAGAGTAACTGCTAAAGGATCATGCACTGTAATTTGGCCCTAATAACCATTCAGGTGGGGGTAAAGTGAGCAGTTAGCTACAAGATATCAGCACCTGTTAAGTACATGACATTTTTACCGAGAAATGAATTCCTATTTCGGCAATCCTCTAGTTTGATGGTTTTAGCTGTATTAATGCATGAAGTTCTCTAGTAATATAATGACAGATACCTACAATACAATACATACACACCATACAATAAACACAGCAACAGAGAAAGTATAAAAGCAGGGTAAATGGGCTCCAGATTTAAAATGGTTCCTTGGTTATATTTTCTCCAACTTCCATCAACACTGTCACATGTGACACCAAGTACAGAGGACAGGATGGATCCCGTGTTGGACCAGCATCAAAGGGCTTGTCATCAAGATTTCAGGAATCAGCAAAGGTCCATCTGCCCACAGATATCTTCTTCATTAAACCATCATTTTACCATAGTGTCACCATTAGAGGTTCATTCTTTGGTCTGTTATTATTTCTAGAGTATTCCTTTTAAAATGAAATCATGTTCCTAGAGGGAGCTGCCCATTCCACTTCAAACTGTCCCAAATGCTTCAGGAAGAATAAGCAAGATCAGGGGAGAGACACGGAGATGCAACCTTGGACAGAAGTGCTAATGTGGGAAGGGAGGACAGGATCCACAAGCAATGCAGGAGGGGATAAATGTAAGAAAAAGTGAGTCCCACGAGGTGAGTTTCTGCTCTGTATGCCAGGATCTGTGGCTAGAACGTCTATTTCTCATGCACGGGAGACCCCGCTGATGTTATCTTTACAGATGAGGAAACTGAGGCTTGCCTAAAATCTCACAGTTAGCTGTGGAGCTGGGGTTCCATCTCAAGTTCACAGACTCCCCACTGTGCCTGGGCACTGGACCCCTCAAAGAGGAGGAAATACTGAGAAGGAAGAGGGTGAGAGGGGGGCTAAGAAAATGGAGAGCTTGACCAATCTGCCATTCTGTCCTGAATCAGCCCTGCCTCCCGCCCCATGCCTGAGCAGCAGAGAGCCGTGGGCAGGCACCTCTGAGGCAGCCATGCATAGTGCTGAACAGGGTGACTTGTCATGGCACTTTCCGGGACAGTGCTATCAAGGGCTGTCAACCCCTAAACAAGGGGCTGAGCAGTATTGTGAATGAAGAGTGGGTTCAAATAACAGGTGCAGCACTTCTGGGCTGTGAAGCCTTGGACATAACATTTAACTTCTCAGAGCTTCCGTTTCCTCTTCTGTAAAATGGGAAGAATAGCTACCTAGGGGGACTTGGTCAAGTCCTTGGGCCTAGCACTGGGCCCAATACACAACACATACATCAAAGAATGTGGTCCCATCCTTTGTTCCCTCAAAGAGAACAATTAAACTAGGGAAACCTGAGCTCATAATATTCAACCCACTTCCACTCTCCTTGCCCCATAAGCTGTATCTGATCCCATCCCCAGCTTCCATGGGGCAGAAGATCTGCTGGTTACCTCATTCCCCAGAATCGTCACTGCATAGAGTCACTGTGTTCATACACTTCCCTGTCCAGGCCCAGCTGAAAGTGGAGCTCCTCCTCTGCTAGGGCTGAGACAGCAACAGAATACACACGGGCACAGTGTGGGTTAGGGTCCTTTTCGAGGTTGTACTCCATTGAAGAATATGGGGCAGGGGAGGTGAAAGAGCTGAGAATCTAACAAGACAAACCTTTCTAATTAGTTAGAGCCAAGAAGTGACATAGCTGACTTTGTAATATGAGACTTATAATTTGCCTACTGGGACCAAGTCAAAATTTCTCATGTCCGTGAGAAAAGGGTCAAAAATCTTTGACTCAGGGGAAGGATGAAGGCTTCTCTTCTAGAGAGCTCTGCTCCTGCCCCTTTTTCCCATCCTCTTCCCACCCCTGTTGGGTCTGTTTATTGAGTGGCTAGTACACAGTAGGCATGCAATAGGCATTTGATTAATGAATTACAAATAAATATTGGATGGATGGATGAATCAATCTACAGTTACATCCTTACTGACGCTGAAACAGAGTTTTGTTTGTTTCTTTGTTTTTTTAAGTGGGCTACATGCATTCATGCAACTAACAAAGAGATTGGCTGCAGTGATTCCTTTGTTTGCTGTTATTTGGTACACCGGTGGGAGGACATATCCCAACACCCAAGTTAGTTATTCTCATACCCTATTATCCTCTGAGCCTCATAGCTTGACTAGATAACACAGCCATGTCAAAAGATTGTATCCCAAAGAGAAATAAGATTCCACTAATGTTACTATAATATCCCTGAAAGAAGAAAGCATCTATTCTTGAAGTTAAAGATGGGTGCACGGCTGATTCACTTTGTTATAAAGCAGAAACTAACACACCACTGTAAAGCAATTATACTCCAATAAAGATGTTAAAAAAAAAAAAAAGATGGGTGCATGGGTGTTGTTTGCTTTACTGCCCTTTAAATCAACCATTATGATTTATATACCTTTTTGTATGTAGATTTCCAAAAAAAATTAATAAAAATTTTTAAATGAAAGAAAGGTAAGGAGAGGGTTAACAACTGACTCGAGGCTCCGCAGAAAAGAATAAATCTTTAACCTAAGGTCTCATGCCTTCACCGTGGTGGGCAGCTCCACTGATGGCAGAAGCACAGTGAGGTGCCAGGACGAACAAGTAGACAATGAAAGAAAGAGATCCTGTGATCTTTACATCCTTGGATAGTCTTGAATTCCACACAGCTGTTTCTGGACAAAGGGACATTCTGGAACTGGAGTCTTCTCCCTCCGGACCGATGTCCGTGTCCTTTATTACCTAAGAGTGCCGGGTCTTCGGCGCCAATGATGAAAGCCAGTTCACAGGTTGCCGTGGACAGAGGGCTTTTTGTGCTTTCCCAGTGTGCGCGGGGGCAGGCAGGGCAGGCGCCCTGGCACTCCCACAACCCCACTCAGCTCTGGGGGCGCCGTGGACTCCAGCGCCTCCACACTGACCTTAGAAGCCCCGACAAGCCACTTCAAGGAGATTAGCCTCCATTCTATTTTGCAGCTTTTTCTGGGCTTCCACAAGGTAGTTGTCTGGACATAACACCTACTGGCAGTTCATCTTAACAGGAAGCAGAAAAAAAAATAGCCCGACCAAATCCCCACCCAAAGGAGTTCACAGCGGCTGCTTTGAGCGGGCCTAGGGTTCCCTTCAGCCAGCCAGCCCTGTCCCTGTGAAGGTATCGGGCTGGGGGCTTCCACCAGGTGGCAGGAGGGCCAAATACATGGAAATTCTCACCAAGAAGAAACACTTTTCCCTTTGGCATCTCCACCATGCTTTTGTGGACTGCAATATTCCAAATGAAAACAAAATTTTTTTAAACAATGAAAATTACCTCATTGTAGAATTATTTTTAAGTTTGAGCTGATCGTTGATATTCTTATATATTTGAAATAAACCAAACCCTCAGTGCGATGACCCATGCAGGACACATCATCAAGTATCCTTGCTCCACATGCAAGGTCAGCCACAATCATATCCACACAGATTGTGAGATAATCAAACTCTCCCAAACTAATCCCTTTCTACTTTTCTCCCTTTCCCTCTCTTATCTGGTGCACGTATGTATTTCTGAATGGGGTGTACTCATTTGCCCAGGCTGCTGTAACCAAGGACCATAAACTGGGAGGTTTAAACAACACAAATGTATTGTCTCACAGTCTGGAGCCTAGAAGTCTGATGGAGGTGTTGACAGGGCTGGTCGCCCGGTGGGCTGTGAGAGGACCACCTGTTCCAGAACTCTTTCCTTGACTCGTGGGTGGCCGTCTTCCCCCTGTGTCTCTTCACATCATCTTCCCTCTCTGTGTGTGTCTGTGTCCTACTCTCCTCTTCTTACAAGGACACCAGTGGTATTGGATTAAGGCCCAACCTAATGACCTCATTACAGCCTCACAGCCCTTAAAGACCCTACCTCCAATAGGGTCACATTCTGATGTACCGGAGGTTAGGACTTCAACATCTGAATTGGAGACAGGGGCACAAATTTGACCTGTGACATAGAGCTTTGCCAAAATCCCCTTTCGAAGTGTTGACTGCTGCATTTAGGACAAACACAACTTCTTCAAAACTGGATGCTCCAAGCAGTCACGTGCTCAAGAGGATGGAAAGTTGTGGATCTAGTTGAAACACCAAGAGAAACGGGAAAGGCTCTTCCCAAAACAAGATAATATATTGTTATATAGTGTAAATCAAGCCACAGAGATTTTGTGTTTGTGAGAGAGAGCAAATTCATTTCCTCACTGAATTTCCTTGAAGCATGCAATTTTTCTTCTTTTCAATTGTCTTTGTGTTCTCTATCTTGCATGTTTATTCATAAATCCACACCTTATAGGACCTACATTTAATCCACACCATGACTACTTAGCAGTGCAAACATATTCTTGAGATGTTCCAGGACTAACTGGTTACCATCTCCCATCACATACTCATCAGGGGGCGAGGGAGTGAGGTGGGGAATTTGATCACTTCGGGTCCCCTCTCGGCTTACCCTCCCTTTTCGATGTCTCTTCCTTAAGTGGTGTGATAAATATCTGGCTAATAAATAGCCATAGAGAAGCAAGTGATGTCAGACTCGATTATTTCAATTCTGTTGAGCATCCAAACCAGGGCTGGAGTCCAGCAGCTCATGGACACATGCAGCCCCTGCCCCCGGGGGACTTCCCGTGCAGCGTGATGGACTAGGGGCTGCCCACACCTCCTGGTCCTCGTAGAACCAAGATGAAGCAAGTGGGCTTGCCTCTCTTTTTGAGGATTCTTCTGGCTTTTGGTTCCTTTCTACCTGAGAAAGGCTAGAGTTCGCCTACAAAAAAGATAACCAGGGTAACTGAAAGTGAATACTGTGTCACCTGAGAAGGAGTTGAAGGAACCAGCCCGGAAAAGATTAAGGAGGCGCTAAGAGCTGCCAGAGGCAAGAGATTGATGATTAGTCCTGTTAGAAGTTCTGACGAGCCCAAAGGTCAGTACAAGGTCATCGCTACAAACGTGAGCCGTCTATACAACCTGCTCTGTAAACAGAGAGCTTCCAGTCACTGAAGTGTGGAAAGAAGCACCGTTACGTAGGCTTTTGGAATTTGAATCCTGGCTTACCTCTTTCTAACCGTGAGGCCTCAGGTAAATTACATTACCTCTCTGAGCCAATGTCTCTAACCTGTGGTAGATCCTCAAATACTAACACACCTACCCGCTTCCTCAATCCTTTCCTTAGAGTCACAGGTACTAGAAACTCTAACTTCCGTTCCTCTCGTTGAACAAACTGAGATAATACAACATCTCAGCACGGGTGTTTGGCTTTGGGTGTAGGGACAAAATCCACCTCAAATTCCTCTGGGTGGCTGAGTAACAACCACAGGGCATAGGTTTTACCACCACTGTTCCTCCTTTCCTACCCAAAGGGAACCAAGATTTGAGCACCAGTTATCACATAAAACATTCAACTCCCTCTTGCTGGTAGTTTTAACCATGTTTAAATATTTCATAGAGAACATTTTTATTTGAAACACTGTCTTGTCTCACTTTTTAACAGATAGTGACCTGAATTAACGTGGAGAGGCCAGCATAAAGAGCAGAAGAAGTTACTACAAGGCAAGCTTTAGTGCTGAAACAGCTGAACACTGTTCAGGATTCTGTTTGTTGGCCTGTCCACATATGTGGGATGTCCAAGCGCTGTCTTTCAGCACTTCAGAGACTTCCCTGACTGCATGGGTGCCAATGTGTTTAGGAGGCAGGGATATATATACACACACATATATTCAGCTTTCCTCCTGGGGTAACTTAGACTCTGCTGTTCAAAAATATCTACTCCCCGCCTTCCTCCTCCAAGGTAGGAGTATACTTCTGCACCCCTCTGCCTGGGGGTTCAGTCACGTGACTTGATTCATCCAGTGAAATGTGTGCAGACACAACAGGGCACCAGTTCTGAGACTGGCCTTAGAGCCAGCTTATGTTTCCACTGATGCTTTGCCCCTCTGCCACTGCCCTGAGAAGAACATCCCCCGTCACATCACTGCTGCCCCTCTGCCTGGGCCACAGAACAGTACTCGTGAAGCAAACGTGAGCCCAGTTCGCAGCCCAGAGCCAAGTCCAGTCAGACCATAACTTGCAGTGCAGCCAACCAACAAAGCACAGCCCCATCCACCAACACTTGACCCTTGAGCAAAAAGAATTAAACCTCCTCCGTGCTTGAGCAAATCTCACAGTCTTCTAGTTATTACTTGTACCATATGACGTGGATTTAACTACACAGTAAAGTGATGAGTATGTGGGTGTCATTTCTCCTGAACAGTATAATCTGTAGGCAATGGAAGTGTGTGTTTGTAAATATGTGTGTGTTTGTGTACAGCATGATCTATTTCTACTTGCACCGCTTCTGATATCAAATGTGTGGGTTCTCCACACCAAGCAGCTCTCCAGTTCTCTGCAGACACCCACTGGGCATCCTACAATTTAATTCAATTCTGACACTAACCACCCAGGGTTAGCACAGACCCCACAGATTAAGGGTCCAGTCCCACAAGACTGCCCTCCACTTCAGATGCCAATCACAAGAAGTGGCTCCCCCAGGATATCCATACTTCTGTTCAACTTGTCTACAAATCAAGGCACTGGTTTGATCATTTACAGCTCACAGAACCAGGGGAACACTTTACTTATTATTACTGGTTTATTATAAAAGATACAAATGAACGACTTCACATGAAGAGCTACATAGGGCAAGGTCCAGAAGGGTCCCAAGCACAGAAACTTCTGCCCCTGTGGAGTTTGGGCCATATCACTTTCCCAGCACGTGGACGCATTCATCAACCTGGAAGTTCTCTGAAGCCCATCATTTAGGATTTTATGGAATCCATTAATTAGGCACGATTGATTATATCATTGGTGACTAACTCAATCTCCAGCCCTTCTCCACTCCTTGGAGGTCAACGGGTGGAGCTGAATGTTCCTCTAATTACACAGTTAGTTCCTCTGGCAACCAGCCCCCATCCTGAAGCTTCTGCGGGCCCACCCAGAGTCACCTCACTAGTATACTCAGGTATGGTTAAAAGGGGCTAATTATGAATAACAGAAGATGCTCTTCTCACCCCTATCACTCAGGAAATTACAAGGGTTTTAGGAGTTCTGTGCTGGGAACCAGGGATGAGGCTAAATTACATTCTCATCGTGTCACTATATACACATCTTTTTATAGATATAATGAAGGAACTATCAGGTAATGGGCAATAGCCTGGAATGAGAGCCACGGCAGAGAAAACAGCCAGCTCCCTGGGTTGTGGATGGTGGTGGATGGTGGATGGTGGTGCTTGCCAACACAGTAGAGCAGTTAATCTAACCCGTTCTTATTTCTCCTGAAAGAGTAAGGTATGAGTGTGAGAGCCCACGGCTGAGCCATGACCTAAAGTAGCTACTGAATCAACCAATTTCTAAAATTCCATTTTCTTCACTGACCTTAATGGCTTTTTTGCTTGGACATCATGTGTATCAATCTTAATCCATTTTTACAGTTTATCCGCACTGGAATCCTCATTTTGGGGAAGTTAAATCCCAGCTCTGTCATCATCATTAATTAACATGGATTGAATGTCCACTTGGGGCCTGCTATAGAATTCGGGGGATGAGTCCCTGGGATGGCCTTCAGCAGTTGCTTAACCCCTGGGCCTCAGGCGTTGGGGTCCACAACCTGAGCAAAAGCACTGGTTCAATAATGTCCCTATGCTGCCAGGCCCATGGTCTCTCTCCCTCAAATGTGAGTAAGGAGAAAATGAAACCTCAGCTGCTCTATCGCTGCTCTGGACAACATGCAGGTTCAAGAGGCTGGTGAGAGGCCCCCAGGGGACAGATTGGCTGGAAAATGCCAGAATCCTATGTGGCTATAAATGGCATAGAAATCACAACTCACACCTGTGTGGGGTGGGGACTGTGCTCCGACACAGAGCGGTGCAGTACTTATGGGTTGGGGTGCTTTCTCAGGGTAGCGACGGGTGGCTTCAAATCTAGGGCAAGGGAGCAGGAATGAGGAGCCATGTGATGTTTGGAAACAGAGCAAAACATTGAAAAGGGGGCAGTAAGAGGGGCTTCAAAATGTGCTCTTTAGCACTTACATTTGGCTTTTGTTGTAATAAGCAGGAGTCCTGGAATCCCTATGGCACGCGGAACCAAATGGAAAAAGAAAAAACCTCACTCATATTTTATACCGTGGTCTGTATATAGCTGCTATGAAGAAAGGGGACAAGTAAAAAAAGGCACCCTACAACCCTCAGTTTCCCCAGCCACAAAATATAAGGATTTTATCTAAATGTTACTCACAGACTGCCCTGTCTGAAGAAGAGGAAAATAATAAAATAGCAATGTGTATATCCAAAAAATAATGACATTAGCAAAATATATTTTCCACTGCTGCATAACAAATTACCACAAACTCAGTGGATTAAAACAACACCCATTTATTAACTTGCAGCTCTGTAGGTCAGAAGTCCAGCATGGCATGGCTGAGTTCTCTGCTCAAGGTTTCCTAGGGCTGCAATCAAGGTGTCAGGCAGGCTGTCCCTGTCTGGAGGCTCTAGGGGAAAATCCATGTTCAAGCTCATTCTTGGTGTTGGCAGAATTCAGGTCCTATGGCTGCAGGACTGAGGTTCCTGTTTTCTTGCCAGCTGTCAGTGGGGCATAGAGGCTCAGCTCATAGAGGCTGTCCACATTCCTTGCCGTGTGGTCTTCTCCAACACCAAGCCAGTTATGGCACATCAAACCTTCTCATGCTTCGAATCTCTGACTCCTCTACCTCTGACCTCTGGATACAGATGGAAAGGGCTCCTGTGGCCACATTCACATGAATGATCTCCCTCTAAAAGTCAATGGATCTAAAATCTTAATTACATCTGCAAAATCCCTTGTACCATACAATGTAACATAATCACGGGAGTGTTAGCTCATCTTGTTCAGATTCTGCTCACACTCAAGGGGAGAAGATAATAAAAGGGTGAAGGTCACTGGGGTTCATCTTAGAATTCTGCCTACCAAATAGATTATTCTGTTTCCCCCAAAGTTCCAGGGTCCTCCATCTGCCCTTGGCCTTCTAGAGCTCTTGAGACTATGGTTACATTCAGGTGACTAAAACTTAACTCAATCCTTGTCCCATTCCTCCCCTAGGCTACTAGTCAGCTGACCTGGTTAAAAAAAAAAAAAAAAAAAAAAAACTAGCTCCCTTTGACCATCACATCTGACTCTTTAATAAGGGAGTTGAAAGAATGAGGGGCAGGAGAGAGGCTAGACCCCAAACTGGCTCTAAGATACCTACTGGTGGAAACTTCACGCACTTTGGCAAACTGGCACAGAAGATACATTACAGAGTCTCCTCCCCATTCTGGGTAAGGCCCACCCTGCCTATGTCAGACTATCACCAGGAAGTAAAGTACATGAAGACTCAAGTTTCATTCCCATCATCCACCATCTACCCAGCCTGGACGATAGAGTGGACAAAGGCTTCCCATAGGCAATATTGTCCTACCGCCTGCTCCATCCACATTCACACAGAGCAGGATGTTCTGGCCCCTCCTCAGGCTTGCAGTTTTACTGCTGAAAAGCTGGGGTAGGTGTTCCACTAGCAGATGGTTTAATGTGCAAGTCAGCCTAAGGAATCTGCTTTTGGGGATAGAAGCTTCAGCCAGCATTCTACAAACAGTCATGGAGCACCTGCTTCTTGCTAAATTCTGTGCAGCAGGTTTGAGAAAACAGCAATTGGCATCTGTAATGTGTCCATGGGCCAGGCCTATCTGCTATGTCCATAAATAAGCCAGCCCCCAAAATAAGGTGATCTCCTGGTTTCCCAAGGAAAAGATCCAAAAGAAAAGGTTGGGGCCCACTCAAATGTACAAAATTTTAAGGATGTAGTTGTTATAGAAAATGTGTACTTCTAATGTATAATTTATAAATTGACCTTTCCATATAGCTAAAAGATCTCATTATATAAAATATATTAATTTGGGGGCATGATTTGTTTCCACTCTCACATACTTTCTTAGCTCAGGCTATCCCAAATTACCATAAATGGGGTGGCTTAAACAACATTGATTTCTCACAGTTCTAGAGGCCGGGAGGTCCAAGATCAAGGTACTGGCAGATCAGGGGCCCTCTTCCCAATTTGCAGATGGTCATCTTCTCGCTGAGTCCTTACATGGAAGGGACAGAGATGGGGCCAAGCTCTTGTGTCTCTTGTTTTAAGGGCACTAATCCCATCATGAGGGCTCCACTCTCATGACCTAATCACCTCCCAAAGGTTGCTCCACCTCCTAACACCATCACATTGGGGGTTAGGATTTCAATATATAAATATGTGGAGGACACAAATATTCAATCCATAACACATGACATGAAACGATTTTATCAGGCTCTTCACATCTGCCTTCTACATCAATGTAACCTCTACCATGAGAATGCCCTTTGGGGTCACCTAACTTGGATGAATATTTTTGAATCCACAGCTCATGCTGTCTCTGAAATTTCATTTTAAGTCACAAGTAACCTTGGTATAAAAACAGTTATTACATTTGTCATAACTTCTTGTTCGTATTGTAGTTGTATATTTGTGATCTCCAGGACATAACCATTGACTGCATGGCCTTTTAAGTGGCCATTTAAAGGCTTTTTACAACATCATCCAAAACTTGCACTTGTTCAGGTCTCTGCTCAAATGTCCCTTCTCAGCAAGACTTTCCTTAACCAACATTCCTAAATTACACCCTCTGCCACCAGCTACCCCCTTTACCTACTTCATTTTTCTCCATAGAGCTCATCTTCCAAGACCTCGTGTTCCCCATGGGCCAGAAATCTTGTCTCTTTTGTTACCATCTATCCCCACTGCTTAGAATAGTATTTGGTACTGTTCTAAGTACCAAATATGTAAGGGACTGATACTTACTTTTAAATAAAAGAGTATTTCCAGGAGTGATCACTAAATTATATTAAATTACATTAAGTTATTGGATATATATCAAATTTTATTATTTATGTATAAACTTTATATATTATAATATATATGAAATAATATAAATATGAATGTATAAAATTTTATATATTTCCTTAAGTAACACCTGCAGGAATGTAAAACTATCATTAATGAAGGTCTTTTTAGGTTAATATGTTTTCTCTAAATAATATTTTTATGAAAAACATAAAAATTTAAGTAGTCATTGAGAGAGTACCCTGTAATACAAGATAAGAGCTAGGAGTCAATTTTTGGAAGGGCGGGGGTCTCTTCTTATTTGGGTCCATATGCAGGTACACAGCAGTCATTTCTACACTATGAAAAACCCATTTCCTAGTCATCTATTTCATCCAAGTGTTTTGCTCTCTCAGTTTCCATGGCAATGTCCTCCATCTCTGTAAACAGTCCTTTCATGATTCTTTTTTACATCTGTCCCTTAAACACAGAAGCCCTCTGTTGGCCTTTTTCCGATCAGTCTTGCGCTGTTTTGATTGATTACGCATACAGATTGCTCCTCCTTGGCCAGCCTTCCTAACCTCCTGACAGACTTCCATTTTCCTAAGGTCAGATTCCTGGCTTCCAGGCATCTTCCCGTCCTCCTGCCCACCTGAGAACACATTTCTTGCCTTGTTTTCAGTATTCTCATCACTGACCCCATCCTACTCCCTCCTCTGGGTAACACATCATTATTTAGATGCACTGTCTGAGCCCACCTACCAGCATGAACTCAGATCCCTTGATAAAGTAAACACAGCAATGCATGGACATGGTACGAAGATGGGAGAGACACATGCACATAGAGAAAATGGTAACTGTCACACAGACATGGATCATATCTTGAGAAGGAGGAATCCTAAAGATCTGGTGTGGAGGGCAGTAGCAGAGATCACTGCCAAGCACTAGAAGCCTGGACTTCCAAAAGTGCCCACATGACCTGCAAGGTTCCACCACTGACACCCAGGAAGAAACCCACTAGAATGTGTGAAGCACGGTGAATTTGAAAGTCAGGTAGCCATTGTTCAGTCTGTTGTATATTCACATAGACAACTGGGAGATGGGAAGCAGCAGCCCTTCGGGGGTACTAGCAAGAGAACAAGGGGTCCTGGACTTTACTGAGGTTGAACTAAGGGGCAAAGGGAGAATTAAGCAACACATTCTGCCAAAAACCCATAGCCCCTAATTATCCACTTCCCACTGGTCTGTGGTTTGTCATAGACACTTCATAAAGTTAATCCAACTGACTCTTGGACATAGAATAAAACATTTTCCCTGGACCCTCAAAACATCGCTAGGAAACAGGAGAAATAGATGTCACTCTGTCCTGCAGGATGAAAAGAGGCACATCTCTTGGCCATTGAGAAGAATCCAGCACTGTTGCGAGAGAGAGAAGAGAAGGGTCAAAGCAAACAGCCCCCGCTTCCTCTGAGAAGGTTTTATTTTGTTTCCTGATTTGTGATTTCATGAAAAAACATCCTGAAGCACTCTTTGTTTGGTTTTCCCTCTGTTTAGTTTTTGTCCGTAATGTAAGAAGACAGTTGTGGTTATAGGGAACGAAAATATTGTCATTTTTTCCTCCATCTCAAGTTTTTTATGATGAATTGCCTCTGAAATTTTTATGCCAGGATTTTTTTTTCTTGAAAAAATTGAGCAAATCTCCATTTGCAAACTTCTGTCACACCTAAAATGGCATATATGCTTCTTCAGACAGTAAAGCTATTTTAATAAAAATAGTGGTCTTTTTAGATATTTTCACAGTTACACAATCTCTTCATACTTGTGTTTCTTCTTTTTTTTTCTTTTTAAAACATTTTCAAGGAAGAATCTGTTCAGAAAATAGTTTCCCTTACTCAGGCATAGTTATGAATTGGTAATGAAGTCAGTACCACAGATTACATCTGGAGCGAGAAATATGTCACAGGCAGTGATTTACAGTCTCATTGCAACATAATTTATACAAGGAGAGATGCTAATTTCCATGCATCCTGATTTATTTCATTAATAATTCTTACAGGCAGTATATTCTGTTATTGCTGAACTTATTTTAGATCAGTAAGTTTTCAAATTGGCTTACGATCAATTCATAAAAATACTGGAAGCGATCAGATCCATAATAAATTGTTCCATAGAGTGAGATATAACTAGTATGTAATAGTATATGGAGATGATATTCGTGTTAATCGGCTACCCAAAAAAGGGAAAATTTATACCATTCTCTGTTTAATTTAGATTATAAAATTCACTAGGGAAATCAAGGACTCGGACAGCTGATAGTTCTTAATAGCAACTGCAGTAAAACACATTTCACTGCTGGAAATTTGTGAGCCTCAATTAATCATGGGCTCAGATAGTTTTTAAAAGTGCTTTATAATCCAAATATTACTATCTCAGTAAGACACTCCAGTGTGTTTATTAACCCATATCTACTCACATACCCTCCCTGACCTTCAGTCACATGCCTTATAGCTCAGCAGGCTTCAAGCAAGATTCCAAAACTCCTGCTCTAATTGTATGATTTTCAGTTACTCCACACTATTTCTTCCCAGAGAAGCGTTAAAAAAAAAATAATCCCCTGCCAGTTTAGCCTCCCTCCTTAATGACAATAGGCTATGCATTCATTGCATTCTTGGTATTTTAGAGCCTTTCCCTTTAACCTTCCCCTTTAAAAATATTACCTTCCCAGTCCCTACTCCTTTCCTATTTTCTAAAATAAGACAACCTCATCATTAAACGCCCCAACACAGACGAGAGTCTGTCCTCCAGAGAAGAGGATGCTAAATTCTCTCCTGTGAGCTAGTCTGCTGAGTAATCCCCATTTTCCCTGCATCCTGATGATCTCCGCCCTCAGAGCATAGGTCCCTATCCTCTCTGCCATGGTCCCCACCCAGTACCTAGAAGGTGCATAGTATTTAGTAGATGAGTAAATATGTCACCTGTTAAATAACAAAAATTCAACCAAAAAACTTTTAAAGATCTAATTGACTTTACTGAGCGATTAATGCATTAGGGCAGCATCCCATCTGTCAAGGAGGAAGGAGCTCCGAGGAGTTGTACAAAACAGAAGGCTTTTATGGCAGAAGGGGGAAGACAGTGGCGTAGGAACCTACCTATAGGAGATGGAAGGGGGCTGTGGGCAGATAACCTTACTGATGCTGACCAGACAACTCCAGACTGACCAGCTAAGACTGTACTCCTGGGGGAGATTAAAACTTCAATTAGGTTGAGTATCAAGTCTTGGTTTGCTGACATGGGCTTAGCACAAAGACTCCATTTGGGGTCTATTGTTTCTGTTATAACAATTACCCACTACTGATGAGGCTCTCAGCTTAACTGAGAGATGTGATCAAAATTTAACACATTAGCACCACTCTTGGCTACTGCTCTGTATTCTCGCGGCGTCTGCCGATCCTTGGTGTGGTATCCATACATCATGGTGCTTCTGCTTAATCTCCCTGTGATAGTCACAGGTCAAGGCCTCAGTTTATAATCTTTAAGCCTGTCATTCCCTTTGTTCCTTTTCTGGCATTCCAGTGTTAGGGAGCTCATTTGCTTGGTAGTGAGCAGCTCCAAACATGCATTTAAAGCTTTTGAGAGAATACAAAGCACCAGGGAGATTATTATGATTATAATAAGCAGGATAATTCCCAATGTCTGGAGTGCACTTTGGAGCCATGGTCCCCAAGACCCAAACCAATCAAAATCAAACAAGACAAAGAAGGACCCCGTTGAAGGAGTCATCTTTTTAAGCCAAGAGGCTTGCTCAGTCATCTTAATGTAACTGAGTTTCAACTTCTACAGAAGTGTTAATCCAGGTGTAGCAGGTGGTGCTGGCCACAGCACAAACACTTTATGGATCAGCTGAAAGGTAATAAAGGGCTATCCTATTAGCAAGAACAACTTTGGCCAGAGAGTCTAAGAATTTTTGTTAGGCGCCTATTGCTTTACCTGCGGATTCTGCAATATTTTTGAATTAAAGAGAGGTTTATGATCATATCTCATTTATTCTTAACCAGTGAAGTAGTGATCTGTCACAGGGGGCTTATTTTGAACCATGAATGCCTCCTGGTAATTCCCATTTGAATCTGTGGCTCAGGACTAGAGAAGTGACAGCCATAGAGGCCAGTAAAAATTTAAGGGTCAGAAGACCACACAGGCAGTTTTATTCTGGTTACCCTTGTTTTGTGTCCCTTTCTTTGTATAGTGCCTGAAAGCAGAGCTCCCCATGTTTGGGGTTTTTAACCAGAGACAGGGAGATGGACCAGGGAGTCTCTAGCATCATGGACAGATCAGAGTTTTCTGATGACAAATCCAGCAGTCGGAAAGGTTACCCCACACCCCTCAGCAATGGCCTAGGAGGTATGGATGATGGTATTATCTTTGCAGGCCAATGCCAGAGTAAAGAAAGGGAATGGAAAAAAGGTTTCATGGTTATTTAAAGTAAGAAGTCTTGATCCAGTGTCATAAAAAGAAGCAGTCTACCTCGATATCAGCTACTTCTTTTCCCAGTCAATTTTTTTTTTTTGCGGTACGCGGGCCTCTCACTGCTGCGGCCCCTCCCGTTGCGGAGCACAGGCTCCGGAGGGACGCGCAGGCTCAGCGGCCATGGCTCATGGGCCCAGCCGCTCCGCGGCATGTGGGATCCTCCCGGACCGGGGCACGAACCCGCGTCCGCTGCATCGGCAGGCGAACTCTCAACCACTGCGCCACCAGGGAAGCCCCCCAGTCAATTTTATTTGGAGGTCTCTAGCATCTGTACAGGACCAGATGTCAGGTGGAGCCACCTTCAGCTGTGAGACATCCAAGGCTCGAGTCCCTGATGTTTGGCTGCCATCTGGGTAGTGAGGAGGACCTGGTATAGGCCCTTCCAAGAGATTTCAGGGCAGTCTTTGTTCTTACTGATTGCAAATCAAAAGTGTGGGAGAGGGCTTCCCTGGTGGCGCAGTGGTTGGGAGTCCGCCTGCCGATGCAGGGGGCGCGGGTTCGTGCCCCGGTCCGGGAGGATCCCACGTGCCGCGGAGCGGCTGGGCCCGTGGGCCATGGCCGCTGGGCCTGCGCGTCCAGAGCCTGTGCTCCGCAGCGGGAGAGGCCACAGCGGTGAGAGGCCTGCGTACCGCAAAATAAATTAAAAAAAAAAGAAGTGTGGGAGAAAACTGGAAACATTAGTTTGGAGAGTTATAGCCAAATATTTGAGGAACCTAGAAAATTTCAGGATTCAGTCCAATTTACAGGTATATAACAAAACCTCAAGACAATTAACAGGAATATAATTCAATAGAGACAAGGGTATAAACATAATTTTTCTCTCTACAATTATCCCCATTTCCTTATTTCCAAGGATCATCACAGTAAAACTAATTTATCTGTGTTAAATGTGGCTTAGTTATTTATATAAGTGCAAGAAGAATAGTGATTGACCACACAAGGTCTTCTGAAGACGCTGTGCTGAGACTTTTTATCAGGAATCCCAGATTGAACTCTTAAAAGCCTCTCCAAGCCAGGAAGCCAAAGTTCAAGCAGTTCCTTAAAGCTGTTTGGTCATATCTGAGTCTATGCATATCTCACTCAAATATAATATTCCAGTCAAAGCCTTAGTAATATAGCCAATGTTCCTAACTGTATCCTCTTATAAGGAGAACAGATTTCTGTTGAATTTAGGTAAATAGCTAACTATATTACCATGAAAACAATACTCAAGAGCTTCTGAATTTTGGAGGGATCAAGTAGGGGGGAAAAGTAAATGTGTCATCTTTGTTTACAATGGTATATTGTACCAAATTACTCTTAGCTTTAAGATAAAAGAGAAAATGTTTCCATAAATCTGGACAAACAAAACATTAAGGAATTCATTCAGTCCCATGTAATTAATACTTGTTCTGATTAAATCCAGTTTTTTCACTAGTTCTGGAAATTCTTACCGAGTTCAGTTTTATGATTTTAAAGTTATTGGAAACTGCACTTGTCAAAATTTTCTTTCATGAATTTTCTTGAAGATGAAGCACCTTTGCAGGAATGGTTTTGAAAAAGCATCAGAATAAAACAAAAACTATCTGTCATAAGTTTTAAACTGTGCACCGTTCTGAGTAACATGGTGAAATCTCACGCCCTCCCACCCAGGATGTGAATTATCCTTTTGCCCAGCACATCCTCACTGTATATGCTACCACCCATCAGTATAGGAAAAAACATAGTATATCTAAGGTTCTGTACTATCCATGGTTTCAGGCATCCACTGGGGGTCTTGGAATATATCCCCTGTAGAGAAGGGGGGTACTACTGTAATTTTGAGCATTTTTATAAATACTAAATTTATATAAGCATTTGTTTAAGTCAATTAAATAGAATTTTAGTAATACTATCGGAAGGTAGAAAATACTACACATCTACAACATACATATATAGATACATGTAAACATACAACAGACATGGAGACCTTATGGTTTCATTTTTAAATTTTAACCATGAGGGACTTCCCTGGTGGCACAGTGGTTAAGAATCCACCTGCCAATGCAGGGGACATAGGTTCAATCCCTCCAGGAAGATGCCACATACCACCGAGCAACTAAGCCCATGTGCCACAACCACTGAGCCTGCACTCTAGAGCCTGTGAGCCACAATTACTGAGCCCACATGCCATAACTACTGAAGCCTGAGTGCCCTAGAGCCCGCCCGCCGCAACTATTGAGCCCACGTGCCACAACTACTGAAGCCCGCATGCTGCAACTACTGAAGCCCATGTGCCTAGAGCCCCTGCTCCACAACAAGAGGAGCCACCGCAATGAGAAGCCTGTGCACCACAACGAAGAGTAGCCCCTGCTCGCCACAACTAGAGAGAGCCCGCGCGCAGCAACGAAGACCCCACACAGCCAAAAACAATTTTTTTAAATAAAAATAAATTTTAACCATGAAACAGGTACAATAATGTAAAATTCACTAGTTATAAATAACATTATTATTATAAATAACTTATTCCACAGTTGAAGTTAAATTTGTCTGATCAGATGGCTAAAGCTTTTTATATTAATATTTGTAGAAAAGATACTTAAGATTTGTATCTGTCCTTGACAAGCAATCTTATGGAAACTGGAAAAGTTTGTATTTTTTAAAAAACCTCTTCCCCCTTTTTTTTCCTTTAGTCTGAGGAATTAGGGATGACCTAGATAAGAGTTTCCAGAGGTGACCAGGTAAAATATTTATATCTCAAAGGATATATACAAGGAAAGAACGTAAGTTCCTCTAAGAAGGACTCTGAATTGTTTCTGTAATTACATTTCTCCATTCTCATCAACCCTCATGCCTACATTGCTACCTCTAAGCAGGTGACACCCAAAGTTTACATTTACCCTAACTTCTCTCAGAAGTACCTGGCCCCTCATGGCCCCTCCACTTGGATGTCCCACGGGCACTTCCAACTCAACAAGTCCAGAACTGATCTGGCCGTGTCTCTTCCTGCTGCATCCTATCCCGCCTCCACATAGATCAGAGCTCTTCCTTAAAGCCCCACCTTAAAAGCCATCTTTTCAATGACACTTATCATTTGGAAATAATTTCTCTCCTTTGAAACACCACAGCTTTACATTTGTGTCTTTTCAGTACTTGTCACTCTCTTACCTTATACTATACTGATGGAGGGTTTTTTCCTCCCCTTTTGGACTGTAAGATCCTTTTATTTTTTTTTAACATCTTTATTGGAGTATACATGCTTTACATTGTTGTATTAGTTTCTGCTGTGTATAACAAAGTGAATCAGCTATACGTATACATATATGCCCATATCCCCTCCCTTTTGCATTTCCCTCCCACCATCTCTATCCCACCCCTCTAGGTGGTCACAAAGCACTGAGTTGGTCTCCCTGTGCTATACAGCTGCTTCCCACTAGCTATCTATTTTACATTTGGTAGTGTATATATGTCCATGCCACTCTCTCACTTCATCCCAGCTTACCCTTCCCCCTCCCCATGTCCTCAAGTCCATTCTCTACATCTCCGTCTTTATTCCTGTCCTGCCCCTACGTTCTTCAGAACCTTTTTTTTTATTAGATTCCATATATATATGTGTTAGCAAACAGTATTTGTTTTTCTCTGACTTACTTCACTCTGTATGACAGACTCTAGGTCCATCCAGCTCACTACAAATAACTCAGTTTCGTTTCTTTTTATGGCTGAGTAATATTCCATTGTATATATGTGCCACATCTTCTTTATCCATTCATCTGTTGGTGGACACTTACGTTGCTTCCATGTTAGACTGTAAGATCTTTTATAGATTCGTGAATTCTCTGACAAAGTTTATGCAGTGTTTTCCATATGGAAATGTTAGTTGCATTAATCAATGAATCAGTCAGTCTGAGGGAGGGAGACAAAGAGTGGACAAGGAGAACGGCCTACTTCATAGTCATGGTTTAAGATTTATAAACAAAATGACTTAGACTCGCTTTTAAAACCTGATGTCTCTATAAGATCCCATAGAATTTTGCTGCACTCAGAGAATTATCAAATTAGTGACTTAAATGATATTTTTAGAAACCACCTAGTCCAGAGGTTTTGAAAAAGCTTTAAAGTTGCAAGATATTTATGTATGAAAATTGCACAAACTTGATCAAAAGATAAAGCTTTAAATACAAACATATGCACACAATACACACATAACAAATAGTAAGAAACTGATATCAGCTTAAAGTGAATAATTAGTATTAAGGGATTTGAATTTTTATATCCATTATCCATTCATTTAATAAACACTTCTATGGTATTTAATGCATACCAGGCATTGTTCTAAGTGCATTAGAAATAATAAATTATTTTCCTCACAACAATCTAAGAGGTAAGTATTATTGCACCCATTTTATAGATGAGAAAACTGAGGACTTCTTCCAGGTCACACGACTAGTGAGTTGTAGGATTAGGATTCAAACTCAGTCTATCTGGCTCCCAAGTCCACACTCAAAACCAACCAAAGCTATCTCATTTACTGTTATTACTGCTATTGTTATTATTAGAAAAATAATAAAATGACACTATGGTTAAAAAAAAAGCCTTGAGGATAGAACTGTGAACGTTCTTTCCTTTTTCCTCAAGCTAATAAAAAAAGAGTTGACTTAAAAATTGATGACTATAAATGACAACATTTATACTGTTTGCTACTGTGATCTTTGATCACTGTTGATTGAAGTTTTTTGAGCAAGAAAAGTAGAAAAGAATTAGATTAAGAAATTATTTCTTTACCATCCTTATGATTTAGAAGAACATTCACAAGCTCATAAACATATTTAAAGTTTTAACTCCACTTATAAAGTAACCATGAATCCTTGTCAAATTTCTCTGGAAATCAAGAGCTCCATAAAACACTCTGAACGCAGCTACTGCTCATTTCTGCTATCTCAGAGCAGAGGGCTCTAAACCATCATGGAAAGATTCATGAGCAACTTAGGGAATGGACCATGGCTTGTTTATCTCTGTATCTCAGTGTATACAGTGCAGTGCCCAGCTTAGTACGAGTTCATTGCATGTTTCTTGAGTTAAATTTAGTAACTTATCTTATTTGTGGTTTTTCTAAAGTGCTACAAAATTCCTGATTTAGTACTATTCAATGTCTGTTTGCAAAAGAATCTCCAAGAACAGAAAAGAAAGCAGAACCCAAAGGCAATGAAAGCTTACAGCAAGGGAAGCTTCACTGCCAAATACAGGGGATTCTTTTTCCCTGTAGGGTGCCATGCAGCAAGCACACCTCAGCTGACCAGCTGCTGTGAGCTTCTCCTTGCTGACCAGCGAAAGGAAAATGGTCACACACCTCCCAAGAGCAGAGCAAAAATGGAGCCCAGTATTTCTGTGGGAGGATAGAGACCATGTCTTATCAGCAATTACAGGAACTGTGCTAGAGGGATATCTCTTAGGTAGCACATTGGAGGTGAAGAGTGGGCAGAGAGGAGTGAGCTGGGTATGTGTTCTAACAGGCATCAATTCACAAAAGCAAAGCTCAGGTCACCTCCCGTGTGCGTGTGCGTGTGCGTGTGAGAGAGAGAGAGAGAGAGAGAGAGAGAGAGAGAGAGAGAGAGAGAGAGAGACTGGGTGAGGGAGAAGAAGAGGGGAGGGGAAGGGAGGGGAGGGGAAGGGAGGGGAGGAAAGAAAAGAGAGAGAGCACAACCCATCTAGATGACAGATTTCTGGGGTGCTGAGCCACTCACGCCTCTACTCCATCCAAAAATGTCCTCTCCCTATAAGTTGGTAAGGATGAAGCTCTACAGTGAGACAGTCACAGACATTAAACAATGAAAGGGGCTTCAACATTCATCCAATAACTTCCTTTTTGCAAATTATGCTACAAGAGCAAATTATGACCTAACCAAAGTCAAAATTATATTAGCCGTAGGACCAGAACACACAGCCCAGGGAAGACAGGAAAGTTAGGACCCATGTGGTTTGATTCAAATCCAGCCCTCTTTCTATACATTTCACTTCATCTTTTGTTTAAAAGCAAATACCCTTGACAAAAGGAAGACCTTAGCCTTATCCATCATTCATGTGCTATATTTCTAAGCCTCAGTCATTCCCTTACCTCCTTCCCAATTGTTGCTCCATCTGTGTACAATTTGTACTATTTGTTACCTATTAGTTTTCTCTAAATTCATGTCTAACATTTCATCTGCAGCAGAGATTGCCAACGTCCCCTGCCTTCCATTCTGCCCTTCTCCTTAAGGTGATAGAGTGCCCTGCACCACTGAGTTCTGGCTGGGTACCAGGCAGGCGGCCTGTCTTGCAGAAGAGTATAGCCATGTGACAACAGAATGTGAGCAGAAGTAAGAGATGCAACTTCCACTTATTTAAAGGAAACTCCTTGCCATGAAGCTCCTCTTTTTCCCCTTCTGACAAGCGAGAAACAGCAAGGTCATGTAGCAGCTTCAGTCCCTCAGAGGAGCACGCTGCCAAAGAGGATGACAAAGCAACACAATGGGAAGAATCCAGGCCCCTAAATGAGTTCATGGACCCAAGTTTGAGACAGCTATATTGGGGATAAATAAACTTCTCTCTGATTTAAGATACTGTATTTTAGGGATCCCTTTGCAATTTCCTGAGCTGTGAGCATGTGAGTGTCTTCTGTTATGTTAATGAGGTGACTTTTGGAAAGCCCCTGGGTCACCTAAGGGGGTGGGAAGCAAAGAAGGAGGGGCTGGTTGCCAGGAGAACCAACCACGTGATTAGAGGTTGGAACTTTCAGCCCCACTTACTGACAGCTAGGGAAGGAAGAAGGGCTGGCTGGAGATTGAGTTCAATCACCAACGGCCAATGATTTAGTCAACTGTGTCTTTGTAACGAAGCCTCCTTAAAAATCCAAAAGGACGTGGTTCAGGGAGCTTCCAAGTTGGTAAACACATGCAGATTTGGGGAGAGGGGTGCATCCAGAGAGCATGGGAGCTCCAAGTCCTTCTTCCCATGCATTGCTCTATGCATCTCTTCCATCTGGCTGACCCTGAGTTATATCCTTTTATAATAAACTGGTAATCTAGTAAGTAAATGTTTTCCTGGGTTCTGTGAGCCATTCTAGCAAATTAATCAAACTGAAGAGGGGGTCACAGGAACCTCTGATCTACAGCGAGTTGGCCAGAAGCACCAGTGACATCCTGGACTTGCCACTGGTATCTGAAGTTGGCTGGGAGGTGCAGTCTTGTAGGAATGAGCCCCTAACCTGTAAGATCTGGCACCATCTGCAGGTAGAGAGTGTGAGAATTGAGTCAATTGCTCAATGGTGTTGAAAAAACACACAGTGGACTTTGTTAAAGCAGCTTAGCATTGACCCTACATAAAACAACATCTTGTGCAATAACAGCCATGAAAAATCAGGATTTTATTTAATCTTTTTGGTAAAAACATTAAATTATATAACTATTCAAATCAACAACTGTTCAAATACCAGCTAAAAAATCATGCCAATACAACAGAAGCATGAACACCTAACCTGAGGAAAGACTAATAGAAGGGAAGCAAAAACAAGTGATAAGAATAAGTGGTAAGGGCATGTGGGCACTGACAGAAGGAATAGGAGAGAATAAAGGCTGGGTGCCCAGAAGTAACCTTTGCCTTCTTCACCACCCGGCCTTGGGCAAGCCTGCATTCCTCCACACCACCAGGGGAAGACAGGAGGACCAGGGACTATGGGGGCCACCTCAGATTCATCTCTATCTCCTAGAAGGATCCCACATGGGCAGGGACACAGACCTTCCTCCCCACCACGCCCCAGCAACCACCCAGGTGGGGCTTGACAGCAATGGGCACCATTTGGAGAGACGGTAGTTGCACAAGAGTCTGGCCAGCGTCAGCTCCTCCTCTTGCCCTGATTCCCCTTCCCTGTGCAAACCAAGGGAAAAAAGGCAGAGCATTCAAGGAAGAGAGTGAGAAAGGCAGCAATGTCTGTGTTTGCCAATAAAGGCAATTCTTTTGCGTGTTTTTCATGCTGGACTTTCCCCCCACGGCTCCTCCTCTCTGGGTCGCCTCTCTCCTGCAGCGGTGCAGGGGACCGGCTTGAGATGCAGACCGGAAACATGTGTGCCTGAAACCCACCTTCCCTTGACCTATAGTGTGTCCACCGGTGTCGCCCCACATGGCCTCCCCCTAACTTCAGTGTGTCTTGAAACATAAAAATGCCATTTTGCCTGGGGCCAACTTGGAAGCAAAAAATTTAAAAAAATGAGTGTTTAAACTAATTTTCGGAAAACGATATTCATCGTTTTAGCTTCCCATCTGGAATTCTTTTTTTTAAACAACACACAACGGCAGGTTTTGCCTTCATCTCTATAGCTACATTTGACCCTTGCACTGAGGCGGAACAGAATCACGTCAAATAACTGTTTGCTTCTCCTTAGAAGGTGGTGGGACAAGGCTCTCTCTTCCCACCAAGGAGCCCTTCCTTGTAGCATCCTTCAAGTCGCTGTCAGCACTGAGACCCTGGATTCCCCTCCTCAGACCACACTCACCCATCAGAGTAAACACATCAAAGTGTAATTGCTGAGTAACTACTTTCCTATGTATGGAAAGGAAAATTTCATATTTTAGTGCCTGAGCTAAGCAAAGTAGAAAACAAATGTTTGAAAGCAAAGTTTGAAAACAAATCACCATGATTGGTAGAAAGGGCCCTAGACTTTAAAGTTGGGCAGACCTAGTTCCGCACTGGCTACTTGGTTCAAACCAAGCAAGTTAATGCACATCTCTGAGCTCAAATTTCATGCTCTGGAAAATGGAGACGGTTAACACCTTTCACATAAGGTTGTTGGGAAAATTAAAGGGGATGACATATTTTAACCTGAATAACACAATGCCTGGCAGGTACTCCATAAAATCGAGTTACCTTTTTCTTTCTTTCTTCTTCCCCCTAAAACAAGCTTATATGTTAAGTGGCTTAAATTGAACTATCAGGGGCAATTTTAGCGTTATAGATAACAGCTGGTAAGTGGAAACAACATAGATATCCATCAATTGATGAATGGGTAAGTAAATTATGATACAACACAACGGAATATTATTTAGGAATAAAAAGGAATGAATTGATGATACACGCTACAACATGGATGAACACGTGCTACATGAAAGAAGCCAGTCACAAAAGTTCATATATTGTATGATTCCATTTATGAAATGTCCAGAATAGCCAAATCTATAGAAACAGAAAATAGATGAGTAGTTGTCAGGAGCCAGGCGGGTACTGAGGTGGGGGGAAAGGAGTGTGACTGCTAATGGGGGTGTGGCTTCTTTTGGGGGTGATAAAAATACTCTAAAATTAGATTCTGGTGACCATTGCACAATTCCATGAATATACTAAAAAACATTGAATTCTACACTTTGGGTAAATTTTATAGTATGTGACATATCAGGAAAAAAAGTGTTTCTTTAAAAAAGGAAAAAGGTGTCAAGGTTGGAAGTGGTCTTAGAAGTCATCTGGTCCAATCCATCCTTTTGCACATCTGAAAGCTAAAGTCCAGAGAGCTTATCAGGTGACCTTCCTAAGGGAGCACAGATGCTCAGGGGCAGATCAGAAACTAGAAGCCAAGTCTCCTGAGTTCTGGAATGGGGGCCTGTCCCAGACAGAGAATGCAGCCCCAACATACTTGCTGACAATAGGGTCCTCTCAGTGCTCTCTCCCTTGGAAAGGAAAGCTCATCCTGCAGGGATAATGGGGCAGTGATTGTAGCTGAGTCAAACATAGCCAAAGAGGGCCGCTCGTCAACCACTCAGCAAATGCTTATTGGAGCCTTGCATGAGCCAGGCAGTTGAAGGACTGGGAAGGCAACAGTGAGCAAAAGAAAAGCTTGGATCTCAGTGATGATAATAGCTCATCTCTATAAAACACTAAGTGTTATGCACTTTACATGGGTCATCTCATGTCATACTCACAAATAGGTACTTCCTTATATGTTCTTTTATTATGGGTACCCTCCAGGTACTCTTATTATGCCCATTTTACTGATGGACACACTGAGGCTCAGAGAGATTAAATAGCTAGACTGAAGTAAAAAAGCTGACAAACAGTGTAATCAGACCTCAATCATGATACTCTGACCCCAGAACTGTGCTTCTAACCCTTATGCTGGTCTATTAGTGATCCAGAAAATAAGTAAACAACAACAGTCAATTAGCCATTACAATTAGTGAGCAGCAGACATGTTGGTCTGAGAGACATGTGGGAGGGGTGTTTAGGTATCATGGAGATGAAGTGATCAGTCTCTATGAGGAGGTACCATTTAGGCTGAAACCTGAAGAATGAGGAGCCGCCAGGGGAGCAGGAAGAGAAGGCTGGGAGTGCCTGATGTGTTGCAGGTTGTGAGGCTGGAGCACAGAGGAAGCTGGGAGAGACAAAGGGGTAGGGGGCAGAGCAAGGTGGTTTGGTGGGCCATGGAAATGAGTCTGCATTTCATTCCAAATGTAGTGAGAAGCCACTGGATGGGTTTAAGCAAGGTGATATACGAGTGATAAGATCTGGTTTACAAAATCCCTCTGGCTGCTGGGTAGAGATTGATAACAGAGGGGTGAAAGGAGAAGCAGTTGGGAATGTATTGCTGCAGCCCAGATGAGGGATGCTGGTGACTTGGATCAGGTGGGAGCAATGGAGATGGAAAGTAGAGACCGACTCAAAATGTATATTTGGGAGTAGAATGGTCCTGGATGAGGGATTGGGCATGGGGAGAAAAGGAAAGGAAGAATGGATGACTCCTAAGACCCTGGCTGGTGCTTTGTATCAGGCCATGTTGTCCCCATGCACGGACCATGTCTTTTATTTTCTGTATTCTGATGCTTTGACATCTGGGACCTTGCTGACCCTGGAGGGACCACCCTCCCAGGATCAGCCAATTCCTAGAGATAGTAAACGACTTATCCATGAGGGTGCTTTTCAAATACAAGCCAACCAATCCACAGCCCACACCCCAAGCACCTCCTTTATCAGCTCTCACACTCCTGGCCACTATCCACCTGCCCTAATCACTCCAGGGCAAGATACCAAGCAGCTAGGGACAGACCCAGAGCTCACTGAAACAATTCACATGAGCCAGTCCTAAGCCTTCTCACTCTGCCTCACCCGTTCCTTCCTGTGGAAACCACAGCAACTCCTGCCCACACTTCCTCTCTCTCCCCCTGCCCCACTGACTGACCTTGGTGTTTCCCCATGTGGCCCACCATGGCGTGATGGCCCCTCTCCTTGAGAACTGTGAGTAACAAACCATCGCTTCAATGGCAGCCGTCTCTGATCTGTTGGCCTAACTATACCTCAAATTTTCTATTAATGCACTGTATTTTAAAACACCCAACTCGGGTCAGAATCTCACTTCTTGGGAGGCAGACCCAGAGGAGTAAGGGTGGCTGAGCTTGAGAGCAGAGAGCTTGTTGCACCCTTAGAAGGATCTCCCCTGGCTTGACATCAAGTGGGCAAGTGTCTTTCGTGACCCTGAAAGAATCACAAGAGCCTGGACAAGGCGAGCCCCCTCCCTTCCCCACCCCAGCCCCCAGCCCCATCATTTTCACTTGTATCCCCTGGACTGAGAAACAGAGCTGGGCTCTCACTCCACTGTCTCTGCACACAAGGTGGAAGGAAGCCCTTCTGCTCTAGGCTAGGAATGACGCTCCAAATTATGTGCTCAGAGCACTGCTCACTCCCCACAAGCTGCACTTGGACACCCAATGCTATTGATATCGCAGATATTATTTTAACAACAGCTTCCAAGATAATTAAGCCAGCAAACATCTCTGCCTGGGGAACCATAGGCAGGGGCTGTAAGAGGATGGGACAGGGGTGACTGAACATACCCACACTATTAAAAGAGGTGAGAATTAGCAGAGGCACTTAGAGGGATTTCCAAGAGTTGTTAAAGGTGTTCAAAGCCTTTTCTTCCTCAATAAGACCTTAATTGTGCTGAGTGTTACCACAATTAAGCAGTGGGTAGCAAATAAAATGCCCTAGCTCTTTGCAAAGTGAGGCAAGGAAACTGTGAAACTGGGTTTCAACAAGCGAGATTTTCAAACTACTGCTAGAAAAGTTCCCAGAGTACTAGATTCTGAGGCAGTGTGAGTACGGAAGCACACAGCCCACTGCATCCACTCTGAATCCTGGAAGATGGAAAAGGTCCAGGCAGAGCACCTGACCCAAGGCCTTCAATGTACTGATGGGCACAATGGGGCCCAAGAGGTGACGTCAGGTGAACAAGGTCACACAGCTGGCGAGTGGCCCGTTTGCAGGTGGGTGGGCTTTTCTGAGTGGGGTGCATTTGACCTTGGAGCTCCTTCCTCTCCCCAGCCCAACCCATGTGCTCCCAGGAGACAGCCCAGACAGGTGTAATCAGGAACCTTCTCCCAGGACGACCAGGAGAGAGGGCAGGCTCCTCTGGTCTCTGCAGCACTCTGGGCTCTCAGCGTGGTCATCCTCTCCTCGCTAATCCCTGTGGTGCTTGACTGAGGCTGCTCAAAGGGCTGACTCTGACGCAGTTACCTGTGAACTTCCAGTGCTCAGCATCATGCCTGGTACATATCTCATAGGTGTGGGATGAATGTGTGACACCTATGAATGTGTGGGAGGGAGGAGAGGGCAGAAGAAGGAGGGAGGAAGGAAGAGGGAGAGGGAAGAAAAGGAGGGAGGGAGGGAGGGGAGGAAGGAAGAAAGGGAGGAAGAGCCCCCAGGAACACTGTCCCTGGCTTCCAATCTTTCCCTCTGTCTGCCCCCATCCTGTTCCCTCAAACTCCACTCTCTGCTTTATAATGTACTACCCAAATTATCTGACAAATCAACTTTTGGTCATGAATTAGTGAACTGCGATAACAAATTTAATTCCTCAGCAAACTTTAAACAAAACAAATATATATATATATGTGTGTGTATATATATATACACACATATATATGCCTAAAGCAAAAGATGCCTACAGTGATGCCTGCAGCAAACCCTTGTGGGAGAAATACCAAGACCCTTCAAACAGGCCTTTACGCTCCAGAAACAGGGGAAGTCCCACTCGTTAATCCAGAGAAAATAATTATATGTAGAATCCAAAGTGGAACCCTGTCCAGTGCTTCTCTGATCTAATAGAATGAACCTCTCATCATAGCTTAACATTAGCTTAACCTCTTAGCTTAACCTCTCATCAGAGCTTAACATTCTTTCTATTACATAGTGCAAACTATTCATCCCGCCCAGATAAAATCAGTACAGCTGAAACATCAGGGGAAAACACTATTAGATTTGACTATGGACCCAGCATTGGCATATCACAAAATCGTTTCTTGGATCCTGGATCTGGGTGTCTTTTTCTAAAACGAAAAATCATTTTACAATAATCACTCAAAGAGGTTATCATATTGATTCTGCCAAAAACTTAAACACTTAATCTATATCACACGTGTTTGGGAGAAACTACCTCTCTCACAACATCACAGTGATGCATCATTTAGGCTCTGAACGCATAGCTCTTCTATGTTTGATGTCTGGTGCTGTTCTATCAAAACAATTTAGTACAAAAACCACAAAGAAGTGAAAACTTTGAAGTAGCCTTAGCACTGTGGGCCATACTTGTTTTCATTTCAAATCACCTTGTATATTTACTTGAAAGGAAAATGGTAACAATAACTCTTTGCAAAACAGGGAATATTAAGCAGTTCGCTTTTCCCATTTTTGTTTGATTTCTAGAAGACGTAAGCAGGGCCTATAGGCCTTAGGAGAGTACACCCAAAACTGGAAAATGACCCTCGTGTCCTGATTATTTCGAAGGAAATTTCTCCCTCTGCACTTTTCCATCCCAAGTGAGGGTTTCTGTGATCGCCACCTCTGCTGTTACCTTTGGAGATCAGAGAATACATAGATTCCAAATGCAGGTGGTACCTTATCTAAATGAAAACTCAACATATATTCTTCCTGAAAGACAAGGGCAACTCTCAAAGCATCCATGTTGCCCCTCTCTCCTGAAGGGTGACAACTGACACTTTGCATAGATGCTGCAGAAACAAACCGTGTGGAGACAGGTGAGCACAAATAGGCATCCACCATGCAAGGACCACCTGCAGACCTACATTCCACTTGTCCTGTCAAGAGATTGATGATTGCACCATGGTGATGGGGTTTATTGTACTTATAGTCACTCAAAGGCAGGAAAGAGTTGCAAGCATATTGAGAGATTAAAATTTGCCCCTCTCTCACCCCCAAATATATAGCAGAAGCTTCCACAGAAGGCAGCATGGGGATGTTTAAAAAGTCTGAATCTTGGGCTTCCCTGGTGGCGCAGCGGTTGAGAGTCCGCCTGCCGATGCAGGGGACGCGGGTTCGTGCTCCGGTCCAGGAAGATCCCACATGCCGCGGAGCGGCTGGGCCCGTGAGCCATGGCCGCTGAGCCTGTGCTCCGCAACGGGAGAGGCCACTGCAGTGAGAGGCCCGCGTAACGCAAAAAAAAAAAAAGTCTGAATCTCAGAGTTTGCAATGTCAGGTTTGATTCCCAGCTCTTCCACTTACTAGCTGTGTGCTGTGGACAGGGTGCCTATCTTCCCAAGCCCGCATTTTGTCACCTGTAAAGTAAGTATACCTGTCCCACTTAGCTCACTGGGCTTTGAGACATTTAAATGAGAGAAGGGATGTAAAATGCCTTCACCTGGCAGCACTCCATAAATAATACCATTGCTATCTAGCCACCTAATGCTAGGTCCCTTCTGAATTATGTTCCCACTGCCGTCAAATGATTCTCACCCCAGGAGTGGATAGAGCAACTGCATATGCAAGACTCAGAAAGTCTTGCCCTGAGGGAGGTGGTCAAGAAGAGGCTGATGCTCTGAAGGGTTCTAGTTCCCATCTCCCTACTTGGTGAGGAGTCTTAGGCATACAACACACCCTCTTACTCTCTTTGAAAACCTCCTGATTAGCCCAACAGAGAAATGAACCGTCTGGTCCACACTAATTTCAGCCCCCCTGGAGGACAAGGCCAAAGGCACCAAATCCAACCTGCATACGCAAATTTATCTTTACACACCAGGCTTCAACAAGCTGCAGACTGGAAGTGAATTTCTGCGGTCACTGCTTTGTGTCTCTTGTCTGAATTGCACCTGAACATTGAATCTCTCTGATGAGTCTTAAAGAGGTCCTACAACCATGTGGAAAGCCCCAGGACAGTGGGTCTGGAGGAAACCTCAGACATCAACTCCACTCTGCAGCAGGATACCCTTCAGTGGCTTCCCATTGCCCTTGGGATGAGGTCAAAATGCTGACCACAACATATGCAGCCTCCACCTGGCCTACATTTTCCTTCGTGTTCCGTAATCCAGTCCAACCTCTTTGTTGCTGCAGAGCTTGCACAAATGCAGTCTGTCTGTCTGAAGTGCTTCTCTATCTCATCCCACCCCCAACTTTTCCTCACCAACTCCTCCTCATCCTTCAGTCTCAACTTAAACAACTTTCCTCAAGAAGCCTTCCTGACTCTTCAAACTTAGTCCTATCTTTCCATAGCACCGTATACTTCCCACTTTTTAAAATGCAGCACCTCAGAAGTATTTTTTTAATGTTAGTCTAACTTGCTATCCTATAAAATCCAAAAGGACGTGAACTGTATCTGATTTATTCGCAAATCTCCCCACTGCCTAGCACAAATCTTGGCACAAACTGAACACTAAATGAATGATCGTTAAATTAGGTTTAACCATCTGGTCTACCTCCCTTGTGTTACAGAGGAACCTGAGGGGGACCCAGAGAGGTGAAGAAACTCACCCAAGGCCACCGCGCATCTTTGGTTGCAGCCAAGAATCAGAATCCAGCTTTTCCAAAGATCAGTCCTGGGGTTCTTCCCATGCAACCTTCCCTCCCTCTTTCTGACAGTATTTAACTCCTATTTCTCACAATGTCTGCACTTAAGATTGATTTGACATAGATCAAAATTTAGTTTAGATGGTGTGACATCCACCTTCTCCATTCTGTATGAGGATGAACAAGGAAGACTGCTATTTCTCAGTCTCTTATGGACATGCTGGGATTCTTATTTGGACATCACACAGCTAAGCGCATAGTTAGCATGTAGGAGCACACACTACCCCCACTGCTTTGTTCAGTGCCTTAGAAAAGTAAATGCCACATCACAATATCGCTTTGGTGTAACTGTTGAAATGGCCTTCTTTCCCCAATGAGGAAACATCCCAAATGAGTGCAAGCTCCCCTCCAGTGGTGTCATTTTCAGTGAAGCTTGCCTGTGTCATTTGCAGTTAGGGGTTCATTGGTCAGAAGTGTTTTCTAGGGATGTGCACAATGGAAACCATTAGAGAGATACTCAGAGCCGCCAGCTAGCCCAGAAGTTTAATCCACTATATTAACTGTAATGATGGTAAGCAGCTGCTAAAAGAGAGGAAAGATGAGGAAACAAAAGAGTGCCAGCCTAGTACCAACATACTCACATGAGGTTTTAACAAGAGCCCCAGTGCTGGATTTAATATAATTATAGCATTAATAACCTCTTCCAGATTACTAAAAACACCTTTAAAATCTTTAGATAATGAAAGGATCTGAAGAGATTATTCAATAAACCTGTATATCTCCACTGTGAACTACCATAGTGAAATTCTGTCATCACTTTTATTTTTGTTTGGGGTGGACTGGCAGCACTCAAAACTCTTGGGGGTAAGTTTCAGGATCATTTCTCAGCCAGACAGTTTCATACATGAATCCCAGAGAATGGTGACATTCTTCTTTAGAAAGCATTGGGTAGTATAGGAATTCTCATCTCTGCAACCAAAGTCATCAAAAATAAATTAGGACCTAAAAAAAAGAGGGTTATTGTAAAGGGCCTCAGATTCACACTTGTTCATCCGATAAATTACAGTATGTCATCTGTGCCAGTAACTCTGTATTAGAAAGCAGTCAATGCAGTATCTGCAGTACAAATTACAGACTTTGATCCCAACGTGCCTGTTAGAACAGAGGACTAGGTTTGCGCTTTTTATTTTATATCTCCAAATGTTTCAGAGTGAAGAGATGAGAAAGCGTATTGAATCCTTCGGTTCCCTCTTTATCCATCTCTAAATAGGATCTTAGGACTTTGTGTTCTTACCTCGCCTTTTATCCAGCCTGCAGTGTGACTCATCTGCAAGCACAAATTACCTCGCCAAAGTATTCTTAGGAGAAATAATTAGCCACACGCCCCTCCTCCGCATACCCTCCCACGTTCCTCAGGAGGCCCAGATGCCTGACATAAATCATTTAGTCCTGAGCCCTCGCTCACACCTTTCCCACTGGATTCCATAATTGGCAAAGTAGTTGCCAACTGGGTTTAAAGTGATTTGAAATTGTTTTCCATCCAGTCTTGCTGATAGCAAAAGGTTTCCCCTTTACCTCAAGCATGAGTTACAGTAACATGATTGAATGTAACCAGTTATTCAGTTCAAGCTGTGATTCTGATACAGTATAGACAATATGAATTCCCCAGAGCTCGGTGAGGCCATCTCAATGGTCCGTTTAAGTCCAATTCAATTAGACTCACTATGGTTCTTAGACTTCCTTAGGTATGTTTGCAGCAGCCCTCAGGGTTGAATATGAGACTGGTATTCATCAAGGACTTTTAAATTAGGTCTCAGGTGTCATCATTCTAAATGAATTATTACAGTGGTATGTTCACACTGCTGTAGTTGAAGTTGTGTTAGCATCTCCTCTCCACCATTTTAATCCACTGTGGAACAGAACTTGTCATGTAAGGTCTCTACCAGAGAGTGGCTTTTTCCTTGAAACCTAGTTTTTAAAATAATTGGCCTACCAAGTAAACACTGTGATATGCATTTTTTGGTAGAGGGATAAAAAGACCACCTTAATTTATTTGGGGTTTTTTGTTTGTATGCTTGTTTTATTTGTAAGTGAGCACATAAAAGAATAGCTCTCAATATTGAATCTTCTCACATTTAACAGACTGAGGCGTGACTGCATCCCTATGGGGGGGGGGGGGGAGGAGGAAGTGCCAGACCTAAAAGGAAAGTTAATATATTGGTGGGCTTCTTTTCAAAATTTCCTGTCGTCTGACTCTATAATCTCTCCTTCTGGAGCCTCAACTAACATTTTCTTCTTTCTTTTAATTTCCCAGGCTTTATATGAGCCCCAGTCATGACATCAGCAAGCATGTGGGAACATCTGTCAGTGTGTAGCTATTTCAGACACATTAAAAAGTACATGCTCATTCCCCCATGCTAGAGTTGCCTAACAAACTATAGCTTCGAGCAGAGTGACAGTGACATTAATACCATAGTAGAGGGATCAGCCAGCCTAATGGAGAAAGCACCCTATGCATGTGTCATCAATAACAAATCACACGCTGTGCAGAAAATAAAATAATTACAGAACCTACTTTTCTTTATCCAGCCAATCCAGACACTGTGGCAGTGTTCCAAGTTCCCCAAAACCAAGGGGTTGCAGTAATCAGCCTCACTCAGAAAACGTATGCAAGAGAGTTTAAAACAACAGAGCCATGAAATTCAGAACAAAGCAACAACAGGTGAGCAGATTAAATGGGGCACTAATTGGGGAGTATATAAATCAGAATCACAGAATGTGAACACACTTAGGGTTTATTATTTGTTCTCAATGAAAGAAAAGCTGAACTGGCAAATTGATTGATATTTCTATATGCTATCTCTATGATTATACCTGTGACTTTTGTCTATAAAGCATAAAAAGGAGGTAATACTTTGCAGTTACATGGTAGATTTGCATAATTAACCAAACTGGAAAGCTCAGGTCCTCCAACTGTTCAAGACACCTAAATTATACAAAGAGAGTCTAACACTCTAACCGTACACAAAGCTAAGTTTATTTTTAGTCACTAATATAAAGTCTTAAGCAAAATCATTATAGCCCTCATAGTTTACTTATTAAATGCATGCACGCTAGAGCAAGTAGTGAAAGCTTGCTTAGAGTGACTGAAATGGTGGAGGAAAATGCTAACTGATTTCAGTAACGAATACTACTTGCTGCTGATTTAAATGGATGGTCAATTTTTATTTCATAAATACATTCTTTAAGATGTCACATACATTAAGGATAATATGCACCAAACTAAACTTCTTCACTACCAAGACTTTAGGTTTCTCTGGTGGGATTTAGATAATTAATCACACTAATCCTATCTCAGATTCATTGCTCTTGCTATTCCCCCATCACGAAAGCTCTTCCCCCAGATATACACACAGTTTCCTCACCATTAACACCGGGTCTCAGCTCAAATATCATCCCCAGAGACTCCTTTCCTGACCACCCTAGCTCCTGCAGTCCCCTTCTCACTGTCACAGTCTATCCCATTACCCTGGATTCATATTCTTTGTGAAATTACTACTTAAAACTACCTTGCTATTTATTTGCTGATATGGGTACTGTCACTTCCCCCGTTAGAATTTGGGCAGGAAATTTGTCTTTTTCACTTCTGTATCCCCAGTGCCTAGACAGTACCTAGTACACAACAGTAAGTGAATAAATGAATGAATGAACGAAGCACCTACACAAACACACATACACACACAAGGTGATAAGAAGTCAAGTCAAATTATACTGACACAGATTTATCCATGCTTTTCTGATGTGCAATATGGATCTATTCCTCAGAGGAAGAATTGCAGAGTTGCTACTATCAAGGATCATCATGAAATGTGTAAATAATGTGATGTAAAATAATATCTAGAATAGTCAAAGAACAAAAGAAACAATATGGGGCTTCCCTGGTGGCGCAGTGGTTGAGAGTCTGCCTGCCCATGCAGGGGACGCGGGTTCATGCTCCGGTCCGGAAGATCCCACGTGCCGCGGAGCGGCTGGGCCCGTGAGCCATGGCCGCTGAGCCTGCGCGTCCGGAGCCTGTGCTCCGCAATGGGAGAGGCCACAACAGTGAGAGGCCCGCGTACCAAAAAAAAAAAAAAAAAAGAAACAATATGGACCACTCAGTGAGGCAGGACGTCAAATTCCTAGGTTATCATCTTGGTTTCCACAGTTTGGAATCTGGCTGGGTATCCATATGTAGCTAAAACTGAGTGCCTAGTAGATACCATGAACACAAAGGAAAAGTCAGTCCAATGGGGATTTCTAATTCCAGCGTTACGGAGAACTAAGTATCTTAGGATAGAACCCCGAAAAGTGCTGAATAAATTATAAAAGCCTTTTTTTCTTAAATTATAGTAAAACGTACCTAACATAAAATATGCCATCTTAGCCATTCCTAAGTGCACAGTTCAGTGGCATTAAGGACATTCACACTGTTGTGCGACCGTCACCACGACCCACCCCCAGAACTTCTTCCATCTTGCACAACTGAAACTCTGTGCGCGTTCTGAACAATCGGGAGGACTCCCGATTCTCCTCTTCCCTCACCCTTTGGCAGTCATCATTCTACTTTCTGTCTTTATGAATTTGGCTACTCTAGGTACCTCATGTAAGTGGAATTATACAATATTTGTCCTTCTGTAACTGGCTTATTTCACTTAGTATAATATGTTCAAGGTTCATCCATGTTGTAGCACGTGTCAGGATTTCCTTCCTTTTTAAGGCTCAATAATATTCCATCATGTGGATACACCACATTTTGTTTATCCATTCATCTACTGGTGGACATGTGCGTTGTTTCCCAGTGGGACTTTTGGCTATTGTGAATGATGCTGTTATGAACATGGGTGTACAAATATCTGTTGAAATCTCTCCTTTTAATTCCTTTGCGTATATACCCAAAAGCAGAATTGTATGGTACTTGGATCATATGGTAATTCTATTTTTAGTTTTTTGAGGAATCGCCATACAGTTTTCCACAGCAGCTGCACCACTCTGCATTCCCACCAGCAATGCACAGGGGTTTTGATTTCTCCACAACCTCATCAGCACTTGTTATTTGCTGCTGTTGTTGTTTTTAAATAATAGCCGCCCTAATGGATAGGAGGTGGTGTCTCATTGTGGTTTTGATTTGCACTTCCCTAGTGATTACTGATGTTGAGAACCCTTTCATATGCTTTCTGGCCATCTGAATATCTTCTTCAGAGAATATTCAAGTCCTCTGCTCACTTTTAAGCAGGTTATTGTTTTCTTGTTGCTGAACTGTAGGAGTTCTTTACATATTCTTTTTAGATATTGTAAAAGTGTACATTAATATGTACATATATATTTATAATACATATTATATATTCTTTATAAATTATCAGATATATTATTTGAAAACATACCTCCCATTCCATGGGTTGCCTTTTCACCCTGTTGATACTGTCCTTTGATGCACAGACTTTTTTTTAAAATATTTATTTATTTTTTTGGCTGCGTCGGGTCTTAGTTGCCGCACGTGAGGTCTTCATTGAGGCTTGCGGAATCTTTCGTCGTGGCGTGGGATCTTTCATTGCGATGTGGGCTCTTCGCTGTGGCACACAGGTTTCTCTCCAGTTGCAGCACGTGGGCTCTTTGTTGCAGCGCGCAGGCTTCCCTCTAGTTGTAGTGTGTGGGTTTTCTCTTCTCTAGTTGTGGCATGCGGGCTCCAGAGCGTGTGGGCTCTGTAGTTTGCGATGTGCGGGCTCTCTTGTTGAGGCACGTGGGCTTAGTTGCCACGCGGCATGTGGGACTTTAGTTCCCCAACCAGGGATTGAACCCACATCCCCTGCATTGGAAGGTGGAGTCTTTACCACTGGAGCACCAGGGAAGTCCCACAGACACTTAATTTTGATGTAGGAAAAACCATTTTTAAAATTCATGGCTATTGTAAAGAAACTATACTCCTGGTACCACCGTTTGCCTGGGAGGTATATGCACGTTCCCGGATGCTTAGATCTTGGGTCTTACCAACCAGAGGTGTCAAGAAAGGAAACAAACCTGGGGCCAAGTAAAGCAGGGAACATATCTTAAAAGTTGAGACTTCTCAAAAGTGACACCCTCAGTGGGTATGTTTTTTATAAAGGTTTCTGAGAGGGAGACAGTGGGGATATTTGCATGTCTCAGCCCTGTCTCTGGTTAGAGCATAAACAAAGAATATTCTCGCCTAATAATTCCTAGCCATAAGCCCATTTTCATGCACGTTTGGGGCCAGAATTCATTACTGCAGAAGGCCAAGAAAACTTAAGCTAAAAATTTACTTTGAAGTGGTCTTCATCAATGGATCCACAAATTCTCTCTGGCAAAACACAGTTTAGACCTCCAAGAACAAATAAAATTGCAAAGAATATGAGTTCACAATCACTAGACACATGAGAAAACAAACTACCACAACTAGGAATCAGAAGAAAAAGCAAACCGTAGATACTGGAACTGCAAACCTGCAGCTACTGAAACAGTAATATATTGACCAAAAACTAAATATGTTCACGTTTAGAGAAATTTTTTTAATGTTTTCAAAATTATAAAGATCAAGATATTATCAAAGATTACCAATAGGCTAGGAAAGAACTAAATAGAGCTTCTAACATGCAAAACTGAAATTGAAAAAAAAACCAATAGATAAATAAAACTGCAGTTTAAAAACAACTGAAGAAAAAATATGAAAACTTGAAAAGTAAGATTAATAAATTTCCAAGAATGCAGTACAGAGAGAAGCAACAACAAGGAAAATATGAAAGATGGGATAAAGACCAAAGACATGGAGGACAGAATGGGGTCTAAAATAAATTCAATCAGAGTTTCAGAAAAAGAAATTAGAGAAAATGAGGGAGAAGCAAGTATCCAGAACTGGAAAGTATCTACCACCCTTCAGATTCGGAAAGTGCAACGAATCTCAAGAAGGATAAATAAAAGTAAAATTCACTGATCACACCAGAGAGAAAGATACCAAAAACAAAGTAAAGGTCTTAAAAGCAACCAAAGAGAAAAGATAGTTTACCTACAATTAAATTCATAGCAAGCAACATTGAAAGCCGAAAGACAGTGTATATCTTCAGTGAACTGAGAACAAATAATACAGAATTTTAAAGACTATCAAGAATAAAGGCAAATAGACTTCCCTGGTGGTCCAGTGGTTACGACTCCACGCTTCCACTGCAGGGGGCACGGGTTCAATCTCTGGTCAGGGAACTAGCTCCCACATGCATGCTGCAACTAAGAAGCCCACATGCCTCAACTAAGAAGTCCACATACTTCAACGAAGATCCCGCGTGCCACAACGAAGACCCGGCACAGCCAAAATAAATAAATAAATAAACAATAAATAAATAAATAAATATTTTTAAAAAAAGATTAAGGGCAAATAAATACATTTTCCACAGAAAAAAAAAAGAGAAAACAGAGACATTTCTTACCAACTGACTCTCAAAAAAATGAAATTCTAGAGCTTATAATTTTAGGAAGAATGAAAATTATACCAGAGTGGGGCCTGGGAAGCAAGAAATGAAGAAAGAACAGTGAGGGGGAAAAATCTTCAACTACATAAAACAATAAAATATCTAATTTGTGGAGTTAAAAAGTAATCAATACGGAGCCAAAAATACTAAATATGTTAAGTCAGAGAGAATAACCGGAATTGGTCGTCTTAGGTTTTGAGTGTCTGACAGGACAGCAAAGATAATAAGTGTACACTATCTTAAGCTACATATGCATGTTAAAATTTCTAGGGTAAACATTAAAAGAATGGAAATAGTGTATATAACTTCCAAGCCAGTAGAGGAGGGGAAAATGGAATGAGAAAGGAAAAGAACAAAGCTAACGCAAGAAAGACTTAAACAGGAAAAAAACCAAAAATTATTTGAATGAACAAAAGATTAAAATAGTAATAATGATAAGAGCAGAAAGAAACACTGATTATGAATTCCAAATAGTGCACAAAGACATAAGCCAATATAACATGCAAGCTCTAGTTACAAATAAAATCATATTTTATAAATCACAGCACCTACATGCATTGATTGGACACACAGCTTAAAATATTTTGATCAGGGATTAAAAAATATGCTAGAATTTTTTAAATAAAAAGGTGCACCACCTATATCAATCCAGTGTAGAAATATACTGAGATACATGAGTTAATAAAAAAGGCAAGTTGCAGAATTGCACATACGACGCTTTGTTAAAAAATTTTTTTGAGTGTGTGTGTATATGATTAGACTCACACATAAACACACACATCTATGTAAAATGCATAGAAAAAATCTTGGACGCATGGGAGACTTCATAACTATGCATTTTGCATTGTTGAAAATTATTTATACAATAAGCATGCATTCCTTTTATAATTAAAAAATTAAAATATAGAAAAAAAAATTTTAAAGTACATCTAAATTCTAGAAGAACAATAAACAGATAAGAAAAACAAGAGGGAATAAGCTGAAGGTCATGGAAAAGAATCAAGTGTAAGATGGTATAGGGAGAAAAAAAATAAGAAATTGGAAAACAGAAACACCAAAAGGTTATATAAATGTTGCTCCTGTTTAACTTTTTTTTTTTTTTTACTGGCTCTTTTATTTACGGGTTGGTTTGGGGTTTTCTTGGTTTTTTAATGTGTGTTGGTATGTTGCCAAAGCGCTAGATTTCTCTGGAGCTAATTAAGACCCTTGTCTGGATTTGGACCCTGCAGATAAAGGTCAGAACTGCTAGTGGGGCTTTCAATGGTTTTAACTGTTGTTCTTTGTGCTCCTAAAAGCTTAACTCCTCAATTGCCAACCTGAAAAATGGTGTCACCCCCCCCCCTTTCCTGTTTAAATCTTTGTCCATTTAACCCCTCATTAACTCATTAAACTCCTTCAACTGAATTTACATGTCTGTTTCTTGCAGCTTTGGTATTTTCCAGAGATACTGCTGCCTGGAAACATCATCTTTTTTTTTTTTTTGGAAACATCATCTTGTCTCTCCTATGGCTAGTTAACATCGGACCCTGATTTTCCAAACTGCCACAGCTTTTTCAGGATTAAAAGCCCTGAGAGGGAGGTGTTAATCAGAGCAACACCCAAAACAATTGGACTCGAGGTACCAACTCAAATCCTGAGGTAAAAGCAGCCTGAAAATATCCAGTGGCTCCCAGGCATCGAAAAAAGTTATGAAAACCGAACAAGAAAATGGGCAGGAAAGGACTAGGCAGGAAATGAGGTAATGAGTCATGTAAATCCTAACATCTCGCCACTGCTTGTGTTAAGAAGGAAATGAAAAAAAATAAATGTGCCCCTCCATACAGCTTAATTTATAGCAGAATACGAAAATATTCTGCTGATGAAATTTTTGAGAGATTCAGTTGCACCATTAGTTATTAAGTTCTCAAAAGAAAATATAAACTAATGGCATGGCTAATTAAAATTGTGGCCTCAAAATACTGTAGCCCAAATCACTTTATTCTTAGCTAATGAAAAATAATACGACCCCCTATTGAAGACGTCTTTTTTTTTTTTTTTTTTGCAGTACACAGGCCTCTCACTGATGTGGCCCCTCCAGGTGCGGAGCACAGGCTCCGGACGCGCAGGCTCAGTGGCCATGGCTCACGGGCCTAGCCGCTCTGCGGCATGTGGGATCTTCCCAGACCGGGGCATGGACCCGTGTCCCCTGCAATTGGCAGGCGGACTCTCAACCACTGCGCCACCAAGGAAGCCCCAAGGAATTTTTTTTTAAAAGAAGAAAGAAAAAGAATGATCCAGCAATCCCACTCCTGGGCATATATCCAGACAAATCTGTAATTCAAAAAGATACATCACCTCTGTGTTCATAGCAGCACTATTCTCAATAGCCAAGACATGGAAACAACATAAATGTCCATGACAGATGAATGGATAAAGAAGATGTGGTACATATATACAATGGAATACTACTCAGCCATAAAAAAGAATGAAATAATGCCATTTTCAGCAACATGAATACAACTAGAGATTATTATACTCAGTGAAGCAAGTCAGAAAGAGAAAGACAAAATACCACATGATATCACGTATATGTGTAATCTAAAATATGACACAGGACGGGTGCCTGGTGGCAGGAGCAGGTTTCATGCGGCCGGTGGGCTCCTGTGAGCGGGCGCAGAGGGCCTAGGTGGGAAGACAGGCGGCCCAGGGGCGGATGCTGAGGCCACCACCCTCAGGCCCCACAACGGCCCCAGGGCGTGAAGGTGACAGCAAGGCCAGCGCAGGGCCAGGTGAGGCGGGAGGCTGCAGCCCTGAGGTGGGGGCGGGGGCGCGAGGAGAGCAGGCAAGAGAGGAGGATGGTGGCCCGGGCCATCTGGGAGAGAAGAGGTGGAAAGTGACAAGTCGGGTGAGACGTCCGGGCCTAGGAAGGCCTCAGCAAGGCAGCTAGTGGAGGGGCCTGGGAGCCAGGTGGGCTCTTCAGACCCATCAGACCGGCCTGGCTTAGAAGCAGTGAAGGAAGCAGAGCTACACTTGCAGTCGGGAAGACACACCAAGGAAAAAAGAAAAGTTACTGAAGCCTCAAGTGATGATCCACAGCCAGGGACTGACCTGTAAACACATTTATGGAGTACTACAGAAAGTTTCCGCCGGGTATACACTTTGATTTACAAGTGTTAAATGACCTTCTAAATTCTTTACTCAAACATTGTTTATTGAAAGAAGTATTTCAGGTCATGAACCTCAGTATAATGGTTAAAATGCTGCCTGCTCTGAAAATATTACTAAAAATATTCGAGTATGTGGCAACTATGAAATTAAGGAATGCTGTACCTGCTTTGATATCTTTTGCGAGCTTGTTGAAGCTGGGATGGTACTTGATCCAGAACACTCTAACTGTATTATTAAGCTTTTATACCAAGTACAGGCTTCCAAGCAAGAAATAACTGCAGTTCTGGGAATGAAATCCAGGTTACGGACGAGGCAGTTTGAAAAGAACTGGAAGTGTGATTTAGAGTCAGCCTTGAATGAAATAGAACATTGTAAAGAAAAAGATGACTGGACCAAATTGGGAAATTTATACATTAACATAAAACTGGGCTGTGAAAAATTTGCAGATTTCCCAGAGATTTTGTGCTTGTATTGCTGAAACACTAACAAAAGACTGTAAAGAAGAGAGACCAGGTGTTCCATTTCGTGAATTCGCTGAAACAGTTAGCAAAGATCCACAAAATAGTGAAGTAGATAAAACTTTGCTGGGAAGAATCGGAATCAGTGCTATGTACTTCTACCACAAGCTGTTGCAGTGGTCCAAGGGAAGGAAGGTCTTAGATAAACTATATGAATTAAAAATACATTTTACAAGTTTAAAAGGACTTATAGGGCCTGAGAAGTTAGCACCAAGATGTCAAGTTGTGAATACTGCAGCAGAAATTTTTCTAAAAAGCGGAAGCCTAGATGGTGCCATTTGGGTATTAAGGGAGTCAGAGCGAGTCACCAATACACCACTGTGGACTTGTGATAGACTGGATGTGCTCAATCGGCATAATCTGCTCTGTACAACTGCACGTGAAATCTTAGCGAAGAGTCTTTACAGACAGACATTTGAAGTTTTGCAAAATCTACCAGGTTTTCAAAATTCTCAAGATGCCTGTGTAGAAAGCAACAGTCTTTGTATGTCATCCTCCGGAGCAGAATTCATGATTTCAAAGACCATCCCTATTGCTTTTTCCTTTCTTAGAAGATTAATTACTTCTTTAGGAAGAAGTTGTTTACGGCTCAAAGCCAGAGCCCACACAAAAGTGCTCTTTCATTGGGTTGCTACCCACCATTGGAGGGAAATTTATACCGAAAACTTCTCCTGATTCCTTCCTATTTGTCTGAGATTGAAATGCTTTTAGCTATTGAAATCTTCCTGGTATCTAATGCTAATAGTATTCAGAGTCCTGGAACTTCTACACAGATGCTGCAGGTAGTTTTAAAAAGATGTGAAGAAAACAAATCTCAGAGCAAGGATGACTATCAAACTGCAGTGGAAAGATTAATTATGGCTGCTCGTATATCAGATCCAAAGCTTTTCATTAAGCACATGACCATCAATGTTAATAAGGAACAGGTTTATAGTATGGAACATTGTTCTGCCCTGAAATGGTTGAAAGAGAATATGAAGTGGGCTGGAAAGGTTTGGCTTTTCAATAACCATTAGTTATTAAAGGATTTTTTTTTAAGTTCAAGTAATCATTGTTGAAAATAAAAGGCAATGAAAATAAAGACAGTTTTCACTATAAAAAAATAAAATAAAATATGACACAAATGAACCTATCTATAAAACAGAAACAGAATCACTGACATAGAGAACAGACCGGTGGTTGCCAAGGGGGAGGGGCTTGGGGGAAGGATGGATTGGGAGGTTGGGGTTAGTAGATGTAAGCTTTTATATATAGGATGGATAAACAACAAGGTCCTACTGTATAGCACAGAGAACTATATTCAGTATCCTATGATAAACCATAATGGAAAAGAATATTTTTAAAAAGAATGTATGAGGGACTTCCCTGGTGGTTCAGTGGATCAGATCCTGTGCTCCCAATGCAGGAGGCCCGGGTTCGATCCCTGGTCGGGAACTAGATCCTGCACGCATGCTACAACTAAGAGTCCACATTCCACAACTAAAGATCCCACATGCTGCAATGAAGATCCCGCAACTAAGACCCCGTGCAGCCAAAAATAAACAATAAATAAATAAATTTTTTTTAAAAAAGGAATGTATATATAACTGACTTTGCTGTACAGCAGAAATTAACACAACATTGTAAATCAACTATACTCAATTTAAAAAAATACTAAAACTGAGAAAAGAAAGAAAAAAACCCATGAATAACTGAACAAAAATTCCACCTATTCTTAAAACACTATCATTTTTTTTTCCTCTGCAACCCCTTTCCCAAATACAGAGAGAGAAAGAGAAAAGGAAGAGGGTCCAAAGTACAATCTTCCCAAGATTTGGGGCCTCTAACAGTTGGGAGGACAGTTTGTAGCCCTCAAAGGAAAAGCACTGGGAAGATGGCATTCCCACCCTGCGCCCTGGTCCACCACCTCCTGTCTGCCATGGTGGACTGCATAGGCCAACTATTTCCATAAGACTGATACCTGCCTTCTATTTGTTATCAGAGGGGGTGGGAAAATAAGCATGGGTGCTTTCAAAAATTAGTCGTTCCAGATGTTTTGATTTTAATGTATGCATCTTACTAATTTTATAAGAAAATAAAACAACAATCTAAACAATATAGGTCAAACTAGAAAACATTTCTCCTCTTGGGAAATAACTGCTGGATGTAGATTTCTTAAAGATATATTACTTGGATATTTTACCTTCTTTTTCAAGACTTTTCCAGAAAAATGTGTTACTTTTATCACATGAACTTCCTTTTATATAATGCAGAACCTAAACAACTTGCTTGTGTAAGGGAGGAAAAAAAATTACTTTTTCTCTACCCACCTTAAGTTCATTAGCTGGGACTCTGCAAATTAGGCTGAGAAAAGACAGAGTAATAAGAGAAAAGCAAGAAACAAACAAATTTATTAGCATGCGCATCACACATACACACAGGAGTACTCAAAGATGAATAACTCAAAGAGGTGATTAGAACTTGAACTTATGTGGAATCTTAGCAAAGAATAATAATTTTGTAGAGAAGTAACAAAACAAAGGAAAAGGTCTTTGAGCTTCTTGGAAGGACAAATTATGGGAAGGTAAATATAAGGAAACTAATAGTAGATAAGGGCCAGTTAGTAAAGTTTGTTATAAAGATTCCTCTGGTGCTATCTCTTAGCTAATAAAGATCTACAGTAGTCTCCAGTGATTAACTTCTGTCTTTCCTGGTAAAGAGGGGAGGGGGGACACTTTTACACATTTATGTTCTGCTTTTAGGCAAATAGGGGGACTGCAGAGAACTTTTCTTGTATCTGCCTCTTCTTAATTGCCTTCAGCTCAAAATAACCCTTGTTTTAAAATAGCGTATTTTGGGACTTCCCTGGCAGTCCAGTAGTTAAGACTCTGTGCTTCCATTGCAGGGGGCAATGGGTTTGATCCCTGATCAGGGAACTAAGACCCCCACATGCCACATGGCGTGGCCAAAAGAATAAATAAATAAATAATAAAATAAAATAGCATATTTTGAGATGGCATATTCTGCTGCCCTTCACTTATCAGATATTATGACTAATGTTGAAGTAACTTTTTTTCTATTTTAAATTCCCTATCCATTCAAAAATAAATTTTAAAATTCCCAGCGTGGGAATCTTAGCTAATACTTGTAGAATATCAGGTCAGCCTCATTGGTTGTCTGTGTTGTCGAACCATACCATACACCAATTTCAATTAAGAAAAACAATTTAGGTGCTTCGACTGTTTTTCAGTAATAATACCTTGCTTCATTTCCCACCTTTAACCTTGACGTAAGTGTGGCAGTTAATGAGATATTTTATAGATGAAAATTTAATAAGAATTTTAAAATAATTGTAATCATATAAGTAGTTTAAAGTTTTGACTTTTATAAGATTCACAATGAAGACAGAGATTTGAAGAAATATTTTATAATGGATAATTCAGCATAAAATTGATTCTCTCCCATTTTGTGAAATTTTACTTAATGACTTCTATATTTCCAAGCTGCCATGGAAGTAGAAGCCACAGGCACTGTTAATTAGTAAACAGAAGTGTTTTTATCAGTCAATTCCTGCACCAACATGTGATTTCTCTGCACTGTTGTGATAAATATTTGTTATCATCCAGTGTGTCTAAATGGGTCAGCCATCATGGAAGAGTAACTCTGTCATTTTTGTGTGCTCCAAATATTAGGAGGGTAAGTCTATATTGCCCATAAGCTCTAGGTTACAGTGATTCAAACCTACATTCTATGGATTACAAAAGTCCAAAGCCAAACTCAAGTGTTTAGTAAAACTAATAAACCTATTTATATGTTATCCAGAGCTTCTCCTTAAATAGCTGAGTTTATGGTTCTCCCCCAGGTCTTGCTTATGTCACCCTGGTCTTGTGGTAATGCTGTTCTAGTGATAAAACACTGCCTTCATTTAAAAAAAAAAAATCTACCTACACAAGACATTGGTATTAAGGTTGAGAACTGAAGGGAGAAGTCTTTACACAATATCAAGCCTTGGACATGCTTGTTTTCTTTAGTCTTTGACCTCCCACCATGAGGGATTTCCTCTTATCCTTTCAGGGCACAAGATAACAAGCCACAGTGCCATCTCCCTGTGAGCTGATCAATACTTACATTAAATGTAAATAGACTAAATTCTCCAACCAGAAGACTTAGAGTGGATGGATGGATAAGGAAAAAAAAAGACCCCGCTATATGCTGCCTAAAAGAGAATCAATTTAGCTTTAAGGAAACACACAGGCTGAAAGTAAAGGGATAGAAAAATATATTCCATGCAAACAGAAACCAAAAGAGAGTGGGAGTAGCTACACTTATATCAGACAAAATAGACTTTAAGTCAAAAACTGTAATAAGAGACAAAAATATTATATAATGATAAGAGTTGATTCATTAAGAGGAAATAACAATAGTAAATATATATGCACCCAACATCAGAGCACCCAAATATATAAAGCAAATATTAACAGCTCTGAAGTAGGGAACTTCTCATCCAGACAGAAAATCAATAAGGAAACAATGGACCTGAACAACACTTTAGATCAAATAGTCCTAACATACATATTAAGAACATTCCATTCAACAGCAGCAGAAGAGACACTCTTCTCAAGTGCACATGGAATATTCTTCAGGGTAGATCATATAGCGGTTCCTCAAAAAATTAAAAATATCACAAACATATGAAATAGCAATCCCATTTCTGGGTATACATCCAAAAGAAATAAAATTATTATCTTGAAGGAATGTCTGCACTCCCATGTTCACTGCAGCATTAATCACAGTAGCCAAAATATGGAAACAATCCAAATTCATCTGTCAACAGATGAATGAAGAAAATATTGTATATATGTAAAATCAAATGTTACTCAGCCTTTAAAAAGAAGTAAATCCTGCCATTTGCAACAACATGGATAAATCTGAAGAACATTATGCTAAGTGAAATAAGCCAGACACAGAGAGACAAATATACCTTAAATATAAACAATTTTTGTTTGTCAAAAATAAATACATAAAAATAAAAGTCCTGTGGGCTATACCTTACAATATTTCTTCTTCATTGCATATACTTGTTGGAAGTTCTAACATTTTTTTCCCACTATTATTTTTTTTATGAGATCCCCTGATACATATAATTAGAACCTGGATTACTTCAATGGTTTTTTGCTGCCAATGAGTATAAGCTTCCACAATTGTTCTAAGAAACACACACTTTAGGTTCTTGCCAGTGCAGATGGTGCCTACATCATGTTAAGCAGACAGGTTGACTGAAACAATTCGATGTTGACCTTTGCTAAGTGAAAAAAGGGACGCTGTTTGCAATTTCATGTTTAATGTACTTTGTACATCGTAGGTACTCAACAATGCGGGCTAAATGAACAGTTGTAAAAAAAAAATGTTGTTGGTAAATAACTTCTGAAGTCTTGGATGCAATTAACGTTTTAGACGGGAAAGATCAAGAATTCCCTGGCAGTCCAGTGGTTGGGACTCCATGATTTCATTGGAGGTCCTGGGTTCAATTCTGGGTCGGGGAACTAAGATCCTGCAAGCTGCATGGAGCAGCCAAAAACAAAATAAATGGTGAAGATAAAAATGATAGCTCAATATTCAACACTTGTCAAGAAGAATGTAGCCTGAGGGGCAACGTTACCCCTATATATAGCACCACTATAGTAATTAGTTGAGTGAGGCCATCATCAAAAAATCTACAAACAGTAAATGCTGGAGAGGGTGTGGAGAAAAGGGAACGCTCCTACATTGTTGGTGGGAATGTAAATTGGTACAGCCACTATGGAGAATGGTATGGAGGTTCCTTAAAAAACTAAAAACAGAACTACCATACGACCGAGCAATCCCACTCCTGGGCATATACCCAGAGAAAAACATTAATTTAAAAAGATAAATGCACCCCAATGTTCACTGCAGCACTATTTACAATAGCCAGGACATGGAAGCAACCTAAACGTTCATCAGCAGAGGAATGGATAAAGAAGATGTGGTACATACAATGGAATATTACTCAGCCATAAAAAAGAACAAAATAATGCCATTTGCAGCAACATGGATGGACCTAGAGATTGTCATACTAAGTGAAGTAAGTCAGACACAGAAAGACAAATATATGATATCGCTTATATGTGGAATCTAAAAAAGGGGTACAAATGAACTTATTTACAAAATAGAACTAGAGTCACAGATGTAGAAAACAAACTTACGGTTACCTGGGGATGGGGGGCGTAAATTGGGGTTTGGGGATTGACATATACACACTACTATATATAAAATAGATAACTAATAAGGGCCTACTGTACAGCACAGGGAACACTACTCAATACTCTGTAGTGGCCTATATGGGAAAAGAATCTAAAAAAAAAAAAAAGAATGGATACATGTTTATGTATAACAGATTCATTCTGCTGTATACCTGAAACTAACACAACATTGTAAATCAACTATACGCCAATAAAATTTTTAAAAAATTTTCATTACCGGCAACATAAAAAAATTAGTTGAGTGAAAGGAAATTGATTCTGCGTATTTTTTTAATCTATGCAGTATGTACTCATATAAAGCTTAAACTGGTTTAAACATTGAGGTGATTTATGTAAAAGCCCAGCGAGTATGACAGGCAGTATATTCAGATGGGAAAGGTACTGCCAACTGGAAATATAAATGCACTTGTATTATCTTTTTGGCGGTCTTAATTTTTTTGCTCAGAACATAAACATTTATATGGCAAAGGAACATAAAATCTCACTTTTTCACAGCACTTTTCACGTGTATTGTTTACACAATAACTCCATATCCTGGAATGGCACGGTAGGCTTCAGATGATGCCAGGTTTATATAACCACCTCTTTACTAACAGTCCAAATGCCTGGATTATGCAATAACAGAATCCAGAAAAAAATTTTTTTAATCAATGAGATGCATTTAATACATTAAATTTGTATCCATGGAATTTGGAGTCTCTAGACTTGGTACTATCTAACTCCTGGCCATTTTCTGCTGTTGCATCCACCAGATGTATTATAATTATCTGTTGGTATGTCTCAGCCACTCCACTGTCAACTCTCTGAACAGAGCCTGATCCTCCTCTATGTATCATGCCTAACAAATAAAAGGCTTTCAAAAATGCTTATTACATGAGTGAATGCTGTGATCCAATCATTTGCTCTTTGGGGCCTCTCTGAAATTTATAGTTACAACGTTAACCTCAAATTCCTTCTGTCCTTTCTTGAGTCATCTTATCCAACTCAGTACTAACAGATAGCACTTTTGGAGCATGTGTCATATGCAGGCACTGTGCTACACACCCCTAAATCCTTAGCATTTAATCCTTAGCACAGCCCTGGAGGGTTGATATTATGATTATCATTGCCTTCATTCTCAAAAGGGATAACTGAAGATTAAAGAAGTTAAGTAATTTGCCTGAGGTTACACAGCTAGAAAGGGGCCCAGACAAGAGTTAAGTCTGTATCTGTTGGATTCCAGAGCTTACATGTGATTTTAGGCATTTCACTAAAATTCGGAACTGGAAATCAGCCACAGGAAAAAAAAAAAAGCCAAGTGCCCATTAGTAATGGATAAAAGTATATTGTCTCTAAGGGCCCTGGGGCTTGTAAAAATTCAGGAAGTTCTTCATCTTGTCCATCATTCGTGTCTCTAGATGGCGGCCCTGAGCCTGGGTTTCTAAATGAGGGAACGGGAAGGAGTGTCAGAAAGATGCTCCCACCAGTAGGTAAACAGCAGTCTCCATTGAAAGAATGGCTGTGGGTGAGGGAGTAAAAACAGTGAATGCTTTCTCCCAGCTTTAAAATGCAAAGCTTTTCCATAGCAGTGGTCCTGCAGTTCTATACCAGAAGCCAGTGCAAAACCAGGATTCAATTATGGGATTTCACCTCTACAAAGCTCTAGGGAGAGAGAACTATATTAATTAAATGTAACCACTGTTGAATTTGTCAAACTCCTCCTATGCTTACCAGGAGCATCTTCATAAAAAGCAGTGTCTGAGAGCAGCCAGAGGAGCGTCTACTACATTATGTGATCCGAGGGAGGCCAGAAGGCCCACAGCCTCCCTCTCCCTGGCCCCACTGAGGCTGCTCCAGGAACTAACCCTCCCACAGTTGATCCTTCTCACAGCCCCTAGCCTGGGCCAAGCCCCTTCCTCTAAACTCACACAGCATCTTTCAGAAACAAGCATCTAACATCACATAGGATTCATGAGAGAACACAAAAAGGTGAGCTGAAGAAAGACCCTTCTATCCTTCCCCCTCAATTCCAGCACTCCAGCACGGGGTGCCTGGGGAATCTGTGAGCATGGTTTCTGGGGGTGAGGTTCAAACAGAGGCAAGTGGTCACTCATTTAGGTCCTAAAAGGGATTCCTGCATTAGGCAGAATGTTGGAAGAGGTGACCTCTAAAAGGTGACTCTTCAGTTTCATGAGTACTGTGCTCAGTCCCTGTGTGGCACAGAATCTCAACAATCCAGGTGTTCAGACAAAGGAGAAATAATGGCTTTCCATCAGGTTATTCTGTGGACAATTTGCAAGCGACCAAGCATTTCTTCATCCCCTAAATCAGATCATCAACCACGGTTACTCCTTGGTAAGATGAAATTTTATTTCTTTGTTAAGTTGCTCATTTGTAATACAACCTTGTTTCAAAGAAAATCCGGAATGACTATAATGCAAATTGGACAAAGCAAAAGTGTTAAAAATACAGAGACAGACTTACAAAACCTCCCCAGTCCTCGAGCCAAGTAGCTGTGTCCATAGTACTTATATGGAGCAACAGTGACATCCACTGGTCAGTTAAGTTATTCCCAGATGAGGTTTGTAATTTTCCCTCAACCTAGTACTAATTATAACCAGAAAAATATTTTTTTGAGCAACTCAATTTTGGGCTCTTCTGAACTTCAAGAAAGGCCTGAATTTTGTGTCCTCAAACGCAGGAAAACACTTTCCTCTGTCTCCCAGCTTGTGGCTTTAACGTCTGCAGATAGTCTTCGCTCTAATGTAGAAAAAAAGAGCTCTCTACTGCCTCATCTATAAAATGGAGCAGGTAATAAACTACCTGCCAAATTGGAGCCAGCAATGAGTTGCCACGGGAAGCACAGCGTACAAGGACGGCCATAAACGTGCACCGGAGGAAAAAACGAGAGAAGGTATTCCGTATGTCAAACATAGAACAAAGAAAGGAAAGCTGAAAGAATGAGGCCGGATTAATGCTCTCAGGCAGTGAGCCGTATTGAGGGTAAGAGCTGTGGCTGATTCGCTGTTGTATCCCCAGCACGATATATCCGTCATATAGCAAGTACTCAGATACTTTTTTACTCTGTGAATAAATGAATGAATGAATGGAGGATTTTCTAGTCATTCTATCCCAAAGGATCTGCCAGTTAAGATTAGGTGGGTCTGTTCAGCCCAGCTTGTATCCAGAGGTTGCCCCTCAGATGGCATCTGAAGACCAGCAGGAAGAATAAAGACCCAGAATGATCTTACTGGTCTGAGAATAAAACAGGCTAGAATAGTAAGCAGTTTTAAAGCCTAAATCAACATAAATTCCCTCTCTGTGTAGTTTACATTGAAAATCTCCATGTTTAGCTGCCTCATTTGCTGGATTCACGTCAGGCGTTCAGTGGCTCATGCACTACTAGGCAGTGGCCCCAAAGGATGGGACAGGAGCCTGTGACAAGCACAGCCCCCAGGGCACACGGGTTAGAGCTTGCTCTTGTTCCCTGGGGTCATGACAGCCAGACTGATCAGAGGTCAATCTAAAGGGCTCTAAGTGGTTTTGCATAAACTGTAGCTTAGATTATCTCATTTTAAATAAAATATTTGTAATAAGAAAATTGTATTCAATATAAATAATTTTCTTTAGTAACATTTTAGGAGCCAGTTACATGGGGAAATGTCTTCATTGTTTACAAGTTTTTACTACTAAATATGCTTGCAAACAAAGCAAAATATTTAAAGATATAGTCCAGATAATCTTATTGTATTCTCTGGATCTGCCTGGGGGGGGGGCGGTTAAAAGAGTCTTGAAAACATATCAAATGGCATTTTTGCATAGCTTGTAAAAAAATGACCAAAAACGATTATTTCCAATTCATATAAAAATTCATCATCCTATAATCTTGCAAAAAAATGTAGTAAAACATGATATTCTTGGTAAAACTAATACGTTTGAGATTCTAAGAAAATACGGGGAACTCCAAATCAATTTCTTACTAAAACTGTAATTAGTACAAAGGGCATAAAGTCTTATAATAGCAATAACACGTTTGTTTTAAGAAAATAATTCTTGGCCATTACTATAAAATTGCTAATTCTTGAAAAGGCACACGTATATAAATTGTTAGTGCAATTATTATACTCTTCTCCCTACATGAAATACGATAATGTCAACATTACAACCAATAATAAATTAAAGAGTGTGCATATGAATTCATTTAACGATTTTACTACCTCTTCTGTGCAGATGGGCTGCAGTCTAGATTAAAATAAAGATTTGCGAGTTCAAGAATCGCTGAAGTGAATGATTAGGAGTACAACACAATCTTCCTGCATATGGGTTCTCCTGTTAGCAAAGCGTCATTTGCACTCTAATGTAATGCATAATCCCCACAACTCCCCATGAGCAAATTCTGCATCCTAGAACCAATTCAGCCCTCAGTTTCCACAAGTAAATTCCTTTCAAAGGTCCAAAAGCTCAGGTATCAGAAAAAAGAGAAAGGTACAATCTGAGACCAAAGAAAGGGGCTTCTGCATCCATAGCTCTGCATGCCGGCCACAGTTTCTGTCATTTGATTTCATTTCATTCATTTCATAACTTGTAAAAGCACTACACAGAAATATAACTATTTTGACTGAACGTCAATTCAAAATAATTTTCTCTGAATGTTTTTAAGGATTTCAAGGCAATAATTAGGCATTATCGATACATTTTAATAACTAGATATCATTCCTCAGCTAAAATCTCTGTAGTGGCTTCCCATTATCTGTCATATAGATTTTACCTGCCTTAAATAGCACATGGGCCTTAGTGTTCTGACTTATATACCTCCCTCCTGCCATCCCTCTCATACACCCTACCTACTCCATGCCTCCCCCAAAGAACATTCAACATCCCAAACGAGTACAACATCAAATAAGAGACTAAGTATCTGCATTTCCCTACATTCATTTAGCAAATATCTATCCCATACCTTCTTCATCATTGGCTCTAAGGATAAAACGATGGTCAAACCATCATTCCTATCCAAAATGCTTACAATCTGGTAGCTTGCTGACAATGTTACAGAGTTACCTCTATCTCTTATTAAGAAAACCGCACACACACCATCCTTCCAGTCACCAAGAAGAAAGAGGCTGAGGCCTTAATGACAAGATAGGGTAAAACTGGTAGCCAAAGCTTCCAATTAGGGAAGCAGCTTCAAATTATCAATTACATCCAAACATGGGACAACACAGACCAGTTACCTGCCTCCTCCACCAAAAAAAGATAAGGAACAGGACAAAGAACTGGCCTTGGAAGTACAGGGTGGAAGATAAGAGAGCATCCTCAGATGCCAGGCAGATCTTTCAGGATCACCAGATTCCTGATCATGTCAGAAAGAAACAAGGCCCACCACCCGAGCATGGTGAAAAAGATGATCAGGTTCTGGGAGTGCTCTGGGATAAGCAGAACAAGCAGAGATAAAACCTGGGGACCTGGAAGGCTGGGGAGAAGAGACTGGTTGACTCCAGCTCACCAAGATATCATGCAGGTTATAGGGAAACTGGGGTGTAAAGACAGGCCAGCTCTTCAGTACCTGGAAGGGCTTAGGATTTCTACCCTTTAGCAGATATCAGTCATAAGAATTTGCGATCAAGAGTGGAAGAAGAGTAAGTTGCCAATTTCTCAGTGGCTCTAGGGAAAAGACCAGGCTGTGCAAGACTTGGTACCCAGCTCTCAATGCTGACCAATGTAAGGAAGGAAGGTAGTGGAGGAGAAGATCTCCGATGAATGGCATCTGCATCTCTCATTTTCTCAAAGCTGCCATCTATTGGGCCCTTATTAAACCTCACGACCACCTATGTGATATTATGATCTCCATTCTATAAATGAAGATACTCGAGGTCCATTTAAATTAAGTAACTTGCTCAATATCCCCATAATTCACTGCATTTTAGAGCCACAATTCCAAAACCAGTCTCTGTAAACACTAAGCCATGCTGCCTCCCTCTTTGAGTCATTTAATTGGCCCAAGTTTCTTTATCATTGGGATAAAGGTAAATGAACTTATGCTGTTTTCCACATAAGATACTAAGGAACACTGGTCACCTCAGAGGTTTCCAGGTTGATTTCACACCATTTCAGCCTTTAGGATTAAAATAAGCCAGCAGATGCTAGAGTCCTTGAAAAAAAAAGGCTAAAAAGTATCAACACTGTCTAAAACAATCATGTAGGGGCATGATAGGGGAAGGGTATTAGGAGGTACAAACTACTGTGTACAAAATAAATAAGCTACAAGGGTATATTGTACAGCACAGGAATGTAGCCAATATTTTATAACTTTAAATGGAGTGTAATCTATAAAACAATTTTTGAATCACTATGTTGTACACCTGAAACTAATATAACTTGTAAATCAACTATACTTCAGTATAAATAAATAAATAGAAATAGTTAAGATAGTTTTAAAAATTAAATAAATAAAGCAATCACATAAATGCCTACTGGCTTACACTATGGAGCTGTAGCTGCTAGGTACAAATAATTTCTTTCAAAACCAAAAGGCAGTATCAAAACAAATGAAAAAGGAAAAAAGCTATTCCATTTTAGAAGTCAGTTATTCAAGACAGGTACCTATGAAGGGAACTAATTTCCCTACAACTAGGGCTAGAAGGAATTGTTGGTTATTTTAAGTCTTTGCCAAGCAACAGAAGATTACGCAGCAAGCCGTTTCTGCAGAGGCCGAGCCTGAAGAAGAACTGTGTGGCCTCAACACAGGCAGAGGAGTGGAGGGACCCGCCAACCGAAACTTGGTGTACTGAACACAAATATTTACAGCACCAGTTTATGAAATGATCCATTTTCAAGGCATCAACTGCTTTATGCAATATCCCATCATACTAAAAATGTTCCCTTCTGGGTCTACACACAGAGGAAGTTAAAATATATCCTGATGAATACTGACATAATTGGAACAGCTTATTGTAACGATACCCACCTAAAAATGTATTTTAAGGGTCATAGGATTAAGGATGCGATTAAGGATGAGATTTTGGATGTCTATTTCATACTAGAACAGGACCTCTGTAAGCTTTTTTTTTTCCTTCTTTCACACCATTAGAAATATATGTATGCTCTGCAATTTCAGGATAATATTTTTGCTTTGCTGCTTAGTGATACAATGGAAAGAGTGCACAGCTGAAATTTTATGCATCTAGAATACTAATAACCCAGTTATCACAGAACTTGCATTCATTTAGAAAGATGGGACAAACCTCTCTCTCTCTCTCTCTCTCTCTTTTTTTTAATTCATTCATTTCGTTCAGTAAAAGCTATACGTAAGGAAAGGGAATATAAATGTTCCACGAGACCAAAGTTTCTCAACCTCAACACTATGGATATTTTACTCCAGACAACTTACTGATGTGGGGGACTGTCCCTGGCATTGTAGGATGGTTAGCAGCCTCCCTGGCCTCTGCTCACTAAATGCCAGTAACACCCATCCCCCCAAAAGTGTCTCTAGACGTCGCCAAATGTCACCTGCAGGGCAAAGGATGCCAGTTGACAAGGATGTCTTAGACTCTCCTTCGAGAGGCACTCTCCCAGCCCAATAAGCAGGCCTAACAGAGCCCTGATTTTGCTGACATGTGGTCAATAACTACCTTCTTCACCAGAGGCCACTGTGTTTCTGCATAAGATCCCCTTATCTAAGCATCCCAAACGCAGCAAGTCAGATGTTCAGCGCTCATGCAGCAGAGAACGATGACCAGGGCCAGGTGTACACAAAAAGAGTTTTCCCCTCTAATATTTGAGGACAACTTTTTGTTTTTTTAATTAAATTCTGCTTCACTACCTTTAATACATCCAGGAATGTCGTCAAGTAGACAAACCACCAACTAGTAGATAACGGCTAGGCCAAGATCATTTGACCTTTGTTCCTTTCTATTGTTCCCAAGTGCGCAGGTTAAAAAAAAAAAAAAAGTGGACCTTGCACCCTCCTTAAATCAAGGCTGGCTGCACGATTATCATATCCAAATGAGAAACTCACAGATCCTAATCTCCTGCTCTTACCTGGTTTAGAACCAAAGAGACACATTTCATTTGCTTCCCCAGATCAAATAAAGAGCGAGTCTGGCAATAACGATAAACCCCAGAGATCAGCTAAATTATGTCCCGACTTGACATTTATATGAGTACACGCCTCTCAATCTCCGGAGGTGATTAGATTAAGTGTGTTTTAGCATGCGCTTCATGCACACACATCCCTAAAGATTAAGTGATGGGGTATATTGTGAGTAATACCATCATTGCTTCTATTCAGATGTCTTGTATTGCCAATATGCTGCCTAAAACATTATTTAGGCTGGAGAAGTGCATTTCAACAAAGTGCACACAAAGCCTCTTACATTTCAGGATTAAGGTTTTCACACCCATCCCAGCTCAGACCCTGAGCAAATATTTCTACCGCTGGGACATGTAATCATGGTTTCTTATCTGGGCATCATCCCACATGGCATACTCTACCTCCAGAGACTGAAATCATTTTGCTCGGAGATTTTGATTTACTTCATTAACTCCAGAAATCTCAGGAGAGGCCATGAGACAGTACATTGGAATGCAGCCTGACAGCAGTGAGTCTCCTGGGTGTATGGGAGAGTGGTGAAAGGCGCTTCCCTACCTCTGCTCTATGTTAAGGAAAAAAAACTGGTGCTCCATAAAATTCAGAATTAGAGCTGAAATGCCAAGTCACCAACAGTGAGCCAAAACCTACCTCTTTGTCCTGGTATGAGTTAAAATCAAACTGATATCATCCAGGGGATACCGCATTGGTCATGGAGAAATCTGTTCTTAGAAAGAGAATGAGTAGAAACATGGGATTTCAGGTTTCAGATCTGATAGTTTTGGAATAGATATAAAATACATCTCAAAATACACACTAAAAGGAAGAAAATATGATAGTCTTTATTTTTTTTAGAAATTACTAAATTATTCCAATACAAAAGACATGTTTCAGTCTTGGTAAAAAAAAAAATTAAGTAGCAGTTTAATGTTAGGAATTTAAAAATTACTTTATCTGTAACTGATCAAACAAAACTTAAACTCTTTTCCAACTGTAGAAATTTATGTTGTTTCTCTTCCCTGCTTTCTCCTTTGCTCTTTATGTATTATTTAATCTATAAATATTATGCCCGTTCATCCTCTGTTTAGCAGACCTATTGCAAAAATTCTGTCCTGTTGTCATCGTGTCAGACCCTACCTCAGAATATGTGGCTCAAGTTTAGTGTCCAGAAATACCTACAAGTGTCTAATAAATGCAAAACACAAAATACTTCGGAAAGAGAAGTTCCTCATCATGGCCAAACTCCCAATGTCCTATTTTACAGAACTGTCAGGGGCTGTGGAAACTCTGTAATTCATCTTCTTCCTTTGCTTGTATTTACCCTCACCTCAATCCACAAAGGATTTCAGGCAATTTACAGAAGAATATACATTACAAAAGAATGAAACAGATGAGAGAGTCAGGACAAAGGTAACTGAGGACAGGAAGCTAGTAAAAGTCAGAGGTAAGCTCAGAGGGCAGACGTGCACAACATTGGGACCCCACCTGGTCGAAAGACACGAGTCCAGAGTGTGACTACAAGCTTCCCCGTGACCAAAGCAATGACAGAAGGACCAGCAGTTGTGAGAGTGACAGCCAACTGTTCAAGAGCAGCCCTGTTGGATGTCAAGTCCTAAGAGCACTCCCTCTCGAGATGCCTCCTAAGGAGACTGTATCAGGACCTCAACAGCACCTGAATCCGTTTTTTCATCTTCTTAACCTTTACCAAGGCAATGCCTAAGCCTCCCTGAAGTAGCACATGGATGTTTCTCATTCTTAAGAATAATCACTAGGTAGGGAAACGTGGAGACACCATCCAGTGACTCACAGCTCCGCAGACAGTTTTCCTTCTTACCCCTTGTCTCTTACAGTTTTATTACCTGCCTTTTTGTCTCTTTTCTGCAGCCTGCTCCCCAACTCTCCCTTCTTATACGTAAACACATGACCACCCTGCAGACCCACTCTTTGAAAGCTGTATATGTTACACAACCTCAGCATACCAGCCCCCACAATCAATGAGCCTTTTACATTAACCAGAACACACAGGGCTGTAAAAACACATTTTGCTCTAAGACAAACCCTACCAATTTCCATGAAAAATAGTGGAAAGTCCAGATTGTTTTTAATTATAACTTCCTATAATACATATATCCTACCTAAAATAATTTGCCCTCAATAAGACCTTTTTTTGGGGTGAGGGAGTAAGGGACAGAAATATCATGGAAAAAAGGAGGCAGCAAAGAGCAATAATGATATTACACGCTCTTATACAGAAAGGAGAGGAGGCTTGCCAGCATTACTAGAGTAATGATCTTTGAACACAGCATTAAAGTTGTAGCATGAAGGAAAGGAGATAAAATATTTAATGACATCTTAATATTCCCAGTCTTGCAAAAAGCCAAGAACTGGTCACAGTTTATCAGTGCCTGTACATTTTAATATCATTAGACAACAACTTTTCCCAATCAGAGTAACAGAGTTACCAAAACCATGGGGTGGTAGAAAGGAAGGAAAATAAAGTGGACTGTAAACTGCTTGGAAATCCTGTCTTTTCCAATTGACTTTTAATAGGAACATGGAAAGTGGGCTCAACAATCACTTGGCTCACTTGGCTAACAGCCTGGCCAGAGCCTCAGTAAATATTGAGGCTGTTTCTATGAAATAACTTTGGACTGACCATGCTCGGGACAAACCCTCGAAAACCCCACTCGCCTTCTGGGACACAAGTATGGTCAGAAGTCATTTTGGGGTCTAGTATGTCACTGCCCCCAGCTCTTCCAGTCCTTGCTATATGATTCAGTTCAAGGAATCTAAAGCTTTGCACCACACAAACAGTTGCTTAATGAAGATCGGGTGGAGGAGTAGGTAAGGCAAGAAACCTGTGTGATCATAAGCAGAAAAAACAGGCAGGAGTGAACAAACAATGGTGGGGGAAAAAAAGCAGACAGTAGAATGATAATTTAGAATGATAATCACCAATTCGCCTGGGTTCCCACTGCCTTTCCTCTCCTCCTCCAGTCTACCATCCCTTCCAAATAGCAACGGCCTTACTACTTTCTTGCCACAGAAATTTGAAAGACAAATCATAAGCCAAGGGCTCTTCCTCCTGTGCAAAACCCTGAGCAGATTTAAAAAAAAAAAAAAAAAAAGGATACAAAATATATTAGTCAGCTAGAGCTGCCTTGACAAAAGACCACATACAGGGAGAGGCTTAAAAAACAAATGTATTTTCTCACAATTCTGGAGGCTTGAAATCTGAATTCAAGGTGTGGGCAGGCAGGGTGCAGGATTGGTTTTTCTGAGGCCTCTCTCAGTGGCCTGTAGGTGTGAGGCAGCTGAACAGCCAGAGTTCGTCCCCTCGGGACAGATACTCCAAACTAGCAGGAGAGAGGAGAAGCCAAGCCCTGCCCAGATAAGAGATATAAGATCACGTATTACTCATTCTCAAGTCAAGGAGACCTTCCCGACTACACATGCACAGAAAGGCTCCTCGGAGGTCAAAAGGGAGGGGGTGTCACCTCATAGTAAGTGATGCCAACCTACCCATAGGCCTCTTCACTAGAATCCAACTTGGCTAAGAGATGCATGTGCACACAGGGGAGGACCCTCAGGTATACCAAATACAGACTCAGAACCAGGCAAAGCAAGGTGATTGGCCAAAGGAAATCCAGAAGAAATGCCCCATAAAAGTGATTCAAGCTACCATGAGGGCGCAACTCTCTCTCTGAGAATCTATCCACACGTACCCTTTTCCTCCTAATAAACACTTTACTTGTTTCACTACTTTCTGTCTCTATGTGGAAATTCATTTCTACACAGCTGACAGGCCAGGGCCTTGACACTGGCCACTGGTCTAGTGGCTAGGATTCAGCGCTCTCACTGCCGTGGCCTGACTTCAATCTCTGGCCAGGAACTGAAATCCTGCTTCAAGCCGCTGTAGGTCAAGGCCACCCGAGATCAGGTGGAAGCCTTCTCTTCCCTGTGTCTTCACATTGTCTTCCCTCTGAGTGTGTCTGGGTCCTAATCTCTTCATATAAGGACATCAGTCATGGTGGATTATTGTTTTAACTTAACCACCTCTTTAAAGGCCCTATTTCTAAATATAGGCACATTCTCACATGTTGGACTTCAACACATGAATTGGGGTGGGGGAACCACAATTCAGCCTAGAATACAGAGAAATTTATTTGGGGGAATGGAGAGAGAGGTGAGTGGGCCCTGCAGGTAGCCCAGACCCAGGAAGGTGATGAGACCCAGAAGTGGTCTCTCTGTGGGACACAGAGGGAGAACAGACCTAAGCCCAGGGGTCCCTAAGCCTCCTCCAGGATTCCTCTGCTCTAAGTACCACATTCAAGTAACAGAGACTCCCAGTCTAAGAGCTTCTGGGATCAGAGGAGCAGACTGGTGGCCAATGACCAGATGGTCTTCCCTGATGCTCAGGCTCTAAGTCCCAAATCCCTTGCATAATCCAAGGCTGGGAGTCCTAAGAGAGTGTTAGTAATGGCTGATACTGAATTTCCAGACAGTCCTGTGGAACAGGGGCTCGGCAACTGATTTATATTAATTTAAAGGAAAAACAGAACGTGATGTTTCTTGTTTTTTATGGACAACTTGCTAGAATTCAGTCAGGCTGTATATAGAGTTTGGTCAAGAATAAAACAAAACAGATGCAAGGCCCATATCTATACAGTAAGCCAACCAACGTATCTAAAACTGCACAGAACAGAGCTCAGACTAAGAGGTCCTGGGGTAAAATGGAATTTATTTGGACATAAGAGGCAAGAGAAAGTCAGGTCTCCTGACCTACTGCAATAATACACTGATCTCCTCCATAAGTAATAATAATGGTTAATAGGTGCTAGGAGCTAACACATGTTCAGCCTTCCCATCCCAACCAATCATGCCAGCACTCACATTTAAATTTAAATCCTTCCTGATATTTTAGTATTATGTGTGATTTTATATATCTTTTGTTTACACAGTCCTCCTTCTTAAATGTAAACTTCATGACAGCAAGACCTCTGTTTTCTACTTCCTTTGGACCACCCCCCAGTACCTAGAGAAATTTTGCTCAGTTAATTACAGGTCACAGCTATGACTGAAAACTCTTTCTTTTCCTTCCTCCATAGCATTAAAAAGGGGAAATCCCTGGCGTTCCAGTGGTTAGGACTCCATGCTTCCACTGCAGGGGACACAGGGCTCGATCCCTGGTTGGGGAACTAAGATCCCACAAGCTGTGTGCTGCGGCCAAAAAAAAAAAAGCATTAAAAACAATCCAATAGCTAGTGGGAAGCAGCCGCATAGCACAGGGAGGTCAGCTCGGTGTTTTGTGACCACCTAGATGGGTGGGATAGGGAGGGTGGGAGGGAGACGTGAGAGGGAGGGGATATGGGGATGTATGTATATGTACAGCTGATTCACTTTGTTATAAAGCAGAAATTAACACACCATTGTGAAGCAATTATACTCCAATGAAGATATTGAAAAAAAATCCATGTGTCCCTTTGTACTCTTGAGACAGAGTGGGAAAACTGGATAAAATCTCTATTTTTGCATTAACACAGGTTAAGAGTGTTTTCAGAAAATTCAGAAAATGCAGGTAGCTAAGTTCTAGAAAGACCACTGGGAGAAAAAAAGAGGTCTGGCATTGAGAAAGGTAAAAGGAAGCAGAGGAGAGACAAATTCTGGAGAAAAAGGATGAGAACATGATAAATTCAGCGTGGGGTAATATTAGCACTTGAAAGCCCTATGTCCCCCCCCGCCCATCCCCCAACCTCAACATACACTTTTTCCAAGCCTGGAGTTCTGAACCAATTATGAAATACAACAGAAGAGTAAAGCAAATAGGAGATTAAAATGTCCCTTTGTCTCAGATAAGATTGGTATTATAGAACATAGTGCACACCATAGGTAAGTGGACCTTCTAATGTGGAGCCGCTGAATTAGACCACACTCTGCACCCTAGGAAGACTGGGTGCTCTTCAGCTCTCCTCTGACAGGTGCCAGGCCTTTGCCACTAAGCTTCCTCCTGCAGGACAAGGCAAGAGCATTGGGGACCACACACTCTCTGAGAGCAGCTCAGGAGAGAGCCCAGCAGGGGCTATTGATAATTAAACAGGCAATTACAAAAGGCAGAGTCTTTATCTTGGATCCATAAATGTGCTCCCAAAAGGTCCCAAAAACTCATGTGCCAAACTGTGTGCTTTGTGTGTCGTGGCATTTTTCTAGGGAGAGATTTATAACTCTCATAAAATCCAACTGCCCAGTATTAGGAGCCAACAAAACAGATGACTGAATGGAGACGGGTCAAGATTGTTAAGTCCTCATAAGGGCAAGTAGGTAGTTAGTTATAAGCCTTGGGGTCCAAGTTGGGTAGGAAAAGAGCTAAACCAAGAGAGCAACTCTTCCACAGTGCTTAACCAGTCAATACCTGGGAGACGCTTTGAGGGGTCAGTTGAGCAGATCCTGGTAAAGCACAGGAGAAACAAAAGCAAGCATGAGAGAGCTGGAAGTGCCATCCATTCATTTCACAAATATGCAGTAAATGCCCGCTATGTTCCAGGTATGATGCGAGCTCCTAAGAATACAGCTGAAGAGAATTTGTGTTCAGAAAATGAGAGGCTGAAACAAGATTTCTTGGGTGAAAACCGTTCTCTCACTACCTCAAATTAGGTTTTGCTCAATTATTCCCTTCTTAAGTTACAATGTCCACATTTGGAGGAAAAAGAAAGAAAGCAAAACCATGCATGGTGAATTAACCCACCACGCTGCCAAGATCAATCTCCTATTCACTCGTTTGAGTCAAGGGGAAAGAAGGAAAAATCAGGATGACAATAAAAACAGAGAGAAAATGAATATGTTAAAGCTTTGCATTTCAACTTTGAGCTGACATTGTGCTGAGACTCCTTCCAGCTGCTTTGCTGGCCATGTCAAGAAGTGACCATGATTTATGGTGCCACCTCCACAATTTCGATATTCTTGATCCCCCACCGGAAGCAGTGACAAAGGAAGGTTAACTGCTGTGTAAAGAGACAGTTTGAGTAATGCTTTCATGCACAGATCTGGCACTGATCTACGGCGTGAGGGGGAGGCAGGGATGTTAGCCGTTGGTTAAATCCCTTCCAAACAGCAACCTCCCAAATGCTCTAACACCTTTTGGAACAATCTATGCTTGTATGGAAAGACACCCTGAATTGTGTTTAAAACAGTTTCCTTGTCCTTGTTCCCTCACAAACATGCAAGCAGCTAACTCTGCCCACATCTGCACTTTGTACTGTTAATAATAGCTAACATTAAGTGTCCGTGTACCATACCAGCCCTGTCTACATGCTTTATCATCATTACATCAGTTAATCCTCTTGTCATACCCTATGATCATCCCCATATACAGACCAGAAGAATGAGGCACAGAAGCTCATCAAGAAGCAGGAAGCAAAGCCAGGACTTGAGCCCAGAAGTCTAACTGCATAACCTGCTATACTACTCAGACCATTCTTCTTCATTTAATTCAGCCAACTTATTCTAACTTGTATTTTCTCTTTCATCAGCTTGTATGCATTTCTTTTTTTTTTTTATAATTTATTTATTTTTGGCTGCATTGGGTCTTCGTTGCTGCGCGCGGGCTTTCTCTATTTGCGGTGAGCGGGGGCTACTCTTTGTTGCGGTGCATGGGCTTCTCATTGTTGTGGCTTCTCCTGTTGCAGAGCACAGGCTCTAGGCGCGAGGTCTTCATCAGTTTTAGCACACGGGCTTCGGCAGCTGTGCCCTGCAGGCTCTAGAGCGCAGACTCAGTAGTTGTGGTGCACGGCGTGTGGGATCTTCCCGGACCAGGGCTCGAACCCGTGTCCCCTGCACTGGCAGGCGGATTCTTAACCACTGCGCCACCACGGAAGCCCCTTGTATGCATTTTTTTTTAAACATCTTTATTGGAGTCTAACACAACAGTGTGTTAGTTTCTGCTTTATAAGAAAGTGAATCAGCTATACACTTGTATGCATTTCTAAAGGACTATTTACACTACTGAGTAAAACAGGGTGTGTATCACCATAGAAAATATTTTTTCAGTCTTCCATAGTCACAGCTTGCTTGATGAACAGGGTTAGAAGTTTCTGTGTCTGTAAATAGTCCATTAACGCTAATCACTTTTTCATATATTTACACTTCATTTCCCCCAATAAAGGAAGAAGAGGAAACAGGAACCAACCTTGATTGAACACCTACTTCCTCCTAAACATTGTGTCAGGTGCATTCTGCCTCACAATGACTCCATGAGTTAAATATAATTATCCCCATGTTATAAACTGGGAAATGGAAGCTCAAGAAAGTTAAGGACACTTCTGTGTGTCTAACAATGTGGGAGGTAGAAATGGGCTCAAAGGCCTGTGTAATTCCAATTCACCAGGGCTGGATACCTGCTGTGTACATCTTGGTAACTCAGCACCTTCTACCCTGTTAGTCACACAGATGAGGGCTAACCGAAGAGGAAAGAGAAAGGCAGGAATAGAAGAAACTGAGGAGTAAAGTGAGAATTGGTTTAGATGTCCCTGAAACACTGGAGAAATAGCTTCTCCGCATCCCAAATTTCCTCAATGTCTGTCTAAACTCTTATCCAAAACTTTAGATTACAGTTGTCTGGGCAGCAACCTTGAGATGTTACACTCAAAGTTTCTTCTCTGGCAAAAAGCCAAACTCCCTCTAGCTTCTGGCAACTGCATAGTACCTGTGTGAGGTCTCCTGCTTTCCAAAATGCCTGAGGACAAGGTCAAGGATGTGCTGCTATGGGGATCTCGTCCCCCACAGCTACTCAGCTGGGAGAGACTGGGCTCCTGGAGAAGGAGGTGAGGGTCTAGCCCCCTCCTGTCACACAAATATCATCTTAATCTTACTTCCTCAACTCTTTCCCTTCACTGAAGAGTTCTTGAAAGTCAATTCAAATTTCACTTCAAACTCTTTTTCGCCTAGAGAAAAAAGAAAAAAAATGCTGCTGTTTTTGCCTAATGGAAGTAACTGTGCTGTGACTGGATTTGGAACAGCAGCGTGTGTCAAAATGCCAAAAAAGCGTGTCAAAAATAACATTTAAAAGAAACTCAGGGGAGACATGTTATAGTCCTAAACGAGCATCTTTATTTCTCTGTGTTGAAATTTGTTAGTCTCCTCTCAAGGGTCTTAATAAACCTCAAAGAAACACACAACACTTGAACACAATTTAAGGGCCAATTCAGCCCCTGCTACTCCCGTTACTGTCAAAACATCTCTCTCTCGTATTTGTGAGTTCTTCTCTTCCAAGTCTTTCTATTCAATTTCTTCCTCCACGGATGCTTGTTTTCCCAACATCCTCAACCTCCAAAGTATATGCATGTTGCCATGAAGTTAATCAACTAAAAAGAATTAATTTCAATTTATTTTCTTTTTCATTGTTGAGGAAAACATCACGAAGTATTTCTTGACACGTTACAGATTACAGTCAAATTCATGGCAATCCCGTGCTGCCCAGGGTTTGTATATTTAATTTAACGGGCTTTTAAATAATATTCAAGCATATCTATAAGGATGCTGGCCTCCCATGACCTGGCTGAGAGAAGATAAAAAATATTATAATTTCAGAGGCTATTCAGATAATTCAAAGGAGCATAGTGTCTTTTTGCGTAACTTGAAGAGAAAATATTTACTTCCATCGAGACACGGGGTGAAGATTGGATCTAATACCAGGAAGCTCCTTGAATTTCCTGTTTCCACCACCTCAGTGTCATCTATTGCTTGTTCACTGCTCGGCCTCCCCACTGCAGAGGCAACTGCAAGTCGAACCAAAATCAAAATGCCCCCATTTCCTGGGCAAAGTGATCGGAAAACAGTTGGACCTATAACATAGCAGGGTCGTAGTTATTTTACACAAATTACTTTGATACGAAGCGGGAAAGGGTGTCTCTCTTCTTAGTTCAAGAACAGTAAAGGATGATGTACACCTAGAACAGCTGGTGGCCATTTTTGCTTTAATGTGGAGCACGTCTTTCTAAGCATGAAGTCAACGAAGGTAGCCAACAGCCAAGAAATGAAGAACAGTCTCGATAATAGCATTTGAACCCTTGGGTCTAGCTGTGCCTAAAGTCAGCTGTACTCTCTTAGATTTCCAAGTTACATGAGCTAATACCTTTCTTTTCTGTGCTCATATTAGTTGGAGTTTGCTTCTCTGCCATTCCTGAAAAATATACCTGATTCTTCCCACAGGTACCCAAAACAGTGTTTCATAAGCCATGATTCAATATGGGTGGGTTTTGAACTTTTATTTGCTATAGGTTTGTGCCTTTTCCAAAAGGAAAAGCAGGAAACTGAGACTGGACTCTGGGTGGCTGGGAGACAGAGTGGGGTGGAGACTTAACCTGACGTGATTTGTATAACCTTTTATATTTCTATCTTATACATATCGGTATTACTTATTAAAAATAACTAAAACAATTTAGAATTATTAAACTATTTTTAAATGATAAAAATAGCATAACCATGGGCTTCCCTGGAGGCGCAGTGATTAAGAATCCACCTGCCAATGCAGGGGGACACGGGTTCGAGTCCTGGTCCAGGAAGATCCCACATGCCGCAGAGCAACTAAGCCCATGTGCCACAACTACTGAGCCTGCACTTTAGAGCCTGTGAGCCACAACTACTGAGACCATGCACCACAACTACTGAAGCCCGCGCACCTAGAGCCCAGTGCTCCGCAACGAGAGAAGCCACTGCACTGCAATGAAGAGTAGCCCCCGCTCGCCACATCTAGAGAAAGCCCACGTGCAGCAACGAAGACCCAACGCAGACAAAAATAAATTAATTTTTTAAAAAAACCTTTAAAAATAGCCTAACCATACTTTAATACAGTGAGATTATTTCTAAGACTCTGCTTTAAGAAAATAATCTGAAACACAGACCAAAGTACATGCACAAAGGTATTCATCACAAGGGTTTTTGTGTTCTTTTTGTTTTAATAATTAGGAAATGGCAACAATCTAACTACCGAATGTTAAGGGAACAGTTAAGAAAATATTACATTCATAAAATAAAATATCATGCAGCCATTAAAAATGATGTTTATGAAGAGCTTTTAACATCAAAATGTGCTTATATGATAGGATTTAGTGAAAAAAGCAAGCCGTTTTTCTATACACTGTATAATTTTTTAGATACTGTGATCTCAACAAGTGAAAACACATGGAAAATATATTAAAATGTTAATACTTATTTCTTAGCAATCAGCTTACAGAAAATCTTTTTTTCCTTTTTCATAGTTTCTAGTTTTTCCAAAATAAGAATGTATTTCTGAGATTCCCTGGTGGCACAGTGTTTGAGAGTCCGCCTGCTGATGCAGGCCACACAGGTTCGTGCCCCGGTCCAGGAAGATCCCACATGCCGCAGAACAGCTGGACCCGTGAGCCATGGCCACTGAGCCTGCGCGTCCGGAGCCTGTGCTCCACAACAGGAGAGGCCACAACAGTGAGAGGCCCGCGTACCGCAAAAAAAAAAAAAAAAGAATGTATTTCTGCTATAGTAATCAGAAAAATGTTTTATAAAAATTAAAATGTGTGTGTTCTTGTTCACAATCTCTGGCCACCTTACTTAGTAATGATGGACTCAGAAACATGCCCTCTGTGACTTCATCTTACACGGCGTGGGACATTGTTTTCTGCTTGCTACTCGGATTCACCAGAACTGATTTCATTTTATGCCTGCACTCACTGCCGAAGAGATCAGTGCCCACCTTTTCATCATCAAGCCCTCTGCATGAGACTGGAATCCAGCAGCATGACAGTTTCTGAAGTTGGTTTGCTTGGATACACATCCCAATTCCATCATTTTCTACTTAATTGCTCTGTGTCTCCACTGGGATGCAAGAGACCCACCATGGAATGTTGCCGTGGGGATTAAATGAGATAATTCACATAGGATGCCTACCTCACAGTGCCTGGCACACGGTCAATCCTTAAGAAATATTAGATATTTTGCACAAGAGAAATTTGTTTTTCAAGATTGTGACTTCAAAGCATGAAAATAAGCTCTCCTAGTAACACCCTATTCTCTATTAGCTTATCTGCTTTGTTTCCCAACAGTTTGAGGTTCTGTCACGTGGCTTGAGGTTTTCTTTCCTACCCTCTGCATTAATTCCACATTGACTCTGCTGCCTTTGAATCCCACATCAGCAGGAAGCCTCAGAGACTACCAAGACTTTAGTGCTGATGCCCTAGGGCAACTGTCTGTCCTAGGAAAGAGGAAATGAGTTGGAGGAGGTGAAGGTCAGAGGGAGCCCATGACCAACAGGCCTCCAGAAGATCTGTATACACCCCTGAAATGCCAGAGTTATATCGTCAGAATTCTTCACGCAGAGCAAGAATTCAAGATTTCTCATTGTCCAGAGTAGATCGATTTCATGGCTGAACTCGAAAGAAAGTTTGGAAACAAGATCTTGATTTCCAAGCACTATTTTCCACTGAAAAGGAACCAAGGGCTCCTTGAAGGAAAGTCTGTTTCCAGGACTGGGGCAGGAAAAGTAGAAGATGCTCCTAGAATATTTTGTTGTGCCAGAAACCAAGGAAGTACTCAAAGAACAATGTGGACATGTCAAAGGAACACAGAAGCCAACTTCAAGGGGCTCCCACTGGCCAGATCTGGGACAATTCTAGCATCAAAATAAATACTGATAGTAATGAATTATAATCTACTAAATAAAATTCCAAAAATACATACTGATGGAAGGAAGGAAGGAAAAGAGGAAAAAGAAAAGGCTGTTCCTCATAGAAGAAGGCCAACTAATAAATACAGAAGGAATAATAGAATTAGAAAAGTATCAATGATGCAAAAAACAGTAGGTCATAGTTTGAGGTCATTTATATGATCTCAAAATATCTCCCAACAAATTTCTTATTAATAATAAAGAGAAAAGAGTAAATAAGCTTAGAGTGAAAAAACCTTAACCAACTTATCAAGGCCATCACTACTAATGAGTCAGTATATACCAAGTTATCAAACTCATTATTAATAATGAGACATCCTGATATGATATGATGGTACTTCTGCCAAATATGCATAACCTGAATATAATCATGAGGAAACATAAACATCAAACAAACCCAAATTGAAGAACACTCTACAAAGTAACTGACCTGTAGTCTCCAAAAATATCAAGGTGAAGAAAGATGAAGAAAGGATAAGGAAGTGATCCAAATTAGAGACAACTAAAGAGACATAATGATTAAATGTAATGTGTGATACTGGGTTAGATCCTGGACCCAGAGTAATAACTCCAATTTTGAGATACTTTATTTGAACAATTTATGAAATTTGAATATGAATAGTGAATTAGACAACAATAGTATATCAGTGTTAATGTTCCTCATTTTGATAATTCTGCTAGTGTAAGAAAATGTCCTTGGCCACAAGAAGTACCCACTGAGGTATTTCAGAGTAAAGGGGCATGATGTCTCCAATTTACTCTCAAAGTTCAGAAAATTTTCTGCAAGTCAAAGTTTGTTTTGTTTTGTTTTTGCGGTACGTGGGCCTCTCTCACTGTTGTGGCCTCTTCCATTGTGGAGCACAGGCTCCAGACACGCAGGCTCAACGGCCATGGCTCACGGGCCCAGCCGCTCCGCGGCATGTGGGATCTTCCGAGATCGAGGCACAAACCCGCGTCCCCTGCATCGGCAGGAAGACTCCCAACCACTGCGCCACCAGGGAAGCCCCCAAGTCAAAGTTTTATCAAAATAAAAAAGGTTAAAGTAGAGCAAACCTGGGAGAGTCATGGCACGTTAAAGACAAATGAGGCTTATTGAATGCTCTCTGCCTTTCCCAACTCTATACAGCGTGTACACACACACACACACACACACACACACACACACGGTAGCTAAATTCCTTGTGCACAGCCTCCGCATGGAAAATTGTGCTGTCCATTTACTTCCCAGTCTCTCCAGGACAGGGAAGAAACAAAACCTTATCAATGGAAGAACATTTTCACCTTGAGGTGCTCCTCTCTCCCCTTAGTTACAGAGTACTTTGAGAAAAAAACTGATCACCTGGGGGCTTAAACACAAGTTAAGCGCTCACGTCTCATCCCTTCCCTTAACGAAGGCAGAAAAAGAAAAGAAACTTCGTTGAGAATTTTAAAATCCTCCCCCAAAAAAGGTAGCTATAGCGGCAAGAAGTGCAGTGCCCAGTTAGAGAGGGCCTGACACAGTAGACTAGGGAGGGGGCAGGGCATGGGGGTGTTAGCAAGGGGTTAGGTGAAAATCCTGCCCAGAGAATTTCAGGAGGGGACTTCGGCCGTGGTGGGGATAGCAGAGTGTAGCAACAGCAGCCCATCTCCCAGCCCCTGTGAGTACAGCCCAGAGGTGAGGGGCAGCCAGCAACAAAAACAGGAGACCACACAGTCCTCATCCTGAGCTGATGTGCTGTAACCCACATTGGCTGTGAGATTATTTTGCTCATTGGAAGATAATTCTGTATCAGGAGGATTGGTTTCTGGTACTAAGGAAACCAGAACTTTCCTGCACACTCTTTTTTTGTTTTAACTGTGGTAAAAAACACATATAAAATTCACCATTTTCGCCATTTTTAGGTATACAATTCAGTGGCATTAATTACAGTCATACTGGTGTGCAACCATCACCACCATCCATCTCCAGAACATTTTTCATCTTTCAAAACTTAAACTTTTTACCCATTAAATACTAACTCACAATTCCCTCCCCTAGCCCCTGGCAATCAAGAGTCTACTTTCTATCTTTATGAATTTGTCTACTCTAGGTAACAGATATAAGTGGAATCATACAGTACTTGTCTTTCGGGGACTGGCTTATTTCACTTAGCATAATGTTTTCAGGGTTAATCCATGTTGTAGCACATATCAGAATTTCATTCCTTTTTAAGGCGGAATAATATTCAACAGTACCATATTTTATTCATTCAAATGTTAATGGACATTTGTGTCGTTCCCACCTTCTGGCTATTGTGCATAATGCTGCTATCTCCATGAGTGTACAAATGTCCATTCAAGGCCTTGCTTTCAGTTCCTCTGGTTATATATACTCAGAAGGAGAATTGCTAAATTACGTGGTAGTTCTATTTTTAATTTTTTAAGGAACCTTCATACTGTTTTCCATCATGTCTGCACCATTTTACATTCCTAACAGCAGCATATAAAGGTTCCATTTTCTCCACATCCTTACTGACACTGGTTATTTTCTGTGTCTTTTTTCTTTTGATAATAGCCAACCTAATGGGTGTGAGATGGTATCTCATCATGGTTTTGATGTGCATTCCCCTAATGATCAGTGAAATTGAGTTATCTTCTTGTGTGCTTTCTGGCCATTTGTATATCTTCTTTGGGGAATATTCAAGTCTTTTGTTGTTTGATTTCTTTTTTTTTTTTTTTTTTTGGCTGCTCCACACGGCTTGCAGGGTCTTAGTTCCCTGACCAGGGATCGAACCCAGGCCCCCAGGAGGAGAAGCACAGAGTCCTAACCACTGGACCTCCAGAGAATTCCCGGGGTTGTTTGTTTTCTTGTTGTTGAGTTGTAGGGATTCTTTATACATTCTGGATATGAACCCCTTATCTGGTATATGATTTGCAAATATTTTCTCTCAGTCTGTGGGTTGTCTTTTCAATCTGTTGATAGAGTCTTTTGATGCACAAAAGTTTTTAATTTTGATGTAGTCTAATTTATTTTTTCTTTATTGCCTATGCTTTTCATGTCATATCCCATACACTCTTAACTTGTTTCACAATTCAGAGTCAAATAATAGGCACTTATTTGACTTAATTGCTGACGTTCTTGCCCTGTCACTTACTCTTCAACTACAGGCAATGATATGGAACTCCTCAGCAAGGGCAGGATCTCCACTAAATGGCGGAAAAAGGGTAAGGAATGACCCCACAAATTATCAGTTTTTAAATACAAACTCATCTGGGAAACACAGGCTAAAATTTTTTAATCAATGATTCACATCCTCATGAGATCCTGTCATCAACCAATAACCAGCTGCTAAGCTCAGGGACACTCATCCTTATCCTACTCTGGTCTATGCTAGGGAAGGGAAACCCTAAATGCAGCCTGATAGCCTGGTCACATAGAAGAGAAAAACAGTTTGAACTCTGTTTTTTAGGCAGCATAAAATTCTGTGATGTGTTGATGAAAAATAAAAAGAAGCAAAGCACAGTCCTCCTGAAGGGCTGGCAGATAACTCTGAGCATCATAATGACATCAAGCTTCAGATAAACCAGACGCATATCTAGCAGTATTTACAGATAAAATGATGAGCCCTCAACCTCCCCACCTAATGTGCATTTTCTAGCGCCTTCTCCCTGTGTCCAATAATAAAAGCCAAAGCATTATTTCATACATGAGTTACCTTCTCTATAACGCATAGATAATAATAAAAACAAGTGCTTATATTCACTTACTATGTGCTAGATACCATTTTAATGCACAAATTAACACATTGAACCCTCCCAAACAACTCTATGAGGCAGATACTGTTACTGTCATCCCTATTTCATAGAAGAGAAAACTAACGCACAGAGAAGGTTTAGTAACTTACCCCAGGTCACAAGGCTCACAAGCAGAGCTAGCATTTGAATGTGAGCTGTCCAGTTTCAGAACAGTGATCTTAATCATGACAATCTACTCTCTGGATTTACAATTACATGTATATTTTTAAATATCTTTATCTATAATCACCAAAAACCCTCTCTTTCAAGATAATTTTAGTAGGTGAAATGGTAAAAAAAATTGGCAGGTCACCTGCCATCCTTTACGGTTTGAGTACTAATGTACCTATCCTTTTAAATTCCAGAACACAGATTCAAACAGTTGATGTCAGAATGGGCAACATCTCTTCCAGACTAGCTGGGATCTAAACTTTTGGTTCAATGAATAAAGTTTCTATTGTGGAATTTCAGGCAGACTCAAGTATGCGGTAAAATCTAAAGGTGGGGAAGCCTCCAGTCAAGGCAGCTTTGCTGGTTCCCCAAATTGCTCTGGCCAGGCAGCTACCTCTGCTCTGGATGCACTATGCTGACCTCATCTGAGGTCTACCACCACGCAAAGCACCCCTTCCAGTTATTTTCATGGGTCTTTTGGTTCTCAATTCCGCCTCATTTCCCTTACCTGTAATATGGGCTAAAATAGCTATATCATAGGATCTTTGTGAGAATTAAATAACACATGTAAAGCTCTCAGAAGGCTGGTATAGGGAAAGTGATAAGCTGTTACTGTATTATCAACCCTACTGAAGATGCGTTTTCTCCCTTGTTCTGCATTTTATGTGATGGTCATTTCCTTCCTGTCGACTGTTCCACCCATCTCATGATACTATCATAGACAACTTTGGTTACTGATTGTTGTGGATTGAATTGTGCCCCCCAAAAAGATATCAAGATATCTAACCCCTAGAACCTGTGGATGTGGACTTATTTGGAAATAGGGTCTTTGCAGATGTAATCAAGTTAAGATGAGGTAACACTGGATGAGGACAGACCCTAATCCAATGTAACTGATATCCTTATGAGAAACACACACACACGCACGCACACACACTCAGACGACGGAGGCAGAGATTGGAGTGAAGCATCCACAAAACAAAGAATGCCAAGGACTGCCAGCAGCCAGAAGCTAGGAAGAAGCAAGGAGGGATCCTCCCCTAGAACCTTCAGAGAGAGTATGGCCCTGTAGACGCCTCGATTTCAGACGTCTAGCCTCCAGAACTATGAACGAACAAATTTCTGATGTTTCAAGCCACTCAGTTTATGGTAATTTGTCACATCAGCCCTAGTAAACTCATACATGGATCTGGACTTTTCACATTCACTCTCTGGGTCTTCCTTCTCTAAGTTCCCTCCCCAAACCATGTCTCTTGTAGAATTCCCATTCCTGTTTTTTGTGCATGAGCTTCCCCTCATCTATGGCATATCTGAGGAAATGTTTAGTCACAGTGGTATCAGAAACTGCCCTGTTTTAATTTGTTATACACTAATTCTTTCCCTACCACAAAATATGATCATGCAACAAGAGGATATGACACGGAACACTGAATTTCTTTTAGTTAACTCTGTCAGTGTTAGGGAGAAATCTGTTATCACTGGAACCAGACACCAATCTTGTCCCTTTGGGGTATCGTGAACCCTCATTTGGCTCCGGCCATTCATAACCTTGATGTCCTAATATTCTTTCAACTGGGAGACTGAAAGATGAAATAATCATTTCACCAACTGATTATTCAATTCCATATTCCTAAATCTCATTTTTTCCAGCTTCTGAGTTCAACATTACATTTTACTTCAGCTAAATCACCCCTGTAATAGGCTGAATCTTATTCTGTTGGAGAGTTTGATGACTTCTCCATAGATGGAACATAAAACAGTGTCTAGCATATATACATTTTTACAGTTTAATTCTAGGCTCCCAAAAGATAAATCGTGAACCAAATGGGGAAAGAGACATGAATAAATAATACCAGCTGAACAGACTAAAATATGTAGGAAAAGTTAAGCCCCTCTCAGTAAATGTCAAGTATGAAATTGTTTTATATAATTTTATTCATTGGACCTAACCTACTCCCACAAGATTTCACTTGATTTTCAGAGATTGATACCATTATGTTCTGCATTCCAAGTATGAGATCAAAACATTTCCAGGGCCAGACTACAGTTTCCTGCACTGTGATGTAGAACTAGCTCTAACAATGGAACAGAGTGAGGTCTACGGTTCAGCTAGACCCTACGCAACACTAGTCACTGTGGACCAGTATGTGTGGGGTAATCACTGAGAGAGGACCAGGGCTGCAGAAGGAGTCTCCACTACAGCAGCAGATCAGAACAAGGAAGTTTAGTGCAACAGCAGAGGAATCACTTCTAATTTTCAACGGCTACTGCCCCAACTGGGGCTGACTGGAGACAGCACAGCAGCCAAGCTAACCACACATGCAGGCAGATGTGGCAGAGATCGTTCACCAAATCGTTTGTCTTTTCCTCCTAGACACACAGCTAGACTACATATCCCAGCCTTGCTGTGATGAGATATGGCCAGGTGACTGAGCTCTGGACATCGGTATGTGGATCAAAGCAGTATACTCCACCTTCAGGAAAAGGCTGCAAAACCACCCATGCAAGCCTTCCTATTCTCTCCTGTCCTTCATCTGCCAGCCAAACTTAGAGAATTCATGGGGAAACTCCAAGGCCCTGGGGCAGAAGCCGGCAAACTTTTCTATAAAAGGCCAGAGAGTAAATAGTTTAGGCTTTTGGGGGTGTAGTCTCTGTCAGGACTACTCAACTCTGCCACTGTAGCAGGACAGCAGCCATTAACAATATGTGAATGAATGAATGCCTGTGTTCCAATAATACTTTATTTATACAAACAGGTTGGATTTGGGCCATAGTTTTCCAAACCCTGCCCCAGGAGAACCACTAAGTGGGAAGACCTTGTGTTCCTGAATAACTGTGTGGATTGGGCCATCGCATCCCATGTGTTGACCTCATTGGCTAGGACATGAATAATGGCTTGGCATGGGATTCTGCTCATGGTAGCCACTCAGGGATCCAGGCCAACAGAGGCATCACCTTATCCGGCACTTTCACAACCACCCTACTGCTGAAAGGGAATTGCCCCCTTCTCAAAGCTTCCTCCTATAAGTGGTGTGTGTCATTCACATTCACATTTTATTAACCAAGTCAAGGCATATGACTACTTCTAACTTCCAAAGGAGGACAAAAAAGGAAAAGATGGAGAGGTGACCCAACCACATGCCCAAGAGGAGGCAAGAATCCAATTATTTGTGAATGGCACTACTGATAGTACAGAATGCTAAACAAAGTTATCAGTCATTCACAACTTAAGGGCAAGAAAAGCTCAATCAGACTGCTAACCTCCTAAGAAGTGAAATGTGATGTTAGAACTCAGGCCTCTATTGATGGAGCAGGCTTGGATCAGACAACTGAGTCAGGGTTGTCAGAAAGCAGCGTTATGACACAGAGTAAATGCAAACTTGGAGGAGCTCTGGATAGGGGAAGAGAAGACTAGGGGATGTAAAGTAGCATCCTACAGTGTTGCTTCCAATCCATCCTGTTCTCTTCCCTTACAGATATGACAGAATTAAACTGGCCCATTTACAAATGATTCTTGCTTAGGTTGAGCCATAAGAGATCACCAATATTTGATCATTTTTTTACCTATAAAAACACCTTCATATGATCAAACCTAATATATTTTAAATGTCACTAATATGCACTTTGAAAATAGAATAGCATAAAACAGTTACATTATGTTCACAGAGTGGGAGGTTTCTATCTAAAAATGTGCTCAGCATATATATGGGATCTAAAAAAAAAAAAAAGGGTCTGAAGAACCCAGGGGCAGAACAGGAATAAAGATGCAGACGTAGAGAATGGACTTGAGGACATGGGGAGTGGGAAGGGTAAGCTGGGATGAAGGGAGAGAGTAGCCTTGACATATGTACACTACCAAATGTAAAACAGATAGCTAGTGGGAAGCAGCCACATAGCACAGGGAGATCAGCTCAGTGCTTTGTGACCACCTAGAGGGGTGGGATAGGGAGCGTGGGAGGGAGACGCAAGAGGGAGGAGATATTGGGATATATGTATATGTATAGCTGATTCACTTTGTTATACAGCAGAAACGAACACACCATTGTAAAGCAATTATACCCCAATAAAGATGCTAAAAACTACAACAAAAATGTGCTCAGAAAATAAAATATTCCCTAGACTGTATACCCAGAACTAGTCCTCGAACATACTCATAGAAGGAGCAAGAATGACTATATTCTTGTCTTGACACCTCACTTCTGAACCTAAGGAAGAGAGAACTGATATATTTTGAGCTCCAACTATGTGAAGGGCCTAGAGCCAAGGTCATAGTTGAGCTGAAATGCTGATTAAGTGTCTGGCTAACCCCCAAGCAGCCCCAAGGATCTTTCTGTCTAGAGGAATGGAGATTGTAGAGGTGGAGAGAAACTGAAATAGATATGGCAATATAGGGTCAGCTCTGAGTCCAGCCTGCAGGACTAGGTCTGAGCCCTACACTAAGAGGCTATAGGCAGAAGCTGGAGGGCCTGTTTCCTTGAGGGCTTTTGTGAGATATAAGACTTAAGTGGTGAGTCTTCAGAGCTATCAGGATTTTGTGCCTTCTGGGTAGTGGGAACAGGCAGGAGCACCTGCAGGGTCTGTGAGCCAGACAGCAACAGCTGTGAGAACCCAGGTGAGATAACCCCCTCAGGAAGCTCAGAAAAGAAAAAAAACAGAGGAAGACTGAGAAAAGAGGGGAGGGCTGATGTCCTAGAACTGTGCAGATGGGGGCAACTGGCCATAGAATGTGGGCATTTCTTACAAAGTGTGTTAGTTAGGGTTCTCCAGAGAAACAGAACCAGTGGGGTGTGTGTGAGTATGTGTGTATGTTTGTGTAAAGAGACTTTATTATAAGGAATTGCCTCATGCAGTTATGGAGGCAAGTTCCAAGATATGTTAAGAGGAGTCAGCAAGCTGGAGACCCAGGAAGGTCATGGTGTAGTTCCAGTCTGAAGACAGGCAGGCCTGAGATGCAGGAAGAGCCAACTTTCAGTTCAAGTCCAAAGGCAGCTAAAAACCAATGCCCCAGTTTGAAGGCCATCAGGCCGGAAGAGTTCTCTATCAAGGGAAGGTCAGCCTTTTTGTTCTATTTAGGCCTTCAACTGATTAGACATGGCCCACCCACATAAAGGAAGGCAATCTACTTTACCCAGACTACAGATTTTTTTTTAACAGCTTTATTGGAGTAAATTACTTTACAATGGTGTGTTAGTTTCTGCTTTATAAAAAAGTGAATCAGCTATACATATACATATATCCCCATATCCCCTCCCTCTTGAGTCACCCTCCCACACTCCCTATCCCACCCCTCTAGGTGGTCACAAAGCACCAAGCTGATCTCCCTGTGCTATGTGGCTGCAGTCTACAGATTTAAATGCTAATCTCATCCAGAAATACCCTCGCAGAAACACCCAGAATAATGTTTGACCAAATATCTGGGCACCCTGTGGCCTAATCAAGTTGATATAAAGTAACCTCATTTATTCACACAGTGATGACTTGCCACTTCACAGGATCTTCTCAATACCTTCTGAGTTAAATATACTGAGGCAAGTCAAGAGGTTAAGTGGATTATCTGAGGTCCCAGCTAGTGGAGGAGCCAGGACTTGAACCCATGACTTCATGCATCAGTTGTTTCTAACAGTTTCCAGCATAAAGGTTTCTTTTTAATGGCAACAAACTACAATTGTATTATCTTGATTCAAGAAAACAAACTATGAAGAAAAAAATTTTAAACAACTGGGGAAAACTGAATATGATCTGGATTTTAGATGATATTAAGAAATTATTGTAAATACTTTTAGGAACAATATGACAAGGTTATGTAAAAATGTCAATCATAGATAGACCATTACATAATGGTATTTTTGTCTGAGATAATACATCATTAATAAAGCTTTCTTAAAAACTGAGTTCTCCCAGACAGAACTCCAGTACAGCATACCAAATGGTGTCCATGGCATACCCTTATCAAATATTCAATATTGACCCTGCCTCAATGCATTGACTTCACTCTGAGCCAAGCTCTCCCCACATGATGACAAGATGACTGCAGAAGCCCTAGCCCTCACATTGTCTCAGCTTTATGGTTAGCAGGGAAGAAAATGTTCAACTTCCTTACAGCATCTGCAAAGCCCTGGGTCTTGCTCTCACTGGACCTAACTAGGTTACTTGCCTTTATCTGAACCAATCAACTATAGCTAGGAGGTTTAACCTTGGAGCTAAAAACATAGAGCCAACCCCATGCCACATAACATAGGCTAATATTGGGGAAGAGGTGTTTGCCCAAAACTTCTGTTAAGAAGTCAGAATAGATGATGAATAGCCAAAACCACCAATTTTACTGCCCACATCTTCCTAAATAGGATTGACTCTGGGTGTGCTATTCCTTAAGTTTTCAGGTAACAAGGAAAGTTAGCCCTTCGAGGATGGAATGTTTTCTAAAGACATGGAAATCTTATAAGAAATTGGCTCAGGACAGTAGTCCAATCTTATATTCCACTATTCTCTTATTCTAGAGAAATTATTTTATAGGCCTGAGACTTTATGTCTTCACTTGTGTTAGGTCCCTCCACTTGAAATGCCCTCCCTCCCACCCTCTCTCATCTTGTAAAACTCCCGCTTATCTCTGATATCCAGCTCAGGTGCCACTTTCTTCACATAGGTTCCTCTGAGCTCCTCCCCACCCAACCTGATCCAACCTCTTCTGAACCCCTATAACGGCATACCTCTCTTAAGATACCTCTATTCTTCTCGCGAATTCATGTGATGCAGAGCTAATCGTGTTATCATCTTATTCTCCCTTCCAGATTATAAAACCTGTTTTAATTCATCTTTATATGCCCCAGTACCAACCCGTCAGCACTCAACATTTACTGAATTCCATTCCACTCAGCTTGCAGACGTTATGTCAATTCTCATAATGATTCCAACCACCATTAAAATAATTCAAAATGGGGACTGCCCTGGTGGTCCAGTGGTTAAGAATCCACCTTCCAACACTCAAAACACACCATAAAATTCTCCTGCCAGAATCTCCAAATAAATTCTCAGGTTATATGAAGTATAAGGGGCAGGATTTGATACTGGCTCCACCATTGATTAGGCAGGATTTGATACTGGCTCCACCATTGATTAGGCAAGTTAAACTAAGTTTCAATCTCCTTGTTTGGAAAACGGGGATAATAATGGTACCCACTTTCATAGGCTTGTTGTAAAGGTTAAATGTGTATGTAAATTACTTTGGCATAGTGGTAAATGCTGAGTACTAAATAAATGTTAATCATTATTTTTAAAAAGCTCAAAAAAAAAAAAAAAAAGAATCCACCTTCCAATGCAGGGACTTGGGTTCTATCCCTGGTCAGGGAACTAAGATCCCACATACCGCAACTAAGGCCCGACGCAGCCAAAAATATAAATTAATTTAATTAAATTAAAAAATAAAATAACATGTATTTTAAAAAATAATAATAATTCAAAATGTTCTATCTCTTTACCTGGGTGGTAGGTTCAAGAGCATTATCATTATTACTTTTATTATTCACTCTTTAATATGTGGGATATATACTACTTTTTAAAGCAAACAGGAAAAATAAAGCCTGCATTCTCATGGATTCTCCATCATCTACACATCACTCTCCTACATGATGAGCTGCTTAAATTGCAGAGGGCTCTAGGTGGACCAGGCCCTGGCTTTAATCCTGCTCTGGATCCCTCATATGCTTCTTAGAGCTCAATCACTGCTGCCTTAAGAAAGCACTAGTTGAAACTTGATGCCTGCAATTCTTAATTACAATTGCATTGCTGGGTTTATGGGCATCTCTGCTCATTTAAACTCAATGCTGACTGACAAATTGTGCTCATCTGCCTATTCGACAGTAATTTAGTCAGGCAACCTGCAGCTTGCACCAGATTGATGAGCAGCTGTTTGATCTGTTTGGGGATGTATTGCTATTTTCTTGGTGTAGGCAGCTTTGTGCCGCTGCTGAATGGACGGATGGTTTCATCTCCTCTAGTGACACTGTGGACATTCTGGATGGCCTCACCTGTAACTCCAAATGCACATTAAAAAAAAAAATCCATCAGCCTCCATCCCAGACATATTATCACACAGAACAGCAGGGCAACATGGCTCATGAGACTCAACTCAAACTCACGTTGCTGCTTTTCAGGCCAGTGACAGCTCAGGTTGACACCCAACAGGTAGCTACCCTTAAACGACAACCCCAAACCTACTAAATCCTGACTATGGTGACTTCTCTCTAAAGAAGTTCATGCTGGTAGCTTTCTCTCTAAAGCCTTTCAGTAGAATAACCCTACTCATAACAGTATGAAATACAATACAAAATAGGATTCTGAGCCACCCACTCTTCCTCTGTCATATCCCACGGCCTTCAGTCTCTTAAGCATGGCAAGTTTCTGAGTTAATTATCTGAATCTCTTCAAGCTGTGAAGAGATCTCCCTCCCCCATGACTCACACTTTATTATTTTTCCAGTTCAGGTTTTTCATGGTCCCTGTGGCCTGAACGCAGAGTGAAGGAACTGTGTCCCTAAGGTATAAGCAACTACTTTATTGAGATATAATTCACATACCATGCAATTCACCCATTTTAAGTGTACAATTTAATGGTTTGGGGTACGTTAAAATATTATGTTTTTAAGTTGTGGTGAAATATATATATATAATGTACAATTTGCCATTTTAACCATTTTCAAACATACCGTTCAGTGGCATTAAGTACATTTGCAATGTTATGCAACCATCATCACTATTTCCAAAACTTTTTCATCACCCCAACAGAAACTCTCTAACCTTTAAGCAATAACACCCCATACCACTCCCCCCAGCTCCTGGTAACTACTATTCCACTTTCTGTCTCTATGAATTTGCCTCTTCTAGGTACCTCATATAAGTGGAATCATACAATATTTGTCCTTACATAAATGGCTTATTTCACTTAGCAATGTTTTCAAGGTTTATCCATGTTGTAGCATGTGTCAGAATTTCTAAAGCCGAGTAATATTCCATTGTATGTATATACCACATTTTATTTACCTATTAATCTGTTGGTGGACATTTGGGTTGTTTCCACTTTTTGGCTATTGTGAATAATGCTGCAATAAACATGAGTGCACAAGCACCTGTTCAAGTCCCTGCTTTTAATTCCTTTGTGTATATACCTAGGATTGGAATTGCCAGGTCATATGGTAATTCTATGTTTAGCTTTTTGAGGAACTGAACTGCCAAACTGTTTTCCGTAGCATCTGCACCATTTTTCATTCTCCCTAGCAATGCATGAGGGTTCCAATTTTTCCACTTCCTCACCAACACTTGTTATTTGTCATTTTTTGATTTTATAGCCATCCTTGTAGGTGTGCCCAGAACCATTTTAACCCTTAGAGTCTGGGGTAGCAGTTTTCACAAGTAGTAGTAGAAAGACAGAAGGAGGTTCTCCGGCGTGGGTATGAAAATATACCACCACCCCATAAAGAACTTAATTAGATCAGCATTGATTGCAGATGTTTTCTGGTGGCCTCACTTTATGTCTGGTGGCACGGAGGGAAGGCACTGCAGACCCTAAGGTCACACAGATCTGTCCCACTTGCAAACATGCTAATTGGTTCCTATTAAGGGGCAATATCAAGTGAACTGGTGAGTCACCCATGGGTGACAATAAAGCATAGGCACACAACAGTAATATATTTCGTATCCTGTGTGTAAGGAAGTCTCCAGAAGTTGAAGTCAAATATCAGGGGAAAAAAATCCAACCTTTGTAACTCAAGCTAGTAAAAATCAAATATATGCACTTTTTTCCAGACTCCCAAACTGCCTACCAACTCGGTATCATAACCAATAAGGTCAATTCCCCTTTCACTGAGAAAATAAAAGCAATTCATGTGAGCTCCTCAAGTCTCTCCTCCCCATCAAAATGTGTCTTTATCTTCATCTACTATCTGTCTCCTTTCCTGTTGTCTCTTCTTCAAGACTATCTCCCCACACTGCCTCCCTCTACCCCAACTCTGTTTTGCTTGAGTCTTTTCTTAAAATGCCCCATCAGCTTTGCTATCCTCTCTCTGCTCTTGTCCCTCTGAAGTCAGAAACATTTAAGCTTTCTTCACCTGCTTCTGTCCTCAACCTAGCATCCTGTATCTTCACCACACAAGCTCTTGACAAAGTAGTTTAAATTCATCCATTCTAGTTGCTCATCTAATACAAACTCTTAAATTCTCACAGTCCTAGCTGCCCTCCTGAAGTGGTGAACATGGGTGAAAAAGGACTGCCCAGTGTTGCACGACCTCCAGACACCAAGGAAGACCAATGAAGCAGTAAACTCAGAGGGCACAGGCAGAGAGGTGATGGTGGAGTTGGAGGCAAAGATACAACAGAATGGAGAAGGAAATTTGGGCAGGTGTGTAGGAAACAGAACCCGGAGCCTTATTAACAATAGAACCAGGCCCCTTTTCTGGGGCTCCTGTCATCTCACCCATATGTAAATGAGGGGCTAAGAGAACTGAGCTCATTGGGACAGAGCAGCAAGTTCACTAATGACTTCCTTCTGTTCAAGTCATTTTAGGGTTGTCAGAGTTAGCAAACAAAATTACAAGATGCCCAGTTCAATGTAATTCCAGATTAACAATTTTTATTTGTTATTCTATTTTGTAAGTATTTTATTCGTAAGTATGCCCAATGCAATACTTGGATGTCCCCAATATAAGTATGTCCTAAACACTGCATGGGACATACTCATACTAAAAATTTTTTCACTGTTTATCTGAAATTCAAATTTAACTGGGCACCCTGTATTTTACCTGGCAATCCTAGTCATACTTCACCTCCGTGGAGGATTTTGACCAACCTCTTCCTAAATCTCACTCCTCACTTGAGTTTCAGAACACTGTTCCCTCCCAGTTTCTGGCAGTGGCTTCTCTTCCTCAACCTGATCCTTGATTTCAGAGATTCCCCAGGGTTTAAGCTGCCAGCCAGTTCCTGCCTCGCTCTGTGTCTCCCCACTAGTTAATCTACTCCCCTTCTATTTCTTCCTCATACTGAATTTATGGCTGATGAGTCCCCAGTGTATGTGCCCAGCCCTCACTGCGCAGAATTCTCTGATTTACTTCCATCTTTCTTTAGACATCCTCACTTAGCATTTCCATCCCTTATCTCAAACCCAACACGTAAAACTGAACTCAAAAATCTACCTCCAAAACCTGTCCCCAGTTTCTCCATTTAATTAATGGTACCAACAACCTCCTGATCATCCATTCAAGAAATGTCCAACCTAAATTCGATCCTTCCTGTTTTGTTGCTTACATCCAGTCACCAAATCCTTTCCATTCCATCTCCAAAGATGTCATCTCGGTCACCAGGGCCCTACCTTTTGTCATCTCTTGTTGAACAATTGTAACTCTTCTCCCAGATGCCCATCCCTGATCTTCTAGCTCTTTCTTCAAACCACTGCCACACAATATCCAGAAATACTTTCCAATCATATCAATCCACTCTTCAAAGGTCTGTATGGTTTCTACTGCCTAAGAATAAACTTTATTTGGGCCTCACTTCTATTCTCAAAGGAGCATTCTCTCCTGTTCTGAACCAATGTCAAGGGACAGTATGAGACTCGGCCTTTGCCCAATTACAATATAGACACACCTTTCTTTTTTTTTTTCCTGTGACTTGCAGACAATTTGAATATACAGAAGAGCATAACAATAAAATTAAATCATATTTTTTAAAGAATTAAAAGGATGCTATTGAAAGTTTCAATGATCAGACCCAAATAATATCTGCAGGCCCATCTCACAGGGTATCCTTCCAAATACTTTCAAAGGAAGCGTAGGGGGTTGGTGCTGCCTCCGAAAGCGAAAGCGAGCAGTGAAGTCAGGACACCTGGGCTCACGCGGGGCCCCCCACATACTGACTGCCAGGTGCCCGACCTGCTCCACTGTGGCCACCGTGTTGGCCCAGAGCCTGGAGGATGATGTCACCCACAACCACGGCCCCTCCCCCTTGGCCAGTGACCAATTCTGGGGTAAAAAGCCCGACTCCTTGGCCCCAGTGGGACAACTTCTCCAGAGGACCTGTCCCCAGCCCTCCCCCCTCCGCAGGCCAGGACTGGGTTGACCTGAGACCACACTTTGCTCAACCCTTCCCTCCCTCCCCTGCCGCCCTCTCTCCCCTCGGTTTTCCTAAAGAGCCCGCTATAAACCACACGTACCTGAAGCCCCGCTCATCCCCTGGCCTTGCATCAGGTTTGTTGGCGCTGGAACCTATTCCCGTCATCCCTGAAGCGTTAATGGCGACGTCTCCCGGGGTTGTGAAGGAGGGGCGCGGCGGCGGGAACAGACAGGCACCCACTGAACGTGTCTGGAACCTGAACCTTAGCCCCCTAAAGAAGGCAGTCTCGGGGCAGAGAGCAAACTATGACGGTGGCGACTGCTCCGGTGGAGGTAAGGATGCGGCGCTTGGCCTGGAAGGATGTGGAGCGACTCAGACACCCCGGTCCACTCTGCCTGGCCTCAGCGACTCCACTTGAAACCACGAGTTAAATCCACTTCACCTGCCTTCACTAATCAAGGTCATTTAAGGCTTGCACGTCCTCCAAGTGGCAGGGAGCCTAAACAATAGGTTGTTCGCCTGAGTTGTTTTCTAGAAACTTGGAGTCAGCTGCGCTTAATTCAAGCTGAGCGGGTTGACTGGAGAGGACCGCCCCTCCAACTGGGCATGCGCGAGTGTCCGCTGGGTGACCTTTGGACCCTGCAGAAGCCCGTGGCCTCCTGAGCCTGCGCAGAAGGAAGGTTACCGCGCTTTTTTCCGGTCGCTCCTCCTATGCTCCTTGCGCCTCAGAACGCCCTGTTGCTTTACTGGTGACCTCATATAAACACTCCTGCCCCTTGCCTTGGGGGAGGCAGATTTGAGCTTTTTCTGCTTTCTTGCTTGGCTGCCTTGTGGATAAACCCTGTCTTTGCTGCAAACCTCGGCACCTCAGTCAGTCGTGTGGGCTGCCTTTCGGGCGAGAGGAACCTCATTGGGTAACACATCATTATTCTACCCTTATTGTTGCCTGTGAACGTGTCTCTCTTGATGCGCTTGTAAATTATTTCTAGTTATTCCTATGTAACACCCGCCCCCCCCAAAGAGACTGGGACTGCTTGGAACCCCATGGTTGGGCAATAAGCGCTGATTCAATAATGACTGAAATCATCTGGTGAGGGAAACAGTGGCCGAGTTTCCACGTGCATTCTCATGCAAGAGGAGGGTGGGGAACAGCCTGATAAAAGGGGCACAGTGCAAAGGAGGTGGGTGCGATCCCGAGGGCCCAGAGGAAAGAGACGGGGAATGGCTCACAGAAGGCTCCGGAATGTATTTTCCCACTTGTTTTGTGGTATAATATATTAACTGTTCTCTGGCCCTGTGTGTGCAGCTGTTAACTGATGGGTCCACCCAGTCTTGGTCTGCTTTATATTTTGGTCCTCAAGCACGGAGGATTCTGCTCGCTTAGAATTCAAAGTCCTGTTTCAATGTGCAAGTAGGTAAAAGGTCTTCTTACAGATCAACTAAGAGCATTTCCTCTTTCCTTCCCATGTCTTCCATCCCCAAGTATACAATACAATGCAAGAAACAGCCATGATAGTCATAAAGTCAAACATCACCAGATGGTTTTCCAGTCCTGGCTATCTAAATACCATGCCATCTGTGTTACATAATTCTTCCAGAAAGCACGCTGCTTTAATTGTGAAACAGATCATGACAGATTGCTCAGTCTTTTGACGTCATTTTCTTCGGTGTTTTCTCCACTCTGAGTGCAGGGAAACTAATTATGTCCAGGTGGGGTCCGGGTGTAAGATTGCGTGCTAACTCCAGAGGGCCTGCTTATATCTAAAACGGCTTCATTGGAGTGTTGGAGCTTTGAAAACTTGCTGTCTTGGCTCTTTTTAACAAGTGCTCACTTCTGTCTAAATATTCCCCCATCCCAGTGCTGACTAATGACGAATTGAAGTTCTGCAGGAATGGGACGGGCTCTGGGAAGAGAGTGTTCTCAGGTTCCATGGCAGATTGTGGGTTGCACCATTTCTTATAGTTTCTCCAGAAACCTATCTTTACAGCATATGGGCTCACTTGTTAAATTGTCATCATCATAGACAGTGCTGAGATGATGTAGCTTCACTTCACATTTAGAATAGAAAATTACACTTAGAAGATAGATTCTGGTATCAAAAGTAACTGGAGGGCTTCCCTGGTGGCGCAGTGGTTGAGAGTCTGCCTGCCGATGCAGGGGACACGGGTTCGTGCCCCGGTCCGGGAGGATCCCACATGCCGCGGAGCGGCTGGGCCCGTGAGCCATGGCCGCTGAGCCTGTGCGTCCGGAGCCTGTGCTGCGCAACGGGAGAGGCCACAACAGTGAGAGGTGCGTGTACCGCAAAAACAAACAAACAAACAAAACAAAACAAAACAAAAAAGTAACTGGAATTCTGAAGATGGATGGTGGTGATGTTTGTGCAACAATGTGAATGTACTTAATGTCATGAAACTATAGACTGAACATAAAATGTACCATTTTAACTATTTTTATGTATATTTTACCATAATGAAGAAAAAGTAACAGGTTCTGTTTTAACCTCAGGAGGTGGGGTCAGTAGAAGTTAGAGTAATATGCCAACTTCGAAGCAGTCATATTTACAGAATCCTTCCATTCTATTAGTTACTTCAGAGACTATCACCTTACGCTGGCACAGAATTTCTTTTTAGTTGGCAAAGCACTTTTATATACCCTATCCTAGTGGACCTTTTTGTGTGTACAAAACAATTGGGTTTATCAGCATATTGCAAATGAGCATTGTTGCAGTTATCTTTGCAGAATACCAAACTACTCCAAAACCTAGTGGCTTAAAAAGAACACTCACTTATTTTACTCACCAGTCTGCAATTATGGGCAGTGCTTGGCAGGGATGGCCATCTCTGCTCCATGCTGCAGCATTAGTTGGGGTGACCCAGTAAGGACTCCCAAGGATCCACTCTCAAGAATGTTTGTCTCACATGGCTGGCAAGTTGAGGCTGGCATGTCAGCCAAGAGTTCTTGTTACGTGGGCCCCTCCACATGGCTACTTGGGCTTCCTACAGCATGGTGGCTAGGTTTCAAAAGTGGGTGTTCCAAAAAACAGGACTCTCCCGTCTCTCCAGGCTTGGGTCCACAAACTGACACATCATCACTTGAGCTGTATCTATTGGTCAAAGCCATCACAGAGCCCACCAGTATTCAAGGGAAGCAAACATGGAGCCAGACTCTTAAAGGGAAGGATATCAACCAATCTGTGGCCATCTTTAATCTGCCACAGGATGTCAAGGCTTAGAGTGGGTTTGCTGTGGTTACTCAGCTAGTACGTGAGACCCCTGGCTTTTCTCCACCAAACTGTTCTGGGTTGGTGTGATGCTTAGTGCCCCAAAATCCATCTAAGTCCCTTGAAATTACTTCTTTCCCTTGAAGCCAGTGGATAATCACGCTTCAACCACTCTTTCATCAAGTTAGGGTACAGAAATGAGTTCTTAAGAGTAATTTTTAAAACTACAAAATGCTTTGAAAAACATCAATTCTGAGTCTGTGATTTAGGTATATACATGAAATCTTTAATTTAGTTTCTGTCAATGACCTAAACACTACTTCCCAAAATATTTATCACCATCAAAATGCATATAAATGCCTTATAACATGTCCTAAATCTAAGCAATTTTAATAGCCAATATGGTATGTTTATCATATTATCTCAAGTAGGAAGGGAATTCATTTGTTTCCTAAAAATCTCAAAGATTAGAAACGTTCTATTACAGTTAAGACGTATTTTCCATGGTATGAAGCTCCCATTTTAGGGTGAAGCTCTATAGGTGAAATAACCATTTTGCTTTGAACAATTTTACCTTGCAGCCATGTTTGCAGGAAAGAAACTTTTCCACCAAGTGGGAGATACTGACCTGTGAGTGCTTCATGTTGACAAATGAGGTTGTTAAGCCATGGAGACTTGGGAAAACATCCTTTACAACAGAGAAACCTGGCTGTCACCACCTTAACTGAGTGGTTGCACTCTGCATCCACATCACTAATAGAGGAACAATCTGACATTAAATGCCTCTCAGCATGATATAGTAGGAAGTACACACTTCCACCTGTAAAGTATTCTTGCCAAAAATGTTTAACTTGACTCTAATTTACCTTAAGACCTAACCTTCAGGAAGCCTTTTTCAACTGGGGTTCCTCAACTGAACCATAGATCACAGAAAATGAGTTGAGTGACGATTTACTCAATTCTCCCAAGAATCGAACATAATTAGTACTATTCTAGATGTATGGGATCAAACTTAGTTTGCTATATAAAATGGGTGCCTTAGGACAGTAGAGCTCAATCCTCTCATGGATATTCAGTTGTGAAGGGTCAAGTTAAATGAGGAAAAGTCAGACAAATCCTGGACGGGAGGCATTCTACAAAACAACTCACCTAGTCTCTTCCAAAAAAAAAGTTATGAAGAGAGACTTCCCTGGTCCAGTGGATAAGACTCTGTGCTCCCAATGCAGGGCGTCCGGGCTCAGTCTCTGGTCAGGGAACTAGATCCCGCATGCATGCTGCAACTAAGAGATCACATGCCACAGCTAAGAGTCCCCATGCCACAACTAAAAGATCCCATGTGCCACAATTAAGACCCAGCAGAGCCAAAAGAAAGAAAGGAAGGAAGGAAGGAAGGGGAGGAAGGAAGGAAGAAGGAAGGAAACTTGAAAAACTGTTATGAAGAAAAAGTGCTGATTGTTAATTAAAGGAAACTAATGACTTCTCTCACAATAGATTTTTGCCCGTTTTTCACCTTCATCCACAAGGATTCATATGTATGTACTCTGTGTATCAAGGTTGATTTGCTCAAGGTAATATCTGAGCTTACCCAAGCTTCTGCATGATTCAATATCTGTCTTTTTATGGCTATGTAGTATTCTTTTGTATAAATACACCACAATGTATTTATCCATTTTCTTGCTGATGGACATTTGGGACAGTTCCAGTTTGGAGAAAAGATGAATCAAGTTGCTATGAGCATTCTTGCACAGGTCTTATAGTGATATATGTAATCATTTACCTTGAGTATATACTGAAGAATAGAGTTGCTGGGTCATAGTCCATATGTGTCGAAATGTATTAGATAGTGGCAAACAATCTTCCTAAGTGGTTGAACCAATTTAGACTTCCAACCAAAAGATCTGAGAGTTGGGAATTCCCTGGAAGTCCAATGGTTAGGGCTCCACACTTCCACTGCAGGGGGCACAGTTTCAATCCTTGGTTGGGGAACTACGATCCTGCGTGCCGTATGGGGTGGCCAAAATAAAACAAAAAAAAAGGATCTGAGAGTCCCAATTGTTTCATAACCTCACCCCTTCTGGGGGATGTTGAAGAGGAGATATTGATGGGGAAAGGGCATGAGGAAACCTTCCAGGGTGATGGAAATATTCTATTTGTCGATCTGTTTACTGTTTACCTAAGGGTATACCTACATGAAAATTTTACCAATGTCTAAAACTGCTATAAAAGCCTATTTTTTTAATTCATCAAGGTATATATTTAAGATTTGTACACTTTGAATGTAGGTTCTATCTCAATGAGAGAAGAGAAAACAGGAGACTAAAAAGACCTAACAACCAAATTTATGGGCGGGCCTTGATTGACTCCTGGTTCAAAACAAAAGTCAATTATAAAAGATAGTTTGGAGTCAATTAGAGTTTTAATATGCACTGAATATTAAATGTTATTAGGAAATTATTTTTAATTTTCTTAGGTGTAATGGTTATATTGTGGTTATGTTGGAGAATGTCCTATTAGGAAATGCATGCTGGAGTATTTAAAGGTATTTAGAGTGAAGTGTCATGACGTCCGTAACTTATTTTCAAATGATACAGCAAAAATGTGTGTGTGTGTGAGAGAGAGAATGTATACAGATAGACATAGAGATAAAGATAAAACAATTACGGAAAAAACGTAAACCATTGTTGAATCTAGGTTGTGGATATAAAGGTGTTATTTTTTCAACCTTTCTAAATATTTCAAATCTTCTATAGTAAGTTGTTGGGCGGGCAGGGGACAATATAGAGACCTGAATGACCAGCTCAAAATGCAGAGTAACTAAGAGAAGGCCCTAGAATCTTGACTCCCAACTCTCTGTGCCATCCCCTGCATTGTTGCTTTCTGTGCTACAAACTGATTGTTAGATCTGAATATGCCTTTTTAGATTAATTTACTTCTGAGAAGTACTCCCAGTGGTCTAACTAGGCAGCACAAAGACACCCCCAGATTTCTCTTATAAATTGCATATGCATTCTGCCTGTGAACTCACACCTCCCTCTGCAGGTCTCTCTCTCCCCCCAACTCCTCTCCCCCCCCCTTCCTCCGCCATCCCCTCTTTCCATCTCTCCCTCAACCACTTTCAAAATCTCTCCGCAACCACTCTATCCTTGCCCACACTCCCTTCTAATGGAAGAGCTAAATTGAAAGCTTAGTGGCCCTGGCCGCCCACAAAGCCCCATGATTCCTACCCCCCACGCACACCCCCAGCACTTCTGTTTGAGGTTCCCTAGCCCAGCTGAAGCGCTCAGCAGAGCTTCTTAGGTGCCTGGGCCGCTTTGAAGGTTTACTTTCAATTAAAAAAAATAAGAAAGAAGCCAAATCAGCAGCTGTCAGGGATGCAGGGAAGATTTATTCAGGGTGGTCAAAGGGGAGTTTGGCCGGCAGGAAAGGCCTGGAGGTAGACGGGAAGGAAATTCCAGCTGGAGAAAGAAATTCCTCCTGGCAAGGTCAGGCCTGCACCAGACTAGTCCTTCTGGGTAGGGCTGTGCGGAATCCTGTTGCTGGGCTGGGTCACAGGGGAAAAGAGCGTCCTGTTTGTAGACACCTGGAGGATGGGTTTGGGGAGGGGAGCTACCAAGGGAAGCAAACGGGTAGGGCCTTGAAAGCATAGCTTATTAATCAGATGAAACCAGGCCTGCGGGATCAAAACATGACTGATTTTAAAATTGCTTCCCGATTCAAAAGCCGGTGTCGCCCACCTCAAAATGTGATGAGGGGTGAGGAGGCCAGGTCCCTGGGCAGTTCTGCAAGCACAGAGCTTCCATTGAAGTCGGCCTGTGTGGAGAAGCAGTGCAAATGTGCGGAGAATAGCAGTAGCCAGAATCCATAGTTTTATCACCTTTCATTTCCTGTCTCTGTTCTTCATGGCTTTAGACGTTTGACGGGCTATTGTGAAAACTAACCTGTGCTTTTCAGAAGAAATGAGCCAAGTCCTGGGTTAACCCTGATCGATGGCCGAGTATCTTCTAGAAGTAAACAGTTAAGCTACAGGCATGAGTTTGAAAAACTTCTCAGCCCCGCTCCCCATGTTTACATCCCTTCTCCATCCCGCACGATCTTGGATGGAATTGGAATAGAGAAGCTAGGGTGCATCCCATGCTCCACCCCTTTCGTGCAGAAGTGCTAACTGTTCAAATTATACCTGTTCCCGTGGTACAATGCGCTACTGTCGAAGCTGCTGGTTGCACTAGATGTTGCCTAAATACCCCAGACCTCATTAGCCCATGACTATTATCAACATAGGTACATATCACACTTTTATTATTATATACAGAGAGATTTATTTAATTTTTCTAGAAACAAATTGTGATGAAGCCCACCTTTGTCTTATTTCCAGACTTTGGCCTCGTACCTGTCCTGACATTCCTGTCAGTCCTTAAAGAGATGCCATTGTACATGCCCGCAGACCAGTCTGTCGGCTGCGGTCAGCATGGGGTGACCTCTGTCTTTTCCATCTCCAGCTCTCCTTTGTCCACCATACGTGAATCCCCCCTAGGTGGGGAAGGCCCAGTGCTCCCACTGCCCCTCAGGAGGCTCCAGTGGCCGCCCTGGACTCCAGAGCTCCCTGCAGGGAACCCAGCCTGCCAGACCCGGCCTTCAGACAACGCTGGGCTCCCCGCAGGGTGGAGGGGAGTGGCTTCCTTCCTAGCTCTGCCTCATATTTTAATGTCTGGTCACCAAAGCAGCTCTGTTATGCAAAGAGAATCACAAAGTCTCTCTCGTTGTTTTATCAACTTCTGGGATCACCTCTTGCCTGGAAGGTAGTCCTCAAGTAAAATAATTCTGTCAACTTCTGGTCCTCATCCTCTCTCCAGAGGAGCTCAAATATAAGCCAGGAAGATAAATATACATTATTTTCCACTCCTTCCTTTTTTGTTCTCTTTCTTCCCAGCTTTACTTTCCCAAAATAAACTTCTTTTAAGCTGCAGAACAAAACCTCATAGGATTTTAATAAATGAAACATTGATGATAGAGATGGAATGAACATATTATCTTCACCAACAATATCTTTGACTCTCAAAATTTTGTATAATTCTGAGTATCCTATCATTGCTGCCAACACTTAGCTTTTTTAAAGTAACAGCTCAGATTTTCAAAACAGGTTTATCTTATGAATCATAAATAATGCCCACATTATGAAATAGATTTATTCCTGAGAAGTTGACCATAGGGCAGTCTTTTCCAAAACGTACATTATCCTCCCCATTAACACCCATTATAATATCAAAGACATAGTCTCATAAGAGCAAAATTTTAGGACTGAGGGATGCCCCAATTAAATGACAGGGAAAATTTTGGTAAGATAAAGATTTTAAATGTGGCTAGATTCACATCCAGTGTAATATGAAATTAGAAATTACTGTGTAATAAAAATAATTTCCCTTTTTACCTCCTGACCATATAGTTACAAAAGAAGCTCTGTTGCTTTTTTGAGGCTGAGCATTAACTAGATCTGAGCTGCAATACCAAATTTAGCCAGGAAGGGGTGCTTTCTGAAGCAGGGAAAATGCTTGAAGTTGAAAATTCTGTTTTTACGGAGATACTTGAAGGTAGAGAATCATGACGAAACAGCGATCTGTGACCGTTAAATTTTTGGATACTTTGGGATATGGCTCTTACAGTGAGAAATAGTTAACTACTTTAAGGGATTACTGAGGAATGTAAAGAGTAGATGTAAGAGAAACACCAATATAAAGTAATAGTTTAGGGAAAATGGGCATAGCTTAGTGTATGTGAAAGCTAAGAACAGAATTATTCTTTTTCAGTGAATTTCAGGGAAGGAAAATTTTTTATACACTTTGGAGGTCCTGAAATGCAGTGATTTTTTTTAAAACCAATAACTTGTAATGTTCTTACAGAGGAAAGATTAGCAGGTAATCTAATGAAACAGGCACAGAAAAACTCATACTTAAGTCCTGAGGGACTTTAAGGGATTCCTTGAGAAAGGATTCCTCCTTGGAGTGTGTGTGTGTGTGTGTGTGTATGTGTGTATGTGTGTGTCCACTTGTGGATGTGAGGGGGAATAGTAAATATGTGTGTAGGGGTGTGCGTCCACATGCGTACCCTTCTGTGAGTGCTTTGGGGCAGCCTTACCTTGGGGGCAGGGGGGAGGAGAAGTCACTATTTTGGGTTTTTATAGAGCTTGTGTAGCCTTAACTGCTTTTCTGAGTTTAATTCAATATAGAATATTGGAAAGTGAGGAGGCTGTTATCAGATTCCTCTAAACTGTAACACAAAACTATATTACCCATTTATTCCGTGGCTGCTCAAACAGAATTAAAAGGGAGAGAAACTATGTGGAATTACTGCCATCTGGTGGAGATAATGGTGACTGTTGTTGTAGACGGGGGGGAAAAAAGACCTTTAGATTTGAACTTTGTTGATTCGGTTTTGTTTATTTGGGATTTGGTTCAGTTTTTTGTTTAGTTCACTCACATTCACCTCCGGAAAGCTCTGACTCACTAACTACCCTGTTGGAAGAAGGAGTGAGCAGAGATCTCATAAGGCCAAGAGGCAGTGTAGGATGGAGCTTAAGCATTGGGACTCAAGTTTCAGACTCCCTGAGGTCAAGTTCCGGCTTCATTATCTGCTGATTGTAGCACCTGGGGCCAGTCATTTACTCTTTAGTTTCGTCCTCTGTGAAGTAAGAATAACAACGGAATAACAAGGGTATCCGTTTTCCACAGGTGTTCTAAGGAATCCTATCTGACAAAAAGAAAGCACCATGTTTAGTGTCTGCATTATCCATACAAATCCTATTCTGATTTATCCATGTAAATTCTGTTCTAGCCTTCTCCAGGCAAAGCCTTGTCTATACTAGTCTAGGAGCACAGCTACACAGCCTAGCGACGGAAGGACTGGGTTGCTTGGAAAGATGTAGGGCCAAGCAGGGCAGTTCTGCAGCAGTCCAGCTGTAAGGGCGGTGCCCTCTCTTGCATCCCTACAAGCATCACTATAAGAGAAACAATTCATCATGCTTTGTCATTTCACTGCAGAACATATTTGTGTGCGTGTCCCTGTTAATTTCAAGCCAGATGATACATAACTCCTTAAAGGCAAGGACTCTGCCTAACTTGTCCCCCATTAGCTGCTACATGGTACAAACCCTGATGGGACTGTGTTCTCAAAGCAACAGACTTGTCCTCAGTCCCGAGACTAGTGTAGCGAGTGCAGCTTTCAGACCCCAGACCCTCCTCTTCTCGGTCCTCGTGAATATGCCTAAGAGTGAAGAATGCTGAGGAGTAGACCATGGTGCCCAACTCCATACCAGGGGGACTGCAGCCCCTTGAGAGCTATTCCTAACTCAGTAATAATGAGGACCTTGGACTTCCCTGGTGGCACAGTGGTTAAGAAGCCACCTGCCAATGCAGGGGACACAGGTTCGAGCCCTGGTCCGGGAAGATCCCACATGCCATGGAGCAACTAAGCCCGTGCACCACAACTACTGAGCCTATGCTCTAGAGCCCTCATGCCACAACTACTGAGCCCGTGTGCCACAACTACTGGAGCCCGTGCTCTTAGAGCCTGTGCTCCGCAACAAGAGGAGGCACTGCAATGAGAAGCCCACGCATTGCAACGAAGAGTAGCCTCTGCTCACCACAGCTAGAGAAAGCCCGCATGCAGCAACGAAGACCCAACACAGCCAGAAATAAATAAAATTAAATCTTTAAAAGTAAAAAATAAAATAAAATAAATAATGAGGACCTTTAGCCCAGCTTGAGCCATGTGAAGCCAGAGGGACAAAACCCAAAAATAAGGATTAAACTCAAAACTCAGAAATTGAGGTTCCAGAAAGGGGAAGCCAGGAAGGGCAGAACATCCAACCAATTGCCTCACTGCCACCTCAGCCATGACCCAGATGCCCTAGAATGGGTGAGGACACAGGAAGAATGGAGTAATAATTTAAAAACAAGTTGTCTTCCGGTTTCTAAGAAGGAACTGGTAAGTGCCTTTCTATAGAGGAAAAAGCATATCTTTTACATCTTTATCTTGACTACTGGAAATTTTAAGTTAGGGTGAATGTCAGAAAAATGTTTTAAGTTACCTAAACATTTCTTAGAATTTCTGTCTCTCTGCTTACATTGCCCATCTGTCCTTGCAGGCTGACTACCTCATCCACTGGAGACCTCAGCATACTCATCAGAGTGGGTTTAAATTCCCAATCTGATAATTCCAACATCCCTACTATGTCTAGTTCTGATGCTTGCTCTGTCTCTTCCAATTGTGGGTTTTGCCTTTTGGTATGCTTTGTAATTTTTTCCTTAGTAGCTGAATATGATACACTTCGTAAAAGGAACTACCGTAAATAGACTTTTAGCAATGTGGTGGTGAGGTGTCGGGAAGGGGAAGCGTTCTGTTGTTCTGTGATTAGGTCTCCATCTTTCAATGAGCCTGTGCCTCTTCACTGTGAACTTCACACTTATTTCTGGGGTTTTCTTCCTCCCCCCCTTAGGTGGGTCAGGATGGCTAGAGCCAGCTGGAGTTGGGTATTTCCCTTCCCCCAGGTCAGTTAGGCTCTGATATTATCCCAGCAGGTTAGACTCTGGTTAACTAACCTAAGCTTTTCCTGCGGGATGTTTTTTTTTTATGGTCAACTCCTTATGATCTGTAGTAAGAGAGCAGAGAAAGGCAGTATAAAAATCTGAAAGGAGAGATAAATTCGACTTCTTCCACTGATCCTTCACAGAACTACTCGTCATTAACTAAACTGACTTCTTCTATTGAAAGTCCTCCTTCTTCTCTTATTCCCTAGTAGATGTTTAATCTCATAACAAAATGACTACAGGCACGAGCAAGGAGAAAAGGGTCCAAAAGAGAGACTACTTAATACAAAGTGCATAACCAGTCCGTAGGTTGCAGTATCTGACTTAAGATGAAACGTGAAGAGACTGAACAAGGTGATTAAGAGAGGGAGACACATAGCTAAGAACAGCTTGTTTTAACCTGTGATGCCCTTTCTCTTCCATCCCCATGGTACAGCTTTACTCTCATGTGTGCATCTATCCTACTATTGTTATGTTGTGTAGTTTATGATATTTCAAAATCAGTTATCTTGCTACTAAATCATTTTGCAATGAGTGTATTGTTGCAGAGAAGTAGCCGTGGCCTTTAAAAAAAAAAAAAGTCTGTCCTATTACATAATAATTTTTGTCTCAGTTACCACAAAAGAAGAAGTGATGTAAATATCTATATCTCTCTCCTGCTCAACTTTCAGAGGCTACATTTAATACACTGGAAGGCGGACACTTGCCGTGTCAGCTGTTAGTGAATATCGGACCATTCCCAAAATGCAGCGGCTTATCACTGCTCAGGAGTCTCTGGGTCAGCTCAGTGGTTCTTCTGGTCTGGACCATGCTAGGCTGCAGTCACCTGGCCTCATTTAGCTAGTGTTTGCCCAGGCATCTCCAATCAACTGCTGAGTCAGCTGGTGGCTGACTGCTCTAAGATGGCTGAGCTACAACAACAGATTGATTCTGTCACACGTGGCCACTCTTCCTCCAGTAGGCTAGCCTGGACGTGTCTACCTGGTAGCTGAGCAAGGTTCTCAGTGATAGAACAGATAAACTCAGACCTCTTGAGGCCTAGGCTTGACATTGACATGGTGTCACTTTCACTGACTGTTGGCCAAGCAAGTCCCTCTTGATGGGAAGAGCTGCAAAGTTACATGGCAAAGGGTGGGGATACAGGAAGGGGTAGAGAATTGAGGCCATTTGGGCAGTCTTATACAATGTATGAGGAAGACAGTCAGATGTTCATTACATCCCCAATTTTTGAATATCCCTTGGTATTTATTTTCTCTTCCTCCTTCTTCTGTAACCATACCTCTCTTCGTTTGAGGAAACTGTTCCTCCCCCTTCTGGCACACGGTTTGAATGGGGCTGACCCTACCTGTCTGTCACAGAGATTGGTCTGAAGGGGGAACTGACCCAAGTGGACAGTACTAGTATCCATCCCCCCCTGTATTGGTCTGAAGATATCCACACAAGGTACCCACTGGGCACTCAATTTAGCTTTTCCAGGATTTTTTTTCTCACTGTTACTAGGAGAGGCCCTTTTCCTATCTGATCAAGAAGGATATAAGCATCCATCATCCCAGCCTCGTGGAGAAGCCACAATATAAAATAAAGTCACAGAGTGTCTGGTTTCCGTCATCCCTGGGGTGGCTCTCACCATTGTCTTTACGCAGTTTGATAATGGGAACCAGTACCTTCACTTTTGCCCAGGTGGTTCAATTTGTGTTTCTGTCACTTGTAACCAAAGGAATCCTAACTGAAAGAGCTCCAGAACATAAAATTTCCAACAGAAAAGGCAATGTTGGGACTTCCCTGGTGGCATAGTGGTTAAAAATCCGCCTGCCAATGCAGAGGACACGAGTTCAATCCCTGGTCTGGGAAGATCCCACATGCTGCAGAGTAACTAAGCCCATGTGCCACAACTACTGAGCCTGTGCTCTAGAGCCTGTGAGCCACAGCTACTGAAGCCCGTGCACCTAGAGCCTGTGCTCCACATCAAGAGAAGCCACCGCAACGAGAAGCCCACGAACCACAATGAAGAGTAGCCCCTGCTCACCGCAACTAGAGAAAGTCCTGCACGCAGCAATGAAGACCCGACGCAGCCAAAAAGTAAAAATTAAAAAAAATAAAGAAAAGGCAATGTTTGTAGTTTCTAGGGTGCTCTCTAGTTTCATGAATCACTTTCTCTTTTTACATATAGAGCAGGGCCTGCAATTCAGATACCTAAAGGGAACAGACAGGCAAATGAAAGTGACTAAATGAAGGAAAATGGAACTGTGGAGCCCTGCAGGGTATCTCCCTGCCTACAAGAGGCAGCCACTACTCAGAACTTAGATTCAGCAAATTGTTTTCTTGAAGGAATGTGGGCCCAATGTTGCTGGATCTTTCAATTTCTTAGAAAAAAACAAACACAAAAAAAAACCCTGAAAAATCTCAATTTTAATGTTGAATTCCCCAATTTTTAAATAACAAAATCCACTCATCTTATAGACCAGACACCTCCATGAACTGCCAGCTTGGAATCTCTGTAGGGAACCCACCAATGATACCCACTGCTGAGTCCCATGCTATCCTGGACTTCATTCCTCTTTCACTTGCATCACCAACACAAAAATGTTGAACACTTCTTAAGTACTAAAGTCCATGTGACAAGAACAGAGGTCAAGAAAACTTTGTGGGAATGAGGATGCTGGGCTTAATGTTGCCAGAACGGCTCCAGGTCTTTGCTCAAAACCCATCAACCCCCTGTTAGCAGGAGTGTCCTTGCTCAGAACCTGTCAACTACCCCCACCTTTAGCAGGAGTGAACGTAAATCTTTAAGTTAAAGGGTCCAGAGATAAGAAAGGAAGCCACACACAAAAAAAGAAAACAGATGGAACCAGCTGGGACCAAGATGGCAACAAATCTGACCTCCAACAGACCCTGGGTCTCATTATACATTGATTTTACTACAGTAGCACACACCTATCAACAGCCAGGACCAGACATTAAGGACCAAAAAAGGATAAAAAGGGGGTGACACCCCACTCCCTTGAAAAAGCCCTGCCCCTTCCCCCCAGTAAACTAATGCCTATGCCTCACTTCCCTTTAGCTTTTTTTTTTTTTTTCCCCTTTAGCTTTATTCTTTAAAATTAAATCACTCTCGCCAGCTGGGTGAGAAGTTGATCTGTGAACTTAGTTCCAGCTTGTCCATTCTTTGGCCACTGAATAAAGCTTGTGCTGTGTCAGAAGCTTGGTTTCATTATTCACCTACTCAAACCCACCAAGGCAGGCCCTAGCAGGGTCCATACACTTATTTCAGTAACATTAGCAGCCGAATCACTCAGCATACCAGCCTAAAGATACATGATGTGAATTTGTGCCTTAAGAAAATTACAATGTTATGGACCAGCCAGCTGCTTATATACAGTTGAAACTGTGAATGCTAAATCCCTGAAGACCAAAGTTCTACTTTATTCTTTAATATAGGATGCTTTCGACAGTTATCTGGTGTCTGTTAGCTCCAAGCCCACCTTTCTATATACTGCACTGTAGGCTGGAGCTAGGAATCATGTTTCCCAGACTCCCTTGCCAACTGGCTTTCAGTTAGGTTCCATGAACGGAAGGCACTGGCAAGAGATTAGAAGGCAGGACGTACAGAGAAGAAAACTCACTTGACTTGGCATCCCTCTAGCAGCAGTGCACAGCAATGTTCCCGCCTTGCTGGGCCCCATCAGAGGTACTAGCCACAGCCTTGTCTGCCCTGCTCCATCTACCCTCAAGGCAGTCTGAGCACCCACCTCTTTGGCTGTCCAAGCTCTACCATTGGGCACTAGGAATTAATCAGGCCTCCAAGCATTAGCCCTCTAAGGATGTCTCCAAGATCCTGGATTCTGATAACACCACTTCTTCTCTTTTACTGTCTCTATCCTTAAAGATGGTAGTCATTTTCTTAAATTATTAATCTCTGGGTTACGTAAACATCCACTTCTTGCTCTTTCAGCCTTCTGATATCCTGCACTATTTAAATTCCTTCTGTTTGAAATAACTTTACTCAACCCTGACAACAATTATTAGAACAAAAAGATTATTTTGTATACAGGAATTCCTTTTTCTGAAATCACAGTGTGAAGAATAGTTTCTTCAACTCTCAAGATACTTGCTACAAGAAAGTAGTTACCAAAAAGCCACAAAAAGCAGTTCTGTAAAATAGTTATTATGATCAGTTATTTATATTTAAAGTCCTCATGACCCATAAAAAGACTATACCTAAAGTGCCATTCATAATTGACATAGCCCTAAATCTGCCTTCACTCTTCTTGAATCTCTATACAGGCCAACTGAAGCCAACACCTAGGAAACAACATTCTTAGGAATATTGTGCCAATTATGCCAGTGGAGTTGGGTCTAGATTTAAGATGAGCTAATAAGTATTTAAAAATTTTTAAATAAGTATTTTAAAATAATTAATTTAAAATTAAATATCTTTAAAATTTAGTATTTAAAATTTTTTTTATTTTATTTTCTTTATTTTCTTGGCTGTGTCGGGTCTTAGTTGTACCACACAGCATCTTCGTTGAGGCATGCAGGATCTTTCATTGCGTCACGTGGGCTTTCTCTCTCTAGTTGTGATGCACGGGCTCCAGGGCGCGTGGGCCCTGTAGTTTGCGGCACACAGGCTCTCTCGTTGAGGCACTCTCTCGATCAAACACACATCCCCTGCATTGGAAGGCTGATTCTTTATCACTGGACCACCAGGGAAGTCCCTAAAATTTAGTGTTTATAAACCAGCTATACTGGGGACTGGAAGATGGTAATTACTCATACTAGAATAGGAGCCTTTGTTTTATGAAATGCTCCACCTGAGGATATCTTGAGATGTTTAGATATATAAACACGTGTTTCTAGAAAATGGGATTATATCATTCTTTTCTCTAGACACACCTATACCAAACTAATAGTTGTGGCTGCTTCTTGGGTAAAGGAATTCTTTAACTGTTGTCTTTTTATAATAAGTTCATATTATTTTTATTATAATGAAAAACATTTTAAAGTTCCTTCAGTGCAAATTTAAAAGACTTGCATTTAAAAGACTGGGATTGGGACTTCCCTGGTGGTTTCGGGTTCAATCACTGGTCAGGGAACTAAGATCCCACGGGCCGCAGGGCAACTAAGCCTGCATGCAACAACTACTGAACTTGCAAGCCTCAACTAGAGCCCGCATGCCACAAACTACAGAGTCCACGTGCTCTGGAACCTGCACGCCACAAGGACAGAGCCCACGCACCCTAGAGCCTGCGCACCACAAGTAGAGAAGAGAAAACCCATACACCACAACTAGAGAGAAGCCTGCATGCCGCAAAAAAGAGCCCACACACTGCAGCAAATGATCCCACATGCCTCAACGAAGATCCCGAGGGCCACAACTAAGACCTGATGCAGCCAAAAATAAATAAAATAAATAAGTAAATAATAACTAAATCTTTTTTAAAAATTCATCAAGTGTTTAAAAAAAATAAAAGACTGGCATCGACATTCCCTTTTTAAGGAAAATGCCTAGTGTGTGCCTTTTCAATAAATAGCTATGAGGTGCATTGTACTAAAAGAAAAGTAATATTCCTGCCCCAGGGAATATAAATCTTATTGGCAAGGTTCACAGACATCTTTACAATAAGTAGTTAATACATGATGGACTCCTAATACACATTTGTATAATGAATACGTGAATGTACCATCAAAAGTATTTTATTCAAACTCTCATTTCATAGAGGATTGGCCCTGTTCTGTCATTTCTCATACCTAGATCATATTTCATCACTTATAAAACACATGTTTCTCACTTTTCAACAATCCTGAAATCAGAATAGGACTTATTATAATTGTGATTTTTAAAGTATTGTTTCATAGACAATCTAAAGCATTTTGTCTTTTATAGTATAAGATGGTAAGTCTTACATTTACAGCATCTTGGATTGGACGAAATACCATACATATTATATTTTCTGTATTTTAGAAAATACATATGACAATTTAGGCATGTTTCCCCCAAGGTTCAACTAAGAAAGTTCTCCTGTGGCCACTCCATTCAATGAACATTCAAGCCTCCAGTGATGAGATGAAATCCAAAACTACTAATTTATGAATGTTAAAACCAACAGCTGACAAGTAACAGCTTTATAAAAACTTGTCTGTTCATGAGGGTTTATTTCTCAAATTTTTCAAATTATGATTGAATATTAAACATGTATTTCCTGTTTTCAACTTAACGTTAAGGCATATGTGTATATAAAAATCATGTGCATTTCTGGGGCTTCCCTGGTGGCGCAGTGGTTGAGAGTCCGCCTGCCGATGCAGGGGACACGGGTTTGTGCCCCAGTCCGGGAGGATCCCACATGCCACGGAGTGGCTGGGCCCGTGAGCTATGGCCGCTGAGCCTGTGCGTCCAGAGCCTGTGCTCTGCAACGGGAGAGGCCACAACAGTGAGAGGCCCATGTACCACAAAAAAAAAAAAAATTGTGCATTTCTAAGCATTTATGATATACTTAAAATATTTTCGTATTTTAGTCTTTGAAATTAATCAAAGGTTTAAAAGGTCTAAGAAGTATGAAAATGACTAATCTGTATAAGAACTCTGAGAAGACCAGAGGGCAGACAGTAGAAGAAAGAAGAACTACAATCCTGCAGCCTGTGGAACAAAAACCACATTCACAGAAAGATAGACAAGATGAAAAGGCAGAGGGCTATGTACCAGATGAAGGAACAAGATAAAACTCCAGAAAAACAACTAAATGAAGTGGAGATAGGCAACCTTCCAGAAAAAGAATTCAGAATTATGATAGTGAAGATGATCCAGCATCTCGGAAAAAGAATGGAGGCAAAGATCGAGAAGATACAAGAAATGTTTAACCAAGACCTAGAAGAATTAAAGAACAAACAAACAGAAGTGAACAATACAATAACTGAAATGAAAAATACACTAGAAGGAATCCATAGCAGAATCACTGAGGCAGAAGAATGGATAAGTGACCTGGAAGACAGAATGGTGGAATTCACTGCCGCAGAACAGAATAAAGAAAAAAAGAATGAAAAGAAGTGAAGACAGCCTAAGAGACTTCTGGAAAAACATTAAACACAACAACATTTGCACTATAGGGGTCCCAGAAGGAGAAGAGAGAGAGAAAGGACCCGAGAAAATATTTGAAGAGGCTATAGTTGAAAACTTCCCTAACATGGGAAAGGAAATAGCCACCCAAGTCCAGGAAGCGCAGAGAGTCCCAGGCAGGATAAACCCAAGGAGAAACACTCCAAGACACATAGTAATCAAATTGACAAAAATTAAAGACAAAGAAAAATTAATGAAACAACAAGGGAAAAACAACAAATAACATACACGGGAACTCCCATAAGGTTAACAGCTGATTTCTCAGCAGAAACTCTACAAGCCAAAAGGGAGTGGCAGGACATATTTAAAATGATGAAAGGGAAGAACCTACAACCAAGATTACTCTACCCAGCAAGGATCTCATTCACATTCAATGGAGAAATCAAAAGCTCTACAGATGAGCAAAAGCTAAGAGAATTCAGCACCACCAAACCAGCTCTACCTCAAATGCTACAGGAACGTATCTAAGTGGGAAACACAAGAGAAAAAAAGGACCTACCAAAACAAACCCATAACAATTAAGAAAATGGTCATAGGAACATGCATGTCGATAATTACCTTAAGCGTGAATGGATTAAATGCTCCAACCAAAAGACACAGGCTCGCTTAATGGATACAAAAATAAGACCCATATATATGCTGTCTACAACAGACCCACTTTAGGCCTAGGGACACATACAGACTGAAAGTGAGTGGATGGAAAAAGATATTCCACGCAAATGGAAATCAAAAGAAAGCTGGAGTAGCAATATTCATATCAGATAAAATAGACTTTAAAATAAAGAATGTTACAAGAGACAAGGAAGGACACTACATAATAATCAAGGGGTCAATCCAAGAAGAAGATATAACAATTATAAATATATGTGCACCCAACATAGGAGCACCTCAGTACATAAGGCAACTGCTAACAGCTATAAAAGAGGAAATCAACAGTAACACAATAATAGTGGGGGACTTTAACACCTCACTTACACCAATGGACAGATCATCCAAACAGAAAATTAATAAGGAAACACAAGCTTTAAATGACACAGTAGACCGGATATATTTAATTGGTAGTCATAGGACATTCCATCCAAAAAGAGCAGATTACAGTTTCTTCTCAAGTGGGCACAGAACATTCTCCAGGATAGATCACATCTTGGGCCACAAATCAAGCCTTGGTAAATTTAAGAAAATTGAAATCATATCAAACATCTTTTCTGACTACAGTGCTATGAGATTACAAATAAATTACAAGGAAAAAAAGTAGAAAAACACAAATACATGGAGGCTAAACAATATGTTACTAAATAACCAAGAGATCACTGAAGAAATCAAAGACGAAATCAAAAAAATACCTAGAGACAAATGACAATGAAAACACGATGATCCAAAACCTATGGGCTGCAGCAAAAGCAGTTCTTAAAGGGAAGTTTATTGCAATACAAGCCTACCTCAAGAAACAAAAAAAACCTCAAACAATCTAACCTTACACCTAAAGGAACTAGAGAAAGAAGAACAAAGAAAACCCAAAGTTAGCAGAAGGAAAGAAATCATAAAGATCAGAGCAGAAATAAATGAAATAGAAACAAAGAAAACAATAGCAAAGATCAATAAACCAAAACCTGGTTCTTTGAGAAGATAAACAAAATTGATAAACCATTAGCCAGACTCATCAAGGAAAATAGGAAGAGGACTCAAATCAATAAAATTAGAAATAAAAAAGGAGAAGTTAAAACAGACACCACAGAAATACAAAGCATCCTAAGAGACTACTATAAGCAACTCTATGCCAATAAAATGGACAACCTGGAAGAAATGGACAAACTCTTAGAAAGGTATAAACTTCCAAGACTGAACCAGGAAGAAATAGAAAATATGAACAGACCAATCACAAGTAATGAAATTGAAACTGTGATTAAAAATCTTCCAACAAACAAAAGTTCAGGACCAGGTGGCTTCACAGGTGAATGCTATCAAACATTTAGAGAAGAGCTAACACCCATCCTTCTCAAACTCTCCAAAAAATTGCAGAGGAAGGAACACTCCCAAACTCATTCTGTGAAGCCACCATCACCTGATACCAAAACCAGACAATGATACTCCAAACAGAAAATTACAGACCAATATCACTGATGAATGTAGATGCAAAAATCCTCAACAAAATACTAGCAAACAGAATCCAACAACACATTAAAAGAAGCATACACCATGATCAAGTGGGATTTATCCCAGTGATGCAAGGGTTCTTCAATATACACCAATCAATGTGATACACCATATTAACAAATTGAAGAATAAAAACCATATGATCATCTCATTAGATGCAGAAAAAGCTTTTGACAAAATTCAACACCCATTTATGATAAAAACTCTCCAGAAAGTGGGCATAGAGGGAACCTACCTCAACATAATAAAGGCCATATATGAGAAACCCACAGCAAACATCATTCTCAATGGTGAAAAACTGAAAGCATTTCCTCTAAGATCAGGAAGAAGACAAGGATGTCCACTCTTGCCACTGTTTTTCAACATAGTTTTGGAAGTCTTAGCCATGACAATCAGAGAAGAAAAAGAAATAAAAGGAATCGAAATTGGAAAAGAAGAAGTAAAACTGTCACTGTTTGCAGATGACATGATACTATACATAGAGAATCCTAAAGATGCTACCAGAAAACTACTAGAGCTAATCAATGCATTTGGTAAAGTTGTAGGATATAAAATTAATGCACAGAAATCTCTTGCATTCCTGTACACTAATGATGAAAAATCTGAAAGAGAAATTAAGGAAACACTCCCATTTAGCATTGCAATAAAAAGAATAAAATACCTAGGAATAAACGTACGTAGGGAGACAAAAGACCTGTATGCAGAAAACTATAAGACACTGATGAAATAAATTAAAGATGATACAAAGAGATGGAGAGATATACCATATTCTTGGATTGGAAGAATCAATATTGTGAAAATGACTATACTACCCAAAGCAATCTACAGATTCAATACAATCCCTATCAAATTACCAATGGCATTTTTTGCAGAACTAGAACAAAAAATCTTAAAATTTGTATGGAGACACAAAAGACCCCGAATAGCCAAAGCAGTCTTGAGGGAAAAAAATGGAGCTGGAGGAATCAGACTCCCTGACTTGAGACTATACTACAAAACTACAGTAATCAAGACAGTATGGTACTGGCAGTAAAACAGAAATAAAGATCAATGGAACAGGATAGAAAGCCCAGAGATAAACCCACACACCTATGGTCAACTAATCTATGATAAAGGAGGCAAGGATATACATGGAGAAAAGACAGTCTCTTCAATAAGTGGTGCTGGGAAAACTGGACAGCTACATGTAAAAGAATGAAATTAGAACACTCCCTAACACCATATACAAAAATAAACTCAAAATGGGTTAGAGGCCTAAATGTAAGACTGGGCACTATAAAACTGTTAGAGGAAAACATAGGAAAAACATTGTTTGACATAAATCACAGCAAGATCTTTTTTGATCCACCTCCTAGAATAATGGAAATAAAAACAAACAAATGGGACCTAATGAAACTTAAAAGCTTTTGCAAAGCAAAGGAAACTACAAACAAGACGAAAAGACAACCCTCAGAATGGGAGAAAATATTTGCAAACGAATCAACGGACAAAGGATTAATCTCCAAAATACATTAACAGTTCATGCAGCTCAATATTAAAAAAAAACAAACAACCCAATCCAAAAATGGGCATAAGACTTAAATAGACATTTCTCCAAAGAAGGCATACAGATGGCCAAGAAACACATGAAAAGCTGCTCAGCATCACTAATTAGAGAAATGTAAATCAAAACCACAATGAGTTATCATCTCACACCAGTTAGAATGGGCGTCATCAGAAAATCTACAAACAACAAATGCTGGAGAGGGTGTGGAGAAAAGGGAACCCTCTTGCGTTTTTGGTGGGAAGGTAAATTGTTACAGCCACTATGGAGAACAGTATGGAGGTTCCTTAAAAAACTAAAAATAGAATTACTGTATGACCCAGTAATACCACTACTGGGCATATACCCAGAGAAAACCATAATTCAAAAAGAGGCATGTACCACAATGTTCATTGCAGCACTATTTACAATAGCCAGGTCATGGAAGCAACCTAAATGCCCATCGCCAGACGAATGGATAAAGAAGATGTGGTACATATATACAATGGAATATTACTCAGCCATAAAAAGGAACGAAAGTGGGTCATTTGTAGAGATGTGGATGCATCTAGAGACTGTCATACAGAGTGAAGTAAGTCAGAAAGAGAAAAACAAATATCGTATATTAACGCATAGATGTGGAACCTAGAAAAATGGTACAGATGAACCAGTTTGCAGGGCAGAAATTGAGACACAGATGTAGAGAACAAACGTGTGGACACCGAGGGGGGAAAGCGGCGGGGTTGGTGGTGGTGGTGGTGGGATGAACTGGGAGATTGGGATTGACATGTATACACTAATATGTATAAAATGGATAACTAATAAGAACCTGCCATATAAATAAAAAATAAAGCTAATGCTCCCCCCCAAAAAAAAAGAACTCTGAGAAGTTATAGAAGAAACACTGATGAAACCTTACAGAATACATTAAATTAACTATGAAGTCAAAATGAAATGTTATGACAAAGACAGGCAAAGAACACTATGAAAAAATTAATAATGACAAAGAGAACAAAATGTCACCAGTCTAATAAAATGCAACTCATCAGTAAGGTATAACCTACATTAACTGCATAATAAAGGAATCACTCTGAGCACTTCAGTGTAAAATATTGAGCACACGAGTTAAAAACATCAAACACAGAAATATATTTTATTCATAATTATTGACACGTACTAGTTCTGTGACTGTTACACCAGGTACATCAGGTTTAATCATAGAGTCCTTTTGCATCTCTTAGCCTTTCTCTTTCTTCCATATTTTCTCACAGAGAAGTTTGAGCTGATGTGGAAGTTGGGAGAAGGGGGCAGGAAGGAATAGGGAAAGCCATCCTTTCAACCTATTGCCTGTCCCTCACCCTGACATCTTCTGATTGCCGGGGCCTCCAAGATAACTTCATTGAGGACCTTTGAGAGCTGCAGTGACCTCCTTTTTCCTCTCTCGTCTCACAGTTCCTTCTTTTCTAGGATCAGGAATATGGAGTCTGGAAGTACACATGCCCTCTGCTCTTCTATCTGGCACCCTCAACCCCTGTCCTGCCAACTCAAACCCTAATTCGCCTGCTCAGTGACCATAACAGTTACCCACCCCCAGCAAAGAGGGCACAAGAGCTCTTTTTTTCTACTGTATACTTTAGGGAATGATCTTAAAACGTGATGAGTTTTCATCACTGTAAAATAAAAAAGGGAAATTCACTTAAGACTGTAGCAAACACTGAACATAGAAAACCAAAATTCTTGAATTTCACAATTAACGTTATTTAAGATCTAAAAGACAAAGAAGAGGTGATGACTAAGAAAAATATAGTGCTTTTGTGATTATGAGTTTACAAAAATATTACTGTCAATTTCTAATTATGCTGTTGTTATTCACCGGAATAATTTTCCACTGACTTCTAGGTTCCAGGTATTTTTTTTTTAAGTTTTCAAGTGTTATGATTTTCTGGATTTTTTCAGTAGAGTGGAAAGGGCAAGATGAAAGCCAGATTCATTTAGGTGAGAGCAAGACTGAAATTTACATAGGCACAAAGATTAAGAGGACGTTGACCGATTGTGTGATGGTATGGACTGCTTTTTCACACAAAATATTTTCAAGAAAGCCTTCTTAAAACGCTTGTGACACAGCGAATACAAAAAAGGATTGTCAAAGGAATTGAACCTCTGGAGCCAAAATGTGAACTCATACACAGCTGTTGCTGACAGACTGAGGTCTGTGGGGGATATTGAACGAATAATTGTGAACAGAGAGTAGGGAGCCCAGCAGGTGGCAAAAACACCTAAGAGAATGGCCAGTGACTTGGCTAATTTCCTGCCTCTGCACAGTTCAAGATGTTCCCTTTGTTGAAGAACTCGGGAATCTGAATGGGAGAGGGAGCCCGTTTTGGAAGCAGTTACACTATTTGGCTGGGCTGTTAAGGAAAACAAGAGCCTGCTCTTTCTTCTTGGTTTCTCCGAACTAAGGGATGCTGCTGCTTCCTCTGGGTTAGAAAAAGATGTCCTTGAAAACAGTCCACTCCTGAATGAGCGTCCATAGCTACTGGAAGAGACAGAAGTGAATCTAGAGTGCCACCTGCTGAGATTACCACACTTCCATAGGCTCCAGTAAATATACATGTTGAAATAAGCCATTAACAAGACTGGGATCATGAATTCCAAGAGTACCATGAGGGCAAGGATATACCATTCTGTTAGGAATCCAGGTTCACAATCCCCCTTCCCATTCTTCCAGGCTTCTGAAACTAGAATTATTGGCCCATGCACTAAGAAGGCCACTACCCAGACAGCCACCATCCAAACCACAATCTTCAAGATGCCAGTGTGTTGAGCTCTGTAAGGCACCTAAAAGAAACCAAGTAAGTTATTTTCAATACAGTGAGCATATGTTGATTGCACAAAGCATACCATCGGCCCTCAGGAGTTTCAGGGATGTGCAAAGCAGGGATATTCACTGAATTTGGGTAACATGATCTGGGCCAGGGCAGAGGGTTCGATTTCGGTGGACCCTGGGCCAAGTTGTAGACTTTCTTAGCAGTTCAAGGTTAAACCTCTGACACTATAGAAAATGTCATGGTCAATATCTAAAATAAGAATGCAGTCTTCCTAGTCCACAGACACTAACCTGAACTGTTAACTGAAACTAAATGCCCGTTTTCACGGTGTTTTATTGTTGTTTGTTTGTTTTTTTGTGGTACGCGGACCTCTCACTGTTGTGGCCTCTCCCGTTGCGGAGCACAGGACGCGCAAGCTCAGCGGCCATGGCTCACGGGCCCAGCCGCTCCGCGGCATGTGGGATCTTCCCGGAACGGGGCACGAACCCGTGTCCCCTGCATCGGCAGGCGGACTCTCAACCACTGCGCCACCAGGGAAGCCCTTTCACGGTGTTTTTAACTTGCCAGCTGGATCATGAGCAGCAATTTTTTTAATGAATTGGAATAATCAGTGTCAGAATGCATCACACATCCTAAAGATATGTATTGTTTGATGAAACTTTTGCTTTGGGAATATAGATGTACATAGAGAACGAGAAATGTATGTACTGAATCATAGTGTAAAATGCATTTATCACTGAAGTCACAGAAAAGTTTAAAAGACATTGGCTTTTCTAAATCCAGTATTTAGGAAGAATCTACTCTGCAGTTTATGCTGAGCCTTCAAGGTGGGGTCAAAAAGAGAAGAACTCTTATGTTACTCCCACAAGATGACACACAAAAAGAAAGTTTAAACCAGCTGTGGGGAGATACTACAGTGTTACTGAGCTTAACCAAATCATTTCTTTCTACAAACGTATCTACCCGACAAAAATGGTGCCAAAGCAGTGGTGGCCAGCCACTGGAGAGACATGGCTATGGTGAGTGCCACGGTCTTTTTATAGGGGTGAAGAATGTTCTAAGTCCACTTGGTCACAAGGACAGGCTTCTGTAAGGGAAAATGAGATGCTATGAGGGAGGATTGCTCTTGGATCACAAGACCCATGACTTTTGATTGATGCTGAAATCTTCTATAAGAAATCTAAAATGCCAACCACCCTGTATGAGGGATAAACGTATGACCTAAGACTTTCTTAAGGGGACCTAGAGCACACAACCTGTCTGGACACCTTTTAGGTCAGTAAGATTCCTTCCAGTCCAAATATTCCATGTTTTTCTGCCTTTTGCACTCAAGGGAAAGGAAATGATTTACCCATGAAGTTGAAACACACTTCCCTTTCACCATCTCTCAAGTGCTATTTTCTCTGTGAGTTTTCAAGTCTTGTTCTAAAGTGGTTTCTCATTTTTATTAAAGGGGTATAACAACGCCCAGCACTGTCTTTCTTTGATGGATTGTACATGCTGGGAAGGGCTCACCAATTGGCTAGAGGTAAAAGGAGGCTGGTTTAAAAAAAAAAAATTATTTTTAAAAAATGCAGAGAAGTGGGGTTTTCTTTTTCTTTTTTTGGCTTTTTCCAAATTACTGGTATTTCTGAGGCTAAGCTAAAATGCCTATGGTGCTGACCACAAGCTCCCATGTACAATACATTTTTTTGCCTTCTGCTTCTCATACCACTAATTAATACTTGCGCTAAATCTAATGATTATGAAGATGGTAACAATACCCAGATGGTCATAAACTGCATTTAGTTTTTTAATTGCTCTGTTCAGCCTTTGTAATGATATGATGCAATATGCTGGAAAGTAATCTTTTTTCTATTATGCATAAGGTCAAATGGGATAATGGACATCCAAGGGAATTGAGTAGATGATGCCAATCTCTTCATCTCTGGGTAGCATTTTTAACAGATAACAGTTCAAGCATTGCTTAAATCCAGGCCTGTGCCTCCCTGAAATCCATCAGTGGCCCACTTCTCACCCACTACAGAATATGTCCATTATTCAGGATGTTGTCTCTTACCCTGCTTCCTTCCCCACCCCAATAAGGTATCCAAACATTCCGTCAATCCGGTTTCTTTTGTGAGGCAGAGCAACCCCTGGAACTTGCTGGTATTAATAATGAGATGGGATTGCAGAGCCGTTCTAAGTGCCTGTCATGCACTGCCATGTGCATCGAGCCTTCCTTCCCCAAACTATTGTCAGATTTCCATTTCCCAAGCCCAGCCTGCCGCCTTCCCCTATTACACTGTCTCCTCTACTTTTAGCTACAGCAAGAGCTCAATTCCGCATGATCACTTCCTATGAGCTCCTGTGGTCTTTAAAGGCTTCCCTCTGGCTTCATAGAGCTGTGTTGGAACTCAGCCAACAGGTGGGAGTGCTGCCTGAGCACCCCCGTGAGCATTCATACACTCATGCATGGAGCACTTTTTACACTTGACTCTGTGCTGTGTACCAGGGACCCGGATCCAGCTGACCTAGCCCTCACCAAGTTTACAGCCTCCATTGCCAGGGGAATTTCTCAGGGCAAGACCAAGAAACAAGCCCGCCTATTTTCTCTCTGGACATCACTCCTCAACTCTCTGTAACTTCTAAACCCTTTTTCTAACTGGGCAAGCCATCCTTTACCCTAACACAAAGCTGAGGTTGCCTCAAGAGCTTGGATGTTCCGTGAAGAAATGTCCCAGTGAACACTAACTAGGAACACTCAGTGAAGATTAAAAAGAAAACCCAGAAAGAAAGGAAAATTTTAAAGTACAAATTAAAGATTTAAAGAAAGATCATTAATTAGAGCACTGCTTTTCAAACATTTTGATTGTGACCTAAAGTAAGAAATACATTTTATACCCTAATGAAGTATACAGACAGAAGTATTCATAAAACAATACTTACCTTTATTATGCACAAGGTACTCTGATATTTTATACTCTGACTTAAGTTCTATTGTACTTCTTTCCATATTTTTTCATTCTACGAAAAAGTGACATAATAACCCACTGAACTGATTTCATGACTCAATAATGGATTACTATCTGTTTGAAAAATCTGAGATTATAGGCTTCTGGATGGCTAATCCAAACTGATCTGTACTCTCTCCAGAGTTCGTCCAGAACAAACTGCAGTGGACTCTGGTACCAATAAAGTACTCAATGTCAAGTGTCTGGCTGTCCCACCACATCCATTCTCTACTTCTTCCTGGCCATATGGCAGCTCAGCTAGAGGCCACACTTCCCAGCTTCCCTTGCAGTAAGGTAAGACCACATGATTAAATTTCACCAATGAAAGGTGAGTGGAAATGATTGTGTGATTCTGCACTACTTGGTTAAAAGAAAATCCCTTACCCTGGACTTCTGCCTTTTGCCCTTCCTTTCTAGAACCTGGAGTGACAACAACATGATTTGGACGGTGCAGAGGAGGTTAATGACTTAGGGTGGGTGGGGGTCAGCAAACCACTGTCCATGGAGCAAGTGTGGCCCACCACCTGTTTGGATAATAAAGTTTTATTTGAGCAGTTGCAAGAGACACCATAGGTCCCTGCTCTAGAGGGTACAGAGCCTGGGTCCCTGGGTGAGTTCCTGGAGCAGAGCTTTTCCATCTTCCTGAACTGTTCTATGAGAGAAAAGTTAGCTTCTGTCTTGTTTGGTCTCAGCATTTTGGAGTCTCTTTGTTACAGCAGTTTATCCTTGCCTTGTCCAGTGCGCCCTCCCGATCCTGTCTGCCTCCAAGATGCACGCCTCTCCCAGGACAGAACTGTCACTGTCCTCTCAATGCCTCCAGCACCACACTTAGTCCCTTTGTTTATGGATCTGTCTCCACATTAGACTGTTATGCTCCTCAAAAAGAAAGACTCTGGAGATTCAGTTTTGTGTCCTTAGCAAAATCCCTGTCACACAGTCGTTTCCCACACATTTGGATCCCTGGGACTCAGGAGTGAAGGAAGTTTCCCATCTAGGTCTCAAAGACTTCAGATCACCATCCATGTTTCTGTGGCCTCTTCCCATCCCTCATCCTTATTAACATCAACCTTATTCTCTCCTTTATTCTATTGCTGATAAATTTAGCTTAAGAACTGTCATGAACTAGTTGATGAGACTGTTCTAAATCTTGGGTAAGTTCAGACTTTCTTGGCATGGGTCCTAAACTGGCACTGGTTAGTTTCTGGTTAGTGCTACTGTATAACCTATAGCTTCCCTGTATACTGTCTTTTCCTTTGGTCATTCAAAATTAATTTTCTCGTGACATTCAGAAGTCTGGGAGTCTTTCTAATCACCCACCAAGTTCCATCCTGAAGAAAACATTCAGGTCTCAAGTTGTCTAAGGAGTTGAACAGATGAACCTACTGTGAGACTCATGCATATCCAATCTACTACGGACTCGATTTACCACTTCTCACAACTTGCCTTGGATTTTGGTGGACACCTTCCCATTTTAGTGGTACATAAGGGAGTGACCTAACCAAATCACACAGAAAATGTTCATTAAGCACCAATGAAAACTTGGTGCTAGATAACAAAAGGGTAACAGGCTTCTCTAAGTTTTGCCAATTAAACAAAAAATTTTTTTGCTTGGGGACCCAAAATTTACAAGTATATAATCTTCTAAGGAGGATAAATTAATATTTTGACTTACAGCGTTTGAGACTGACTGGCACTGATCAAAGCTGGTGAGTACAATGTTATACACAGGTGTTGCGCACAAAAGATAGTCAATAGTGAGCCAAAATGCACAGATGGTATCTTCAAACTTCCAGCTGAACAGCCTGTGAGGGATGTACCAAGGAATGGAGATCACACCTGTACAGGGTGAAAATGAGGGTAAAGAAAAATAGCACATATCAATGAATATGAAGAGACATAGGAACACAACACAATGAACTCTCTGAACTGACCAAAAAGAGCTTGATTATAATTTAGAAATTCATGGTATTTCATCAACAAACTCAGGACTGATCTCATACACATTCTTTAAATACCATTTTTAAAATAGCTGTCACAAACATTGTACCTTCAATGGCTTCTTATTACTTTCCAAATTAAGTTCAGGTCCCAACATGTATTTCCAGCCATGTACAGCACACATCATCTTTGTGTTCATGATCCAACCCAAACAGGATGGGCCGCCCTTCCCCCATACACATCTCACATTGTCACATCTCTTTGCCTTTGCCAACAACATTCTTTCTTCCTAGAATATCCTCCTCTCTTCTACGGGGAAGTCTATTTAATTCCTTCTAATTCTTCACTTAGTTTAAAAAGTGGCATCCTCCTTATCATCTTTCCTGGAACTTCCTTGGTAGAAGTGACCCCTCTGTCACTTGCCCTCTCCTGGCACTTCACTCATCTCTCCCCGTCTCATGTACAAATATATCCTACTTTATATCGTTGTCATATGTCAACTTGTTTCTCCTGAGGACTGGGACTGTGTGGGAAGTCGATCTTTGTATTTTTCACAACATCCAGGGTTGACCAATGGCTCGCACGTTTAACTCAAGGAAATTAATAACAGCTAATAGGTATTGTGCAATTACCAGATGCCAGACATTGTGCTATGTATATTACATATATCATCTCATTTAACATTCATAGAAACTTTGTGAGGTAGGCACCATGCTGAGTTAGCAGATAAGGAATCTGAAGTTCAAAAAGGAGACATTATTAGCCCAAGTAAGGGAAAAATTGGATTTGAAACCAAGCAATGTGATTTCATAACCCCTGACTTTAACTGCTACCCTTCACCAAATGAACAAATACCTGAGTGATTCAACTCAGCACAGAAACTGCTTCATTGTGGAAAATGACTGAACTGGGTTCCTTTTCCTTTAGCCTTATAGGGGTTTTCAGTTGTATTGACATTTCAGACAGGTGGTCTACTCACTAAGAAAATAATCTATTAAGTGGACGCTCGGTTGAAATCTTATTTTGTTGGATATCTTCATATTTTATGAAGGCACTTGGCAGGAATTCCCATTTTCCATATGAGAACCAAGTTAACCTATCATGAAGAACAATAGTAAAGATAAAAGAAAGGAAAGGAAAGATTGAAGGAAACCCTTCATTCTCCCAAAACAAGATGACATGAGCACCCCAATGTTCATTGCAGCACTATTTACAATAGCCAGGTCATGGAAGCAACCTAAATGCCCATCAACAGACGAATGGATAAAGAAGATGTGGTACATATATACAATGGAATATTACTCAGCCATAAAAAGGAATGAAGTTGGGTCATTTTTAGACATGTGGATGCACCTAGACTGTCATACAAAGTGAAGTAAATCAGAAAGAGAAAAACAAATATCGTATATTAATGCATATATGTGGAATCTAGAAAAATGGTACAGATGAACTGGTTTGCAAGGCAGGAATAGAGACACAGATGTAAAGAACAAACGTATGGACACCAAGGTGGGAAAGCAGGGCAGGGGTGCTGGTGGTGGGATGAATTGGGAGATTGGGATTGACATATATACACTGAATATGTATAAAATAGATAACCAATAAGAACCTGCTGTATAATAAATAAATAAATAAAATAAAAATTTTTTAATGTATATTTTAAAGATAATTATTTAAAAAAAAAAAGACATGCCACCATGAAACTCTTAGAAGAGAACATAGGCAAAACATTCTCTGACATAAATCATACCAATCGTTTTTCTTAGGTCAGTCTCCCAAGGCAATAGAAATAAAAGCAAAAATAAACAAATGGAACCTAATCAAACTTATGAGCTGCTGTACAGCAATGAAACCATACACTAAATGAAAAGACAACCTACAGACTGGGAGAAGATATTTGCAAATGATGTGACTGACAAGGGCTCAATTTCCAAAATATATAAACAGCTCATACAACTCAATAACAAAAAAACACAACCCAATCAAAAATGGACAGAAGACCTAAATAGACATTTCTCCAAAGAAGACATAGAGATGGCCAACAGGTACATGAAAGGATGCTCAACATTGCTAATTATTAGAGAAATGCAAATCAAAACAACAATGAGGTACTACCTCATACCAGTCAGAATGACCATCATTAAAAAGTCTACAAATAACAAATACTGGAGAGGGTGTGGAGAAAAGAGAACCCTCTTACACTGTTGGTGGGAATGTAAATTGGTACAGCCACTATGGAAAACAGTATGGAGGTTCCTCAAAAAACTTAAAATAGAGTTGCCATATGATCCTGCAATCCCAATCCTGGGCATATATCCAGACAAAACTATAATTCGAAAAGATACACGCACCCAATACTCATTGAAGCACTGTTTACAATAGGCAAGCGAGGGAAACAACCTAAAAAAAAAAAAAAAAAGAGGACATGAGGATATAAAGGTGTTGTTTTAGAACCAGTGTAAGGAAATGCAGAACTTAGTGTCCTGTACCTAGATTTACATACAAATATGAGAGACAAGACACCATTGAGAAGAGTTGTATGGTCAGTTCTTACCTGTAGTTCAAATTGCCTGCTTGTTTTACATTTTAACTGTATGTGTATGTATGTATATGTGTGTGTGTATATATATCTTTTAGGATTCTAAGTATTTCTGGCATATTATTTTTTTAATTGAAGTATAGTTGATTTACAGTATTGTGTTAGTTTCAGGTGTACACCATAGTGATTCAGTGATTTCGAAGATTATACTCCATTATAGGTTATTACAAGATAATGCGTGTAATTCTCTAAGCTTCCTTATGGTGCCTTCCATCTCAAAGGGGTGTGTGTGTGTGTGTGTGTGTGTGTGTGTGTGTGTGTGTGTGTGCACCCGTGGTATCTCAGGGTCACCTGAGATAAATCAAAGTATCTTCAAAACAGAGAAATTTATTATATTTTGGCCCAGAGTTGTGGCTTCCAATGTTCCCGACAGGAGCACTTTCCACATACACACTCATTTCCTCCCCTGGATGGGAAAGAAGAGCGGGATGCCACCAATCATTTGCATTACAGATGCCATTGTCTATTTATTGATAATGTTTTTCACAAACTTTCTGAATTAGGTAAAAGAGAAAGGTGTGTTCAAAACCTCTGGAGCTGCTTGAAATAGCAGTTAATTGAAAACAGGCTCAAGTCTATTCCTTTTGTTTTAATGAAACCCTGCTGTCACCTTGAGTTCTTTGGGATGGTTTAATACGAACGTCACGCTCAGTTCCTCTGTCTTGTTGAGTGGCTTTGCGGCTCCTTCCAAAGGAGTTTCAGAACCTGAAACCATGAACCTGAAATACATCTGTGATATACCCACTCCTAGGTGTTTCCATAACTTCCACTCTGGAGTCATGCTTCTGGGTTAAATAGACTTGATAAGAAAAACGAATAGCCAGGTCCTTGAAAAGAGCCATAAGTCTTTGGCATGACCAATTGTGACAGTGGGAAGGTAGGGGAGTGAGGGAAAACAAACTATATTAAAAGAAGATGGTAAAGCAAATAAAAAGGAGGTGAAGGAACCAGGGGGAGGAGAGAAGAAGCCCTCTGCTACTCCCTCCACCCCTAGCTCACTCTGCTCCACCCTATCTGGCATCAAATACACCGTACACACACCCTCAGATTCTTGCATGGGTTTCCTGGGCATGAACCACTCTTCCCTCAGAGGCTCCTTTTGTTTACTCCAATGCATCTTCCTCAGTGAGCCGTACCCCTGAGGTTTACATTGCAACCTCTACCTCTAACACATTTCCTCCCTGCTATTATGTTTTTCTCAGTAGCAGTGATCAACCTCTAAAATGCTATGTAGTTTTATTTACTTATTTATACTGTTTACGTTCCTCTCCCCACCCCTGCTCCCAGGAAAAATACAAGCACCATGAGGGTAAGGATTTTTGTCTGTATTTTCACTGATATATCCCCAACACCTAAATGGGTGCCTGGTTCAAAATAAATCAGTATGGGATGAATGAATAGATGAGGATGGGAAGGCCCAGTTTGCGTAAAAATTGTCACCAGTCCGGTATCGCCCCTTCTTTCTGAAGCCAGTTAAGAAGCTGCATCTTCCATGAGAAAATGATAATCGAAAGGTCAGGGGAGGGACTTCCCTGGTGGTCCAGTGGTTAAGACTCCATGCTTCCACTGCAGGGGGAGAGGGTTTGATCCCTGGTGGGGGAACTAAAATCCCACATGCCATGCCAAGTGGCACAGTCAAAAAAAAAAAAAAAGGTGTGAGGAGCTAAAAGCCCTAATGAATTCTTTGGGCCAACAGAGGAGTGTGTAGATAACAGTGATTGTATAGAGGGTATTATGGAACTCTGTGCTTCAGAGCTGCAAAGGGCCCTGCTCAAGTATTTACCAGGGTACTGACCAGCACAGTATGTGGGGAAATGTTCTCAGACAGGAAGAAGAACCACTCAAAAAAGATTAGAAGGAACAATACCCTGGGGTCACAAGGGGCCAGTTACAGACTTTGTTCCCACCAGCCAGACTGACAAAACTCAATTCACGGGGCACTGGGTAATATATTCAGAAAGGTCTTGCCTCAGTAGTCAGAAATAGGTAGCCCTATACCGAATACTGCTTGGATCCTGCCTCACAAATCTTAAAAGCAAGATCTGAAAGGACCAAACCAGTTCCAAGTAACTTAATGGAAGCTCTGAACACAGCTCAAGAATATTTATAGAACATAAAAATATCCAGTCCCCAGCAAGGTAAAATGTATAATGTCTGGAATCCAATTAAGAATTATCAGGCATGCCAAGAAGCATGCAAATAAGACCCATAATGCAGAGAAAAATCAATCAGTTGAAACCACCCATAACTGACATAGATATTAGAATTAATAGAGAAGGACATTAAAGCAGTTATTATAGCTGTATTCCATATTTTTAAACAGATATATAAAGAAATAAAATTATTTTTAAAAGACCCAAATCAAACTTCTAGAAATGAAAACTGAAATGTCTGAACTAAAAATACATTACAAAGGATTAATGACAAATCAGAAATTGCAGAAGAAAAGATTAGTGAATTTGAACATATAGCAAAGTAAACTACCCAAAATAAAAAACGGATAAAGGAGAATTTTTTTTTCAATTTAACAGAGCTTCAGGGGAGGGATAAATTAGAAGTTTGGGATTGACATACACACTACTATATATAGAACAGATAACTAATAAGGACCTACTGTATAGCACAGGGAACTCTACTCAGTACTCTGTAACAGCCTATATGGGAAAAGAATCTAAAAAAGAGTAGATATATGTATGTGTATAATTGATTCACTTTGCTGTACACCTGAAACTAACACAACATTGCAAATTAACTATACTCCAATAAAAATTAAAAAATAGGGCTTCCCTGGTGGCACAGTGGTTGAGAGTCTGCCTGCTGATGCAGGGGATGCAGGTTCGAGCCCTGGTCTGGGAGGATCCCACATGCCACAGAGCAGCTGGGCCCATGAGCCACAACTACTGAGCCTGCGCGTCTGGAGCCTGTGCTCCGCAACAAGAGAGGCCACGATAGTGAGAGGCCCGTGCACCGCGATGGAGAGTGGCCCCCACTTGCCACAACTAGAGAAAGCCCTCGCACAGAAACGAAGACCCAACACAGCAAAAATAAATAAAAAATAAATTAATAAACCCCTACCCCCAACATCTTCTTTAAAAAATAATTAATTAATTAATTAAAAAATAAATAAAGGAGATGCTGCACCCGTCAAAAATTTAACAGAGCTTCACTAAGCTGTAGGACAACTTCAAGGGACCTAATATATGCCTACAGAAGTCCCTGCAGGAAAGTAGAGAGCAGGGAACAGAAGAAAAAAATTGCAGAAATAATGGGCAAAAGCTTTCAAAATTTGATGAAGACTATAAACCAAGAAGTTCAATGAACCTCAAACACAAGAAACATGATGAAAACTGCACAAAGCACATCAAATCAAACTGTTCAAAACCAGTGTTTAAAAAAAAAATCTTAAGAGCAGCCAGAGGAGGGAAAATTACATACAAAATAAAAAAGATACGGATGACAGCAGATTTCCCATCAGAAACAATGTAAGCAAGAAGATACTAGTCCAACATCTTTCAAGGGCTGAAAGAAAAAATATGTCAACCTAGAATTCTGTACCTAATAAAAATAACTTTCAAAAACAAAGGCGAAATAAGGAATTTTTCAGATGTATAAGAGCTGAAAGGATTCATCATCAACAAACTAGCACTACAAGAAATGTGAAAGGAAGTTCTTCAGGCAGAAGGAAAATGAATCCAAATGGGCATAGGAATCTATACAAAGGAATGAAGAACAACAGAAATGGAGGTTTTCTTGCTTGTCTCTCCTAGTAGAAATAAGTTGCTAAGGGCTAAGGCTGCATTTTGTTTCATTCTGTTTTATTACTTTTTGTTTAAGTATGACATACACAACAAAAGTACATAAATCGGGACTTCTCCGGCGGTCCAGTGGCTAAGACTCCACCTTCCAATGCAGGGGGTGCAGGTTCGATCCCTGGCTGGGGAACTAAGATCCCACATGCTGCACTGTGTGGCCAAAATTTAAAAAGCAAACAAAAGTATATAAATCATAAGTGTATAAAGTACACAAGTTATAGATGTATAACTGATTAATTTTTACAAATTGAACATAAATTTGTAACCACCACCCAAATGTAACCACCACCCAAATCAAGAAACACTCAACCCTCATGGGTAAGACTATCCTGACATCTATAATCATAAATTAACTGTGCCTATTTTTGTATTTTATAAATGAAATTATACATTCAAAATTTACATTAGAATTGGGAGATTGGGATTGACATATATACCCTAATATGTATAAAATGGATAACTAATAAGAACCTGCTGTATAAAAAAATAAAATAAAATTCAAAAAAAATTTACATTAAAATACTTCACATATATTCTATATGACATGATTAAATTATAAAGAAATTTATATATTCTACTCTACTATAATTTATTAATTTCATTTGCAATGCTTTTAAATTTATTAGTGAAGAATAAAAGGAATTGGTTGCATTTCCCCTTTCTTTACAATTTCACTGGAAGGGAAAAAACTTTTCTTTCTCACTTGGTAACCATACCCTGAGCCTGGAGCTTCCTTATTGGACAATTCTACTTCATATGTACTCTTTAGGTATCCACTTCAAAAACCAAGAATAGGATCTGGGTAATAAAAAGGTAAATACCTCTGAATTCAGAACTTACATGTCTTTCATATATACATAGTTTCCCAAAGGAGAAAGACTCTGATGAAGCAAGAGGCAAGCTATCTCTCCCCACTCCATCCCATTCTCCTTATATCAGACTTGATAGAAACTTAGAGTAAATTTAGCCTTCCTAGCTACATCTCTTCAGATCAAGGTCCTCAGTTCACTGCCCAGGCAGGCAACAGTAAGTAAAATAGTATCACATTCAGTTGACTTATTTTATTTATCACTTTCAAAGTAGTAGGTTAACAGAAAATTGGAATATTTAACTAACACACCTGCTTAAGAAGATGGGCATGACAAAGAAGCAAAGCGCTGGTTTACAAACCTCCAGCATTGTGTTCTGCAATGTAAGGTGAGGGGAACTAAAAATAGGTTTCTGTTAGATAGATGATTACACTTCTGTGGTGGAATTAAGGAGAAAGGTTTACGCTTTACAGGAATTTACATACGTCTTCCTTACTTCGCCAGAATTTTCTTTCTCAGTAGTGGTTAGTCCCTAAAACTAGAGCTACCATTAAGAATCCCAAAGTCTGGTAATATTCCAAAGGAAAGGCAGTATGTATATTAATTTGAACCTAAATACAAAAATTCCAAAGAGATAGTGGGATGAATTATCTATTCCCTGCACCTTGCCAAGCTGGGACTAATTATGCAAATGTTTGTTGCCTCTTGAAAGGGATAATCCCATTTCTCTGTATTGGACCAAAGGGAAAATCGTGGAATATCTCATCTTTTTTTACAATTTATTTTATTGAAATGTAGTTGATTTACAGTGTTGTGTTAGTTTCTTCTGTACAGCAAAGTGACTCAGTTATATATATATTCTTTTTCATATCCTTTTCCATTATGGTTTGTCATAGGGTATTGAATATTGTTCCCTATGCCATACAGTAGGACCTTGTTGTTTAGGAGTATCTCATCTTGTACCAACCATATAGACCAGCCCAGTGACTTAACCAGAGAGACCTACATTAAGGAGAAATGTTTGGATTAAAGTAGTGATAAATGGGGCTTCTCTGGTGGCGCAGTGGTTGAGAGTCCGCCTGCCAATGCAGGGGACACGAGTTCGTGCCCCGGTCCGGGAAGATCCCACATGCTGCGGAGCGGCTGGGCCTGTGAGCCATGGCCGCTGAGCCTGCGCGTCCAGAGCCTGTGCTCCGCAACGGGAGAGGCCACAACAGTGAGAGGCCCGCATACCGCAAAAAATAAATAAAATAAAATAAAGTAGTGATAAATGGAAGAAAGTTGAAATTGTTGCTGAGGGGAGGGTAGCTAATAAATGGGTGTTAAAAAGGGAACATCTAATAAATTCTGGTGCCTTAAGAGAAGCATAGAGCATGAGAATATTATTCTCTCTTAGCTTTGACTCAGATACCCTTTAGGTGAAGGACTCATTTATCAAAATCTCCTCTTTTGAATAACCAAGAAGTAGAATAGCCAACCCAGTGAACATATATAACTTCTGAGAGTGGTCTGTGTCCTCATAATGGAGGAACAGGTGGAAGGTCTGACTGTAATCACATGGAACGATACTAAGGTGGCTATGTCTTTTGGTTCCCATTTCATAGGATAGAGCTATTACTGGGACCTGAGTTAGGAAGAAAACCATGAGAATATATATCCAGTTGAATCTGAACAACACTGATTAATAATAATCTAGGTGAACAGTTGCATGGCCATTAATTTTGATGGTGAAGGTTTAAGGAAGGTACTGGAGTATGACAGTAAAAATTAATCTTCTACATGTTCCATCTGTCAAAACATTGTGTGTAAAAATAGCTCCTTTGCCCAGCATTGTGGGTGGAAAGCCATAAAGACGTAGAGGAACAATTGGGACACTTGGATCACTGAAAAAGGAAAAGAATTTAGTATAACTTGTTGGGCCCACATTCCTGAGAGTGAAAAGCCAGAAAGTCTATGTGGACGGCTGTGGGAAGCTCTATGGCATATCCAAACCAAAGTCGGTTTAGTGGTAACAGCTACTCACGGGACCTTAGCCTAAGGGGGTCAATGTGATCAGGTCCCAGGTTTATTTCCTAAATGTAAGAAGCTAATACTCAGTGTCAACAGAGGGTCTGGTGGATCAAACAGCTTTTGCCTCCTAAAAAAAGAGAGCCATAGGAGAATTAGGAGCCGGGCTAGGAGTAATTGATGAAGAGGGATTCACTTTTAATGAGGAGTGATATTTTGAAGAAAACAAATGCTTCTGGAGCAAATGGGGAACCTCCAAGGCATTTTCCTCCAGGAGGAAAGTTAAGGATGACAACTGGATGGCAACACAGCACTGGGAAAATGGGCTTTGCAATCAGAGCAGACACCAAGATAACCTGCCCAAACTCAGCAATGGGAACGAGCTTGTATATCAGCACAGCTGGGCTCTTTGGTATCTTAATTCAAAGGAGTCTGAGCTATCTGAGGCCCAAGACCCAGAGATTCTCACGCATGGGAGATGTGTGGGCTACATAGTCTGCGGAAATTTGTAATTGGAGAACGCGACCTCTCGAGGCGCTCTTTAACAATGCAACTGAGGGCAAACCGTTCCTTTCCTCTAACATTATTCACGGGCATTGGACAAACTTTAAACAGGACTAGAGCGCTCCCCAAGGAGAAGAGATAAACCCAGCTGTGGGACACGCCTCACTGGGAACCACTATCTCTCAAGCCATGTATCAGAGAAAAGGAATTTGACTGTGTTTTCAAGAGGTTTGGAGTCCTAAAATAATAGAGACATGGTCTCTAACCTAAATTCCTATGAGAAAAGGTAGATTTTATTGAGATGGACAAAATAATGATATGTAACTATGTCTGATTTATATTGTACCGTGTATCCATGACACTGCTGTATGGTGTAATACACACATCATAGGTAAATTTAATATTGTAGAAGCTAATCAAATTTATGATATTACTGAGGTGGTTGATCAAATGTCACGAGATTAGATTAAAACTCCCTCATGATGTTATCCCTATGGAGGAGAAGTGGCCTGAAGAAACTTTACACTTGATGATTGACAATTGGTAGAGTCTCTCTCACCCAATAGATGTGTACATTAAAGTGCAGATTACTATAAGTCAGGGAAACCAAAGTATTATGAAGTTAGTCCAAAAAATGAGAACGTTTGTGCTACGCTGTGCTAATATTATTGGATTGTTCATCTGTTTAAATCCATACCAACCTCTTGTTAGTTATTATAGATGTTTGCAGTTTGGTGAATTTTGATTGTCTCTGTGATTACATGATGCTTTAAGGCAAGTAATTACTGTCAAACCAAGAGTTATCATTAGGTCTAAAAAGGCCTTGCTCATAGGTCAGGGAGCTAGGCTGTGCTGCGAGGGGTAACTCACTCCAGAAGACCTGGAGTTGTGTCCAGATCAAGACATGAAATGTCCTGATTAATAGTGTTGCTTTGCAACCATGAGTCTGAGGAGTTTCTGGCCAGTCTGTTCCAGCTTTCAGCATTGTTTATTGGTAAGAGTGAGATGATTTGTACCTGGTCTTCATGAGACCTCAGAGAGCTGTTGGGGCCAATTATGTAGCCTGGCTGAGACTCCGATTCTGGCTCCCTAGTTTCAAGGTGTTCCCTGTCAGTTTGTCCTGGTCCTAGAGAGGAAGCACATATGTATGGCCTTTACAAAAAGAGGACATCTGGAGCTCAGGCCTGACTTCTCCAAACCCCTCACTGTAAAGCAGCCTTGCGCTGCGATGCCTATCTTTCCTCTATGCTGATGCTGTATCAGATCCCCTTCCTGCAATAAGCCACAGATTTGTAAGCATTTTCATTTTGGTTCCTGTGAGTCTTCCTTAGTGATCGAACCCTGTCTAGCTGTCACCATTAGTGCAGTTAAATTCCAGATACTTTAGGAAAAAAAGCAGTTACAGCCATGATTTCTCACCCTCATCTCCTCCTCACCTCCCCACCCCCATGCTACACATAGACACACAGACACACACACACACACACGTGCATACACACACTGTCCTGGGACAACAGCTCACATCTCTTGCCCAGCAGAAAGCAGACAGCCTAAATGATGTACAGTGGAAACTTGAGTCTGTCAAAAATTGCAAGATACAAGAAAATACTGGGACTTGATCTTTTCTCTGGGGGTTGGCGGGGGGGTAGGGAATCCCAGGAAATAGAGGGGAAAGGGCTTTGCTAAGAAATGGGGGTGATTAAAGAAGAAAGACAAGAAGGATGAGGCAGAAGAAAAATGAAAAGTAAGTCTGAGAGAGCCTTCACTTAGAGCACTGCTAAAGGCTTATGTCCTCACTCCTTGTGAGCCCAAGAAGGCTGAGTCACAAGACCAATGGCATAATACCCAAGCCACTCTCCATCCACAGCACTGGCCAGACTCTACTGAACGTTTACAGTGAAGAGCTACCTAAACTTGTCTCAAGGATCAGTGTGTATTCAGAACCAACAAAAGAGAAGAAGAGGGCTTCCCTGGTGGCGCAGTGGTTGAGAGTCCGCCTGCCGATGCAGGGGACAAGGGTTCGTGCACCGGTCCGGGAAGATCCCACATGCCACGGAGCGGCTGGGCCCGTGAGCCATGGCCACTGAGCCTGCGCGTCCAGAGCCTGTGCTCCGCAACGGGAGAGGCCCCAACAGTGAGAGGCCCGCGTAACGCAAAAAGAAAAAAAAAAAAGAGAGAGAAGAGCCCAGAGCAGATAAGGAGCCCCAAAGTTGACAGGTGTCTTAATTTATGTTATCCCACAAGCAGATCCTGAGACAAAGATCTGTACAAATAGTTTATTTGAGATATGATTCCAAGAGTAGGGGAAAAGTAGTAGTGGGAGAAGAGCGGGGAAAGGAAGCAAGCCAAGAAGGGTGCTTTGAAGTTATACTTTGACTAATGAAATCTTAATCCTACTGGGACACTCTGGAAGCCAGTGTAGAACATCCTCCTCAGAGTTATTCCTGTAGTTGTGAGGGAGCCATAAATCATTGGCTAAAGATTGCTAGGGTTTGAGGGTGGCGTTAATTCTCCAGTATTTCCAGACTGCAGAGCAGTCTCAGGCCAGCAGAGAAAGCTGTCAGCAAAGAAATGCAGATGCTGGCAGGTGGGAGGTCAGCAGGTATGAGCTACAGCAACGAGGCCAAAGGAGATAACAGGCTGGGCACCGACAACATAGTTATAATCCCAAGGGCTTTTCTCCAGCAAAGAGTAATAGCAACCATGTTCCCAACTTTTACCTTTCTTAGATGGCAGCTAAGGCTCATTTTGTAGACAAGATGGGGAGGGGTCTGCTTCATTGGTTACCCTGGTGGCTCCCATGTGGGATCTTTGAACTTGGGTGCTAGGTCCAGCTGTATCATACTTTAGATTCATATCCTGGAACTGAGCCACCTGGGAAGGTACATGCCACCTCTTACCCAGTACTGCCATGGACACAAACCTATTAGCGGATAGACACCAAGGGGCAAAATTGGCCTAACTAAAGATGTAAGTGTGCTCAGAATAGCCTCACAGAGTGAGCAGGATATGACAGAGGTTACTGTGACCTCGGTGCTAGAGTTGATGATGTGGTGAATGAATGGCTGTTCCAAAGGGTAGATCCAACTTTATTGAGAAAATGTGCTATGCAGGTTTTCACCCTGTTGCAAGAGACCAAATGACCTGCAAAGCCTGAAATACTTCCTATCTGATCCTTTTACAGTGCTAACCTGCTATCATAAGCAACAAATGAGTGCCCACACCCTAGTCAGGCTCTCACTACCTCCCACAATAGAGGAGATCTCAAGGAGGAACCAGAGGGGCTGACCCATCAGCCTTACTGTTGTTGGGAGTCACCAAGACCACCTTCAGGTCCAACGATTTACTAGAAGGGCCCGCAGAATGCAGCAAATCTGTTATACTCACAGTTATGGTTTATTACAGCAACGGGATACAGATTAATATCAGCAAAGGAAAAAAGGCACAGAGTCCAGGAGAAACCAGGCGCAAACTTCCAGTTGTCCTGTTGTCCTCTCCCAGTGAAGTCGTATGGACAGTGCTTAATTCTAGCAATGATGTGTAACAACATGCATAAAATATTGCCAACCAGCGAAGCTCACCTGGGCCTTGGTGTCCAGGGGTCTTATTGGAGATTGATCATATAGGCATTTAGCGTCCACATGGCTGACCTGAATTACTTAGTCTCCAGCTCCCCCAGAGGTCAAACTGATATCACATGGCCCAAGATCCCCACCATGAATCACATTGTTAGCTAGACTATCTGGCTTGACCAAGGCCCCAAGTAAACAAAAACACTGTAACGGGCAAGATATTCCAGGAGCTTAGGGGTTATTTCCTAGGAGCTGGTCAATGGCCAAACTATTCGTTAAAATATGAAGGGTTTGGACAACCCAGGCCTGCTGAGTTAGTCCTTACGTTTAGTGTTTCCCCAGAACTGGATGAATGATGGAGAGATAAAGAAGTAGCTCAGGGGGATTTCCTTGGCAGTCCAGTGGTTAAGACTCTGTGCTCCCATCGCAGGTGTCATGGGTTCGATCCCTGATGGAGGAACTAAGATCCCGCATGCCTCACAGTGTGGCCAAAAGTAAAAAATAATTTTTTTTTTTTTTTTAAAAGAAGTAGCTCAGGAAAACATACCAAGAAGCTGGATGGAGAACAGACTGGAGAGTCCTCAGCCCTGGAGAATGAGGAGCTATGCTTCCTACACATCACAGTGGGCTCCTTCCTGGATACCCATGGATGATAAATGTTTTCAGCTGTTTTGTTCTCTATGAGATCTTCCAAAAGCTCTACACCAAGTTGAGGGCCAGAGGCAACTAGACAGAACTGTGGCAGCTATAAAACTTAATGTCATTAAATAATAAGAAAGCTTTAGCAGCTACTCCTTTAGAAATGCAAAAGGACTTGAATGCATAAACTGAAAAGCATACAGAAGATCTAAGGCAGCTTAACTTAAGAAAAAAAAGACAGAAGATCAATATGTGAAAAAGAATAAAAGAAGGAAAAAGCTATAAAGAAAATGCAAAATAGTTTCAGGAAGAAAAGAGCTTGGTCTTTATAGTTTTTCTTCATCCTAAATGTAAACCTGCTAGAAAGTCCCTGCATGTTGACGGTTTTAGTCCCTTGTTTGCTGAAGGAAATGGAACACATTGGAGACTGAAACCAAGCTGGACCCTGTGGGACCCCATCATCTGCTGGATGAGATTAAGGCTCTTGCTCTGTCCCTCTATTGTTTTCTTTTTTTTTTTAAATTAATTTTTATTGGAGTATAGTTAAGTTACAATGTTGTGTTAGTTTCTGCTGTATAGCAAAGTGAATCAGTTATACATATACATCTATCCACTCTTTTTTAGATTCTTTTCCCATATAGGTCATTACAGAGTGTCGAGTAGAGTTCCCTGTGCTGTACAGTAGGTTCTTATTAGTTATCTGTTTTATATATAGCAGTGTGTATATGTCAATCCCAATCTCCCAGTTTATCCCTCCCTCCCCTTCCCCCCTTGGTAACCATAAGTTTGTTTTCTACATCTGTGACTGTATTTCTGTTTTGTAAATAGGTGCATTTGTACCATTTTTTTAGATTCCACATATAAGCGATATCATACGATATTTGTCTTTCTCTGTCTGACTTACTTCATTCAGTATGACAATCTCTAGGTCCATCCATGTCGCTGAAAATGGCATTGTTTTGTTCTTTTTTATGGCTGAGTAATGTTCCATTGCATATATGTACCACATCTTTTTTATCCATTCCTCCATCGATGGACATTTAGGTTGCTTCCATGTCCTGGCTATTGTAGATAGTGCTGCAATGAATATTGGGGTACATGTATCTTTTCGAATTATGGTTTTCTCCAAATATATGCCCAGGAGTAGGATTGCTGAATCATATGGAGCTCTATTTTTAGTTTTTTAAGGAACCTCCATATGTGGCCATACCAATTTACCTTCCCACCAACAGTATAGGATGGTTCCCTTTTCTCCACACCCTCTCCTTGCTATGTCCCTCTTGACATGAGCAAGATGAATCTTTAACCCTGTGTTTAGTTGCCTTCCATCCACTTTTTTTTCACAGTGACCAGATGAGGCAAGGTAATGATTATTTCTGTTCTTAGTTATACAAGCAAAGTTAATGAATTAAGTTAAAGGATATAAACAATGTCAATAGGTCTTGGATCACTAGTCACAGTCCACTAAAAGAAAATTATTTCAATTCATTATTTAATAGCAAATTGCTAGTTGTTGGTGGGATTTATTTATGTATATTTGTTTTTATTTACAGAACTTGAACTTTTAAAGTATCATAAATATTTAAAAAGAATAGTTAGATATACATAAGGAGTGATAGAAAAGGAAGGAAATGGTACACAGGTTACAAAGAGACTTGACACTTCAATAAATTCAAATAGAATACCAAGAAAAAATTCTGAGCTTTGCTCCTAACCAATTCTATGTTCACACAAGGTAAGAGAATGAAATGTAGCCAACATGATTCATCGTTATTCTTTTTCCTGAATTTGATCTCCTTGGCAGCCCATAGGCATGATCTTGCCACAACCTAAGGCTACCAGGCAAGATCCCCAAGGTTGTTGAATTGCTTTCCCTTCTCACATAGAATTACAAAAGACAGTGCTGTTATCACGCACAGTCCATAAAATAAATCCATGTTTACTTTCTGGGCCAACCCACTCAGTGCCCCTTCACCATCTTATCTACAGCGGTTACAGTCATCCTGTTTATTTTTGCACCTTATCTTATACTACAGACAACGTCAGCAATGTATTTATCAGCCTTTCTTTCCTTCCCCTTTCACACTGAATGCTCTCTAGTGTCTCCAGTTTAGAGACTGGAATTAAGAAATTGCATAAAACAAGTGCTTCATTGCTTTTTTAATAGCAAAGCCTTGAAAGTTAACTAAGCAAAAATACTGGCTGTTTTTGAAAGGGACTTTGTTAATTGTGGAAGAATGAAAAAAACCCTAGTGTCTCTTGAGAGAGAAGTAATAATGAATAAATGCAAAGAAGAGTAAAAGTTACAAATGTAAAGAGTAAAGAGTGACAAATGGGGAAAATCACTTAGACTTTTAAAAAAGATCAGTAGCATTAATTTGCATTCCATGAATGGAAAAAGAATCAAATCAACCCTATTTTAAGTCATATCTCTCTATGTAATGTGTATTTTGTCTTTATCAGAAACATTTTCAAAACTCACAAGACTTTCAGCTGTATGCAGTTTAAAAATTCATAATGTTTCTAATATCAGATATCTTTATGCTGTTCAATATGTTTTGGTGGTTGATTTATATTAATTGAAAATGTATTTTACAGAATGTGCTCTACTATACCAGAAGTTTCATATCTATATTTTATAAAGCCATTGTCCAAGATGGTGACAATCACATATATCAATCTTTATTTTTAATTTTTTATAGATATATAATTCAAATACCATAAAATTCATCCTTTTAAAGATACAATTCAATGATTTTTTTGTATATTCACAAAGTTATGCACTTGAATTCCAGAACATTTTCATCACCCTAAAAAGAAATCCCATACCCATTAGCAGACACTTCCTATTCCTTCACCACCAACCTCCTCCCTCCCAGTCCCTGGTAAACCACAAATGTACTTTCTGTCTCTATAGTTTTGCTTATTCTGGACATTTCATATAATTAGAATCATACACTATGTGCTCTTTTGTGACTGGCTTTTTTCACATAGAATACTGTTTTCAAGGTTCATCCATGCTGTAGCATGAATCAGACTTCATTCCTTTTTAATGGTTGAATAATATTCCATTATGTGGATATACCACATTTGTTTCATTCATTTATTGATGGACACTTCAGTTGTTTTCATTTCTGGGCTATCATGAATAATGTTGCTATAACATTTGTTTATAAGTTTTTGTGTGGACATTTTTTTCCAATTCTCTTGAGTTTATACCTAACAATGGAACTGCTGGTCAAATGGTAACTAACACTATTTTTAACTTTTTGAGGAATAGTCAAACTGGTTCCTAAAACAGCTACATCATTTTGCATTCTAATCAGCAATGTACAAGGATTTAAATTTCTCCATATTGTTGCCAACACTAGTTATTTTCCATTTAAAAAATTATTATTATATTATCCTAGTGGATATGAAGTGATTTCCCATTGTGGATTTGATTTACATTTCCCTAATGTCTAATAGTGTAGAACATCTTTTCATGTGCTTCTTGGCCATCTGTATTTTGTCTTTGGAAACATGTCTATTTAAGTATTTTGCCTACTTTTCAATTGGGCTGTTTGTTACTCTGTTGAGTTGTAAGATTTCTTTCTGTGTTCTAAATACTAGGCCTTTATCACACCTACAGTTTACAAGTATTTTCTCCCATTCTGTGTGTTGTCTTTTCACTTTCTTAATAGTGTCCTCTGAAGCCCAGAAGTTTTCATTTTGATGTATTCCAATTTATTTATTTATTTTTTGTTAGTTGCTTGTGCTTTTGGTGTCATATCTAAGAAACCATTATCTAATCCAAGGTCATGAAGATTTCCTATTATGTTTTCTTCTATGACTTTTATAGTTTTAGCTCTTACATTTATGTCTTTGAGACATTTTGAGCTTATTTTTTATATATGGTGTGAGGTAGGAGTGCAGCTTCATTGTTTTGCACATGGATATGAAGTTGACACTATTTGTCAGAAAGACTGTTTTTTTGCCCATTGAATTGTCTTGGCACCCTTGTAGAAAATCAACTGACAACAAATGTATGGGTTTATTTCTTGACTGTCAGTCCTAGTCCATTGATCTATATGTCTATCTTTATGCCAGTACCAATACTCTTCTTTATTTTTTATCAGTTTAACAATATCCTTATATTTTAAATGGTAAGGTTTTAAATTTTTAATTAATTAATTAATTAATTTATTTTGGTCTGCGTTGGGTTTTCGTTCCTGTGCATGGGCTTTCTCTAGTTGTGGCGAGCAGGGGCTACTCTTTGTTGTGGTGCTTGGGCTTCTCATTGTGGTGGCTTCTCTTGTTGCAGAGCATGGGCTCTAGGCACGTGGGCTTCAGTAATCGTGGCACATGGGCTCAGTAGTTGTGGCTTGTGGGCTCTAGAGCGCAGGCTCAGTAGTTGTGGCTCACAGGCTTTGTTGCTCCATGGCATGTGGGATCTTCCCGGACCAGGGCTTGAACCTGTGTACCCTGCATTGGCAGGCAGATTCTTAACCACTGCACCACCAGGGAAGTCCCAATATCCTTATAGTTTAAACACCAAATAAAATATATTTAAAGCTTGTGAAACAGAAATTTAAGATGACATGAAATCATTAGAAAAACCAATGTTAAAGAGAAACCTCACTAACATTTAAGATCAATATGAGATCACATTTTAGCATTCAAACAATGTAGCTTCTTCCAAGCCCTTATAAAAACAAAAACAAAATAGCACAACAGTATAGTGGACAGACAACAGAACTGAACAGTGTGGTTTTCCACAGTCTTAAGTATAGAATTTATTTCCAAATCTAGTCATTATGACTAGATTTAAACAAGTTAGGTAACATAAACAAACATATAAAGTCTTAGACTTCTGGTTTTGCATGTAAGGAGCTTAGAAGTTGCCACTCCCTTTACCAAGTAAAAAGGTGAATGGACTAAAAAATAAACTCTTTTTGGATGCATAAAAGAGAAAAGTACATAGAACAAACCACTGTCTCCAAGATTGGAGAGACAGACACAGAGTCCTGAGTTACCAGAGCAGAGCAGAGAGTCTGAAAACAGGAAATGCCACAGGAACTAGCACCAGGGTAGGAAACCTGAACTATAATTAATGATTTGCTGGAGGATCAGTGCCGACAACTCTGAGAGTTAAAAACTCCACGGGGATCCAGTCACAGGGAGATACCCACAATACTGTGAGATTTACCTCCAGGAGCTTGACCAGGTTCCCACAGTAAATATCAGAAAAATCCCCTTATGCTTCCAGCAGGGGAAGGGGAAAAGGAACCACTTTGAAATATACCTGAGCACTCTGTTCTTAACTCAGCCTGCCCAACGTAAACTAGTTAACTGGAACCGGACCTGCTTGGGGTTTTATCAAACCCTAACAGATATGGGGAAAGGGAAATACCCAACTCTAGCCCACTGTAGCTATCCTGTTCTACCTAAGTGGGGAGACAAAAAACCCTGAGAGATACTTGCAAAGTTCACAGTCCAGACACATAGGCTCACTGAGAGACAGGGATCTAATCATAGAACATAGAACACTTCCCCTGACCCCCATGGACTGGATCCCCGTGGAGTTTTTAACTCTCAGAGTTGTCGGCATTGATCCTCCAGGAAATCATCAATTGTAGTTCAGGTTTCCTACCCTGGTGCTAGTTCCTGTGGCATTTCCTGTTTTCAGCACATTACTAAAGGCCTACTTACAGCAGTTTCTTTTACCCAGAATACCATGTCTGGCTATAAAGGAAAAAAAAAATCACAAGGCATACTAAAAGGCAAAAAACAATTTGAAGAGACAGAGCAATCATCAGAACCAAATGTGACAGGGATGTTGGAATTATCAGGCCAGGAATTTAAAACAACTATGATGAATATGCTAAGAGCTCTCATCAATAAAGTAGGCAGCATGCAAGAACAAATGGGCAAACACTAACTCAAAAAGATAGATGCAGCCCCATGTTCACTGCAGCATTATTTACATTTGCCGAGATACGTAAACAACCTAAGGGTGCATCAACAGATGAATGAATAAAGAAAATGTGAGATATACATTCTGTAATATTCCAGTTTTGAAAACAATGCCACACATTTGTTATTCCTATGTTGAGGGATGGCAAACATGTGTGTCCCAGGCAACTCACAAAATCCTAGGGATAGGAGTACCAAAGAAACCCCCAGAAAATAAAGTTCAACTAGTATATCTATGAGAGTATCAGAATATGGATCTATGCTAATGTCTCATCCTGTTGTCCAGTGCATCACCGGATTCTATCTTTGCTCCTAAATATCTTAGAAATCTGTCTACATAGTTTCATCTCCACTGCCATTATCCTAGTCCAAACTATCACAATCTCTTTATTACTGCAACAGCCTCTTAAATGCTTCCCATTATTCACTTTTGTTACTTTTCAATGTATTTTTTGCCAAGCAAGCAGAATTGTGTCTCTAAAAGACAAATCTGATTGTTCCACTCTTCAGCTTAAAATCATTCAGTTGTTTCGTATTACTCTTTTTAAGATCTTACCAGGGTCTATAAGATTCTGCTTGACTGATTCATTGCCTACCTCTTCTTCATCTCACAAGGTTCTCTAGCCCCATGCACTCCAGCCACACTGACCCTTCATTTCCTCTAAGCAGAAGTCCTCAATAAATTTATGACCAAAAAATGAACTGTTAGGTAGGTCCTTCCACCAATGCAATTCCCCAGATCCTTTATTTCAGTTGGGATTTTTTCTCACACTCATCAGCCTTTGGACAGCTTCTGTCAGCTACTTTCACTGGAGTTTTCTTTCAGCTTTCTTCCTGCCTTTTTGCATCACCACAGTTACAACAAAACCACTGCTACCCTAGACCATTTAGGGTCCTATTACTATTTTTTAAATTGTGGCAAAATATACATAAAATAAAATGTAGTATCTTAACCATTTTTAAGTGTACCATTCAGTAGTGTCAAGTATATTCACATCGTTGTACAACCAATCTCCAGAACTCTTTCAACTTGCAAATCCAAAATCTCTATCTACTCCCAACAACTTCTCATACTCCAGTCCTCTCAACTACTATTCCACTTACTGTCTCTATGAATTTGACTACTCTAGATATCTCATATAAGTAGAATTATACAGTATCTGTCCTTTTGTGACTAGCTTATTCACTTATCATAATGTCCTTAAGATTTATCCATGTTGTAGCATATGTCAGAATTCCCTTCCCTTTTACAGCTGAAAAATATACCATTGTGTATATAACACATTTTCTGTACGTATTCATCTATTGATGGACCCTTGGGTGGCTTCTACCTTTTGGCTTTTGTGAATAATGCTATGAACATAGACGTACAAATATCTCTTCAAGACCCTGCTTTCAATTCTTTTGAGTTTATACCCAGAAATGGAATTGCTGGATCATATGGTAATTTTTTTTTTTTTTTCCATACGCGGGCCTCTCACTGTTGTGGCCTCTCCCGTTGCGGAGCACAGGCTCCAGACGCGGAGGCTCAGCGGCCATGGCTCATGGGCCTAGCTGCTCCGCGGCATGTGGGATCTTCCCGGACCGGGGCACGAACCCGTGTCCCCCGCATCGGCAGGTGGACTCTCAACAACTGCACCACCAGGGAAACCCCATATGGTAATTTTATGTTTAACTTTTTGAGGAATCACCATACCATTTTCCATAGTGGCTTCACCATTTTACATTCCCACCAACAGGGCACAAGAGTTCCAATTTCTCCACACTCTTGCCAACACTTGCTATTTTCTGTTCTTTTGATAGTAACCATCTTAATGGGTTCAAGGTGATATCTCACTGTGGTTTTGATTTGCATTTCCCTAATGATTCATGATGTTGAGCATCTGTTTGTGTGCTTATTGACCACTTGCTTATTTTCTTTGAATAAATATCTATTCAAGTCCTTTGCCTATTTTCAAACTGGGGGCTTTTTGTTGTTGAGTTTTACGAGTTCTCCATATATTCTGGATGTTAGTCTGAATATCTTATCGAAAGCATGATTCACAAATATTTTCTCACATTCCATAGATTGCCTTTTCACTCTGTTGATTGTGTCCTTTGGCGCAAAGAAGTTTTTATTTTGAAGTAGTCCAATTTATCCACTTTTACTTTCCTTGCCTGTGCTTTTGGTGTCATTTCCAATGAGTCCTATTAGTTTGTAAGCATTTTTATACTAGAATCAGATATAGATAAAACAAAAAAAGGGAAAAGAAATATTGAGTTTAAAAGAATAAAAAGTTTCCCCAAAGAGTCAACATTGATGCCTACTTTATCCATACTATATGGTCTTATTTTTATTGGAGCTCTATACTCTTTCTGTTTTCTTCTCCATCATGCAATTTAAACATCTAGTTCAAACCTATAGACATTTTCCTTCTATATATTCTAGAGTCTTACCTCTGACAAATTATTCAATCCTGCCAACATTCCTTCTTTGACAATATCTCTGCCAATTTTAAATCTAAATTACCCCTTGGCTTCAAGCTGTGCCGCTGTACTTGACTCCATAGTGGTGTTTTGAAAGGAGAAAAGGCTCCTCTGGGATTTCTCATGCACACCTTCCTGCACAGCCCTCCAGTAGAGAATCACAGCTGTACACGAGCCAACAGCCTTTCTTCCTGCATTTCACTGCTAGTTTCATGACTCACTTTCCTGTCTGGGCTCCAAAGAGCATCTCCGACTTTGACTGGAGATCATCCCATAATGCTTATTTGGTCATTCCCTTTTTCTTTTCAAGGAAGTTTCTGTGGGTTCTCTCCTCAGGAAATCCAATTTCTCTGATGTCTGGCTTCTCCTTCATCCAACATAATGCATCTGGGCCAACCAGAAACAAAGCATTACACCCAGGCTGGCAGCATTCAGCAGGCAGCAGGGTGAATGAGTAAAACAGCAGAGCAACAGCAATGAAGGGGTATCTAAGTGGCAATGAAATGGCTTCCCAATTAGAAAAACAGGTTAGACTTAAATGGCATCTACCCGATTGCCCAGCCCAGGACCTGAATGCCATCTTAACTCCTTTCTTTCCTGCAGCCCTCAAATCCAATGCCAAGTTCTCTCAATTTTACCTCCTAAATACACCTTAAATCCATCTACTTCCATCCATTCCCACCATCAGTAGCTCAATTCAGGCCGCCGTCATCTCTCACTGGCTTTTCTTTTGATGCTTTTTTGCATTGTAGGGGAGGAAAAATAATTTTCCCTCTACCATTCTGAGTTCTTGGCTAAAAACAGATTAACAAGAGAAAAAACAAAGAGAAGTTTATTAACACGTATGCCTCCTGTATACATTGGAGATACCTAGGAAAAAAAGAGTAAGTCTTCTGAGATGGCCCAAGTCACTACCTTAAATACCATCTTCAGCTAAATACAAAAGAAAGATTATTTTGGGAGTGGGGTGGCGTTGGGGAGAGGCAATTTACAAGAAGGTGAGAGAAGGAAATGTTTGGTAAGCAAAAATTGCCCTGCTTGCAGATAAAACTCTCAGGTAAAAATGTTATATCTGGTAAAGCTCTCTTCCTGGTAGAGGCCCCCTTTCTAATGTAAATTTTCTTTATAAACATAGATTTCCCTTACAAAAGGGTAGTTTCTACTCTGCTTTCAGAGCTTCTGCTGTGTTTGCAGTTTATGGAAAAAAATCAACTCAAAATAACTCATATGCCAAAGAGAGATACATTAGGGTGGCATATTCAGCTATCTGTCAGCACCAAGATCTTATTGATTATAGACCAATGTGATTTCACTTCTTTTACAATGAGAAATATACTAACCATCACCTACTGAGCTCCCACTGTGTGTGAAGCTTTAGATTAGTGACAGTTCGCACATTATCTCACTTTATTCAACCCTCCAAATATCCTATGAGGAAGGATTAGCCCCATTTTACAGATGAGGAAAATGAGGCTCAAAGAAGTTAAGCAACTTGTCTAAGATGGTTTCCATGCCCAAGGCATGGAACCAAAATTTAAATTCAGCTCTAACTTCCAAATCTACTTCTCCTTGATTACAAACACATACTTGTGATTTATCTCTTGCTGTCAAATGACAAAATAATACAATTTGGTAACGAGTTTGATGGCCTTTATTCAAAGGAAAACAGTCCATGGATTGGTGGAGCACAGTGCCTTGCAAGCAGCAGAGCACTCTTCCTGAGAGATTTTGGGCAGGAGCAAGTTCTATAGCAAGTTCTATAGCACAAGTTCTATAGCACATTGGGCAGAAATGGCATTATTGGCTAGGAGGTCAGGGATTATCTTTTAAGGTGAGCAGGTCCTATTTTCTAGGGTAAGGTAGGCTAGCTAAACTGAATTGGAGGATTGTGTTGGTGTAAATTAGGTTTCCTTGACAGTGCAGGCTGCCTTAGATTTGTGACATGGGACAGGCCACTGCGGCAACCTCCATTTTGTGCGTCCTGATATACAAATTAACTGTATCATGCCCCTAAACAGTATACAACTCAAAACCTGAGCTAAATGGAAAAAACAAACAAACAAACAAAATACTCTCTAGGCTCAGAAACCCAAATTCTATCTGTTAGCATTATACTTTGGACTTGCCTCTTTCTCTTTGAACCTGGTTTACACCAGGGGTTGGCAAACAATGGATCACAAACCATAGTTTGGCTCCTGAGTTAGGAATGTTTTTTACATGTTGTGGTATTGTGATTTATAATTAGAAATATATATCTGGTCTTCATCCCCATTTCTGGCACAGAACTCCAAAAGCCCTAGAAGTTTCCTAAGTGACAAGATCACTGGGAGAATCTTTTGTTAAAATATTTGGTCTTTTGTGCTTGGTTCCTGAAATAGCTCCAGAGCCATAAGAATAAAAGGAATGTCTTGTTATTCATAACAAGCCCCTTTTAACCAATACCTGTGTTTAAGTTAATGGGGTGACTTTTGGAAAGCCCCTAAGGATGGGGGCTGGTTGCAGGGGAGCCCAGCGTATAATTAGAAGGTTGAAACTTTCAGTCCCTCCCCCAACCTCCCAGGAGAGGAGAGGAGCTGGAGGTGGAATCAATCACCAATGGCCAATGATTTAATCAGTCATACCTACGTGGTGAAGCCTCCATAAAAATCCAAAAGGACAGAGTTCAGAAAGCTTCTCCGTTGGTGAATACATGAAGTAGGAAGAGGAACACGCTCAGAGAGAGCCTGGAAGCTCCATACCCCTTCCCACATACTTTGCCCTATGCATCTCTTCCATCAGCCTATTTCTGAGCTATATCCTTTTATGATAAACTGATAATCTAGTAAGTAAAACATTTTCCTGGGTTCTCTGTGCCACTCTAGTGAGTTCATCCAACCAGAGGGGGTCATGAGAACCTCTGGGTTACACCAGGTTGGTTAGAAGCAACCTGAACTTGAGATTGGCATATGAAGTGGAGGAAGAGGCAGTCTTGTAGGACTGAGCCCTTAACTTGTGGGATCTGACGTTATCTCCAGGTAGATAGTGTCAGAACTGAACTGAATTGTAGGACACCCAGCTGGTGTCACAGAATTACTTGATTTGTAGGAAGCCTAGTGTCAGAAGTGAAGTATTCTGTGAGTAGAGCTTTTGAGAGTAGACACACAGGAGGAGTGTTTTCCTATACGTATTTATACAACTGAAAAAAATCAAAAGAAGAATATTTCTTGACACATGAAAATTACATTAAATTCAGATTTCTGCATCCATAAATAGTTTTGTTGGAACACAGCCATGCTATTATTAGCGTCCGTACTGTTTATGATTGCTTTCACACTATGACAAAACTGATAGCTGTGAAAGAGATGGCTCACAAAGCAAAAAATATGTAGTATTTGGCTGTTTACAGAAAACGTTTGTCAAACCTTGGTCTATGGTCCTTGACCAGATTCAGAGTTCCCATTGTATCTCCCTAACTAAACAGTCTTTCAGTATCAGCCCATGGCCTGCTTAGCTCTTTATAACTTTTTCATAACTGAATACAGAGAAATTAGATCACTTGCCCAAGCTAGCAAGGCAAGCAAAAAGCAGACACAGGATTTGAACCTGGCAGTCTCCAGAGACCCTGCTCTAAGCTGTGATGCTATATTGCCTCCCTAGGGGAACCTAGGTAACCTAGGTTACTAAGAACCTGGTAACCTCAATGTCAACATAAAATTCTAGGTACTGTTAAAATCCTCAGACATAGTCTATCTTAAATAAGAGATATTGCTGTAGGACAGTTCTCCCCTAAGTAGGGAGGAAAAGATAATTATTTAATGATTTTATTGGATGTGTATCACATAAAAAGCATCTCACTTAACCCTCAGAATAGCCCAGACAGGGAGGAATCATAATCCACATTTTTATAAATCAGGAAACTAAAAACAGAAAAAGATTATTTCCTTTTAAATTCACAGATTTAGTATACCAGCGAGGTGGTGGTGGCATGTTGAAATTTATAGGCTAGATGCTCAGATATGCAAAACCGTAACTGGATTTCTCTGTACCTGAACCAAACTAGATATCAAGCCCCATATTTCTATTCCTGGAAGGGAGGGAAATGTGACAGTATAAGATTACTCAGCCACGGCATGTATAAAATGTACTAGCCAAAGGTGTTCAGTTTCATTAGTCATCAGAGAAATGGAAATTAAAACCACCAAGTGATGCCCCTATCCACCATGCAGCATGAGTGAAATGAGAGTCAGGTAATACCAACTGTGGACAAGCAGCAACTAGAACTCTCATTCACTACTGGTAGGAGTGTAGATTGGTGCAAACTACTTTGGAAAACTGCTTGGCAGTATGAGTGATGGGTGCTGGAGCTCACAAGAAGTGATGGTTAAATTTCCAGGAATTTTGTGAATCAGCTGATTTCACATTGGTAGCTTGAAATTGGGCAGCTGGAGTATTTACACCGCAGGAACTGGCTAACATTATAAATGAGCACCCACCCTAGCTCCAGTTGTTAAACATTTACCAGCGAACCACTGGGCAATAAGGCTCCACATATATATATCCTGTGACTCAGCAAATCCATTTCTAGGTATCCACACCTTAGGAATGTGTGCAGATATGGCCCAAAAGCCATGTACAAGAATGTTCATAGCAGCATTATTTGTAATGGCTGGACACCCAAATATCCATAAATAGAATTGATAAATTCATGTCCATTCAATGGAATACTATGCAGTAATAAGAATGAAAGAACTGCTATATGCAATAACACAGATGAATCTCACAAAATGATGGAACAAAAGGAGCCTGAACAAGGGTACATACTGTGTGATTCCTTTACATAAAAGTCAAAAAAGACCAGATTAATCTCTGATGATAAATCAGGGAGGTGGTTACTTGGCGGGGAGGAGAGCAGCAATGACTGAACAAAGGGGGGATTGTGGAGTGCTGGTATTGACCTTTTTTCCATCTAAGTGCTGGTTATTTAACTGTGTTTATTTTGCGAAAATTCATCAATAAAAGGTTTGATTTTAAAAATTAGTCACTTCCATAATTGGACAAGCAAAGGCAAAAAAAAAGGAACTTCAAATTAAATCTCATACCTTATACAAAAATTAACTAAAAATAGATATTAGATCTAAATGAAAAACATGAAACTCTAAAAAGAGAAGAAAGTCTTTATGACCCAGGGTTAGACAGAATCCTTAGACATGACACCAAAAACATAATCCAAAAAAAGTGGAAAAGTAAAAAAAAAGGTAAATTACATCTCATCAAAGTTAAATACTTTCACTCTGCAAAAAAAACTGTTAAGAGGATGAAAAGACAAGCTACAAACTGGGAGAAGATATTTGCAAATCACATACCTAACAAAGAATGTATATTTTGGTTTTGATAAATATACTTTAGTTATGTAAGATGTTACTACTAGGCAAAGTTGAACATTTTTACAACTTCTTGTGAGTCTATAATTATTTCAAAACAAAAAAGATCAATTAAGGGAATTCCCTGGCAGTCCAGCAGTTAGGGCTCTGTGCTTCCAGTGCAGGGGGCACGGGTTTGATCCCTGGTCAGGGAACTAAGATCCCGCATGCCATGTGGCGTGGCAAAAAAAAAGAAAAAGAAAAAAAAAAGACATCAGTAGTTTTACCTACCAGACTGCATATTTTTCCACATCTTTGACCGATATTCTAAGCATATTCTAATACAACGCTAATCGGGGTGTAACTGATGAAACTTTTCTAGAGGGCAACTTGGCTGAACCAGTCGAGCTCTTAGAAGGTACAAACATTTGACCAAGGAATTCCATTTCTGGAATTTTTCCTAAGAAAGTAATCAGAGATATATACAAAAATCTGCAGACAATGATTTCGTTTTTCATAGTTGCTTATAATAGTGAAAAATTAGAAAAAACCTAAATATTGGAAACAAGTATAGTTTATACTACATAGTTAGTAATATTTTGATATACCTAGAATATAGAATACAGTGTAGCCATAAGAAATTAAGCCATAGAAGAATATTTATTGACATGGGAAAATGTTGACAATATACTTCTATATGAAATATGCCCGATAGAAAACAGTATATACAGTTTAGTACCATTTTTATGGAAAGAAAAATAGCCATATATACAAAATCATGCATAGGAAAAAAATAGAAGGACGTACATACCAAATGTTAATAATAGTTATCTCTAGACAGTGGAATTACAGGTGACTATACAATTTCTGCAATAAATTTTACCTGCCTTCAAACAGTATCTGCTTCAGGCTATTCTTTCTTGGTTGTGATTAGTTTGATATAATGTCTCTTCAAATAGGTATCTATCAAATGTTTCATGATATATACCAAATCATACTGCTATTCCCATATATTTCATGATATATACCTCCAAATCATACTGCTATTCCCATTACTTGCTACTTTGTAAGAGCAAGTAGCAAGATGCTACTTGCTCTTCCAAACTGGCAATATGGAGAATATTTCCAACTAACACAATATACTATCAAATATGCCACAGCATAGATCTGGCTATGGAAAATTATTATTTGGAGAATTTGAAAACCTTCTAATCAAGAGAAATTTTAAATAGACAAAAAGATACTATAACTAGTTAGGGGTCCATAATGAAGAGTATAAAATAACTCACATTCCAGAATTGGAGACTTTTGGGTCTCTCCTTTTTACTATCTGACTTCGGGCCAAGGATATTAGGGTTTTTTAGTCTGGAAAATGTGGTTAATAAAAGAAAGAAGCAAAAATATTTTTTTTAATAAGGGAAAATGGGATCAGAGATAAAAACGTTTTCTATAAAGACCTAAATAAATGTTAGATAAAACAGCTAAAAGGGAATTCAAATTTAGTGTTGCAGAAAAATTAACTCACATTCATTTTTCTGTAGCAGCAATTCTTACTGTTTTATATCTTCTTTCACAGGTTTTGACATGCCAAAATTGTGAAGTTATTTTAATGTTAATTAATGGTCTTTAAGTTCTTTAATTATTTTAACAGTTAATACATAAAACATACTTAATTTTTTCATAGACTCTGAGGTAAGTGTTTTAAATAAATATAGGTTACAACAATTAAACACACGTACAACCAATACAGGTTTTACTTCTCAGAATCCATCCTAGTGTAAAGCTGTTTACTAGATTCTTATTAAAAATACCAAGTTAGGATGTGAGATCTCTTAAAGGTCACACATCAGAGAATAGAAAAAAAATCTGTGTCCACTCTTCTCTGATGTCTTCCATGCTCCAGCACCATCCCAAATTGCTTCCTTATTTCTGTTCCCTCTCTTTGGAAGGGAATCTCAAGTAAATCTGTGACCAATCAATAATTTTTAATAATTGTTTGCAATCATTATCTAAAAGGGAACAGTTAATGACTTACATCTCATGGATAAATTTATTGTCTAGATGCCTAGACGTAAACTGCACAACTTGCAGATGAAAGAAGGAACTTTTATAAAGCACTGATGAAAGGAAGATGGAAAAAAAGAGGGATTTTCTGTTTTTCCAATCAAAGATTTGCTCCTTCTCTCCACAAAGTCATGGAGTTGAGAAAGATAGCTGGAGGAGTGTGGATGGGAAATGTGCATCACATTTACAGAACTACACAACACACTCTCACCTTACACCAGTGGTGTTCTGCCACCTGTACCCCATTCCATAAATGTTCCATTAACCATAGCACAGCTTCTGGTATAGTTCTAATTTCTCAATGAAGATCAAAGAAAGTACTTCCAGGTTGTTAAAAGAAACCAGAATATTACACCAACACATTTCGGCGGTGGGAGGAGACTACTGGCACACCATATTTATTGCTTAACAGTACAAGAATTAAACAAAAAAAGCAGAGACTAGAAAATCACTTTTTGAAATTTCACAATCACCAATTTGCAACAGAAACTGAGGCATAACACTTATGCTAACGAATCTGTTAGATGAATTATCACTTCAGCACATAACTGCAGATGGATACTCCTGGATTTTCACTTAATCCATCACTCCATGAGCACTATGAAATGAAAGGTGACATACTTATGAACTAAAATCACAAGAAGAAACTCTCTAAGATCAATCTTCAATGAGCCCCTATTTCAATAAGCCATACGGAGCAGTAAAAAGCAGTAAAAGGTAATATTCATTTAACAAAACGAGAATCCCAATGACAAGAAATCAGGTATTTATATTCCTCTAGAGACACTTCTTCCCCACCTAACAAAGGCACTTGACATGTAATGAAATGCACAGTTAATTCAGGTACTGCCCTGGGCAACTGTTACCTTCCTAAAATTATATGAAGTGGTGATTAAGTTCAAATTAATCCTTCTGAATCAGCCTGAAACACTCATGAAAATATCACAAGTTCTCTATTTTTGGCAGATGATATAGCCAAAGAAGAAAAGATAATATTGGTGTCCCCAATGAGTTGGCTGACTTGAACAGTCCAGGATTCTCTCTCTGCACAACATATTCCTTGATGACTGTGGAATTTGTATATGATTATAGGCAAATTAACCTTTCATACAGTTTCAGGTATTAATGTTCACTCCTCTTCTTGTCTTTTCTTACTTTTTTGTTCTTTCCCAAAGTCTTAGATGATTCCTCCTGAAAAAGATATAAATCAATGTAGTATCTTCCTACATTTATATGAAGGTACTAGCTTAGGACTTTTAAATCCTAGTCATATAGAATATGTATAATAGTGAAAGTATAATTACTTCCATATGTACCATCTTTCTGTTTTACAGGGCTCTTTCATTTATAGTCTATTTTAATATTTCCGAAACAATCAAGGATAATCAAAGAAAATACTCATTTATCTCAGTTATCTAACAGATTTATGTCTGAGTAATTTCAATATTATTTATACGTTTATTTTTTTAATTAATTTTTTCTGTGCGTGTTTTTTTTTTTTTTTTTTTTTTTTTGGCCACACTGTGTGGCCTGTGGGATATTACTTCCCTCACCAGGGATTGAACCCATGCCTCCTGCAGTGGAAGTGCAAAAGTCCTAACCACTGGACAGCCAGGGAGTTCCTCTCAATACTATTTAATCCATTGTTCATTTTCCAAAGTAAGGCAGCAAAGTTTAAATAAAAGAGATATGAACATATCTGAAATACGAGACAAAAAACCTCGAAGTATAAAGGAAGAAGGCATCTAAAGGCATGCCAGGGGAAAGGGGATACACTATGACACTAACAGAGAATGTTAGAATTTTATAGATGTTTAAAGACTATCCAGTTCACTGTAGCATTAGCTATAACTTCTACGGGTCTCAATTTTAGGGAGTGGAAACTAACTGGTCTTTAAGGTTTTTATAAAACTCCATGAATCTACAAAATTAAGGTTTGAAGAGATGAAGTGATCCTCCCAAGGTCACACAACTGGTCGATCACACTGTTCTGACTAAAACCTAAGCTTCCAGTTTCCTAGTCCAAAGGTTTTTCTAATGCACCTCACTCGTTCTGCTTCACTCTTAATTTTCGTTTTCCTTTTTCTTTTTAAATTTCACAGGCAGTGGTGAGAAACTCTCTAGATATAATATCAGTAACCACTTACTGGTGAACTTGTGTAGTTCTTCTCCACTAGAATGTTTCTGGCACAGTTGTTGATATGTTTGAAGCGATCTGGTCCTAGCAAAATTCCTCCATACCAGCGTGATACCACCACCATGACATTTCTCACATTCAAAATCTGTTATTTTCAGAAGCATAATTACATACAAATATAGACAGGTACAGATGTGAGTTTTAAAGGAAAATGAAAAAACCCATACATAAAATTCCACATAAAATTTCCCCGACTTTAATGGCAGAACTATGAGTAAGCAGAGTGTGATTTATAACAATTCAGGGGACAGAATGTTAGAATGAGAAGGGAATTTGGAAAACAAACACTGTGCTCCAGTGTCCTTGAATTGCAAACTTGGGGACCACCAGGCAGAGTGAAGGGGAGATCATGCAGTGGGGTTCCAGTTCTTGGTGACTTCAACCAGAATAGCTTAACTTAGGCAGTTTTTTACCCCTAGGTCAAACAGCAACACAAAACCTGCTTCTGAACAAAACAGCTAGAGAGAACTGGGGCTGCATGAGTAATCACTAGTGCCTACCAGTAAGGTCTTCCTCAGTTTGACATTTGTCAAATGCTGCCCTTAACGTGAAGCCCACCAGTCTACAGGCCTGACCCCCACAGAGTTCCTATCAAGGAAAGGGCCTGGTTAGAAAACAAACCTCCACATACAATAGCAGAAGAAACTATAGCAACTACCTTAGGAAAAAAACAATCCATTCTTAAAATTAATGAACAATCAATGATCACCAGACAGATGAAGAAAATCCAGCAGCATGAAAGAGAAAGGACAAGATAAACAAACTAAAATGGACCAGGAAAAGTTTAAGGAAAAAAACATCTAAAAAAAGAAACTCTAATTAGTATACTCAGAAAAATTTTAGAAGATATTGTATCCATAAAAGCAGAACAGCACACTATGAAAAGGGAAAAACAGAGAACAAGAAAGAACTCTTGAAAATTAAATACATGGTTGCTAAAAAAAATTTTAATTTGATAGAAATTTTGGAAGACGGTCAAGAAAATGTCTTAGAACATAATAAGGCAATGAGATGGACAACTTAATAAAAAAAGAAACATTCTGGATCTACCCAGAAGTCCAATATCCAACTAACAGGAGTTCTGCAAAGACAAAACAGAGAAAACAGAGGAGAGGAAATTGTCATGAAACAAAAAGGATAAGTTTTTCCAGAGCTGAAGATAATCTTCTATTGTCTACGACTGAAAGAGCTTGAAAGCACAGCACTCGTTATTAACCTCTTGCTTTCTGCCCCACATCCAGCGGTTAAAATTATCTCTCTATCGATGTTCAAAAACTAACTACTAATAAAACCAAATTATCTCATGTTATATAGGCTAACTGATTTACTTATTCCTAAATGGAATTTAGGAATGAATTTTGTTGAGAAATTTTATGGTTCACAGGATTAACAGGATTTAACTCACACTTACCTCCATGAGGTGGAGAAGACGCCCCCCAGCTGCTGTTTCCCCGTCATCCTCACAGTCCTGTAAGAAGGTCTGTTTATCCTCACAATATATTCTAGAAATACACGTGACAGTGTTACACTTTAAAACCTTGAAATATTGTATTCAATAATAAAAGTTACTCCTTCATATTTGTTGCCATCAATTTACTTCCAAAATCAGCATACTTGTTTTAAAAAAACTTTCTTGAACTATAAATTAGCTATATTTTCACTGACGATTTCCTATCCAGTATGCTTCACTTTTTATATTTTGGAAAGCTAGGAATCAAGGGTACCTCCTTTAAATCAGAAATGCTACAATTATGGGAAGGTGAATTTACACATCTGACACTTCCTCCACTTCATTTAATCTTGAAGCCGAGATTATAGAGAACAGTCACTAAAAAATGTTTACTGAGAATAAACTATATAAGCATTATAGGCACATAATAGGCGCTATGAAATGGTATAAAAGAAATAAGTGGTGTACTCCTGTCATCAAAGAGTCTAAACTCCAGTGAAAGAGAAAAAAAGTATATAAAAAAGATGGAGGTGATAAAACCAACATTAAGTTAATATTTTATACTTTCCTAACATCTTATTCTAGCCGCCAAGCATTTATCTATCTTGCCCATTCTAAGAATTATAAGATTTATTTTTCTGTGTAATTTCCCCCTGGATAGTTATCAATATCAGAGATAAATCATGGTATTTTTACCCATTTAAATTATCTAGAAAGTTAGCACGGGCTACATTGCAGATGAATAAGCTTGGCAAATAAGTGTGAGTTATAAAAAGAAAACAGTGCCAGTTAAGGTATGCCATCTAGTGCATTTTTTAGCCCTTACAAATGGTACCATCTAGGACTAGGCAAATATAGCAAAGATATCTTTCCAGTTATGGTGATAAAAAGCCAAATATTACCTTATCTATACACCTAAGTCAATTATATTAATTTTATTATAGCAATCCTATTCATTCATTCATCTTCCCATCTACCAAACCATCTATTCATTCATTCACTCAGTATATATTTACTGCCCACCTACTATGACCAAGCTCTACTATTATTTAGAGTTGGCCTCATTTGAAGGAAAGAAAGTTAGTACTATTAAACAAAATTTTATATGGCAAATTTAAGGCAAAAAGGATTCCGGGGTTGACTTTATAGAACAAATGAAGAAATCTGACTATATAAATCAGTACTGTTAGGCTTAAAAAAAAAAAAGGAAATACCATGGACATTTTCACTAACCCTTTCCTCACATGCCAGGAAGATAATGATGCAGCATCCGATAGCTGTGTGTACCAGTAGCCTGAAGAGTGCCCCATAACTCCAAAGCAGGAACACAGCCCCAGAACCAGGAAGTAACCTTAAAAGGACCCTAAGCATTCAAAATACACAACACAAAGTCCACGTACCAAATAAAGGTTATTTCTTTAACTCCCAGTGGAGTCCTTCAAGCCTCCACTTTATGCCTTTTTATTGTTATCTGACACACAATTCTGACAAGCTAAGCTCCTTCATTCCCAAGCATCAATTACATAAGGGGGTGAGTTGGAGGGGCTGCTACATGCAGTCATGCTGACATCTGTAAGAAGTGACAGCTGATCACCCATTAATAAGCAAAAATACTCAAGTACTTAAAAAAACAAAAATCTGGGGCCTGAAATAGAGTATCCGGCACATTATTTAACTTTTTGATAACTTAAGATCAATATCATGTCCAGCAACTGTTGAAGGTGCAGCCAACGTGGCCATGTAGGAATAAGATAGAGATGAATGAAATTAGATTCTCAAATTCAGCTCTACCACTTAACGACTATGTGATCTTGAAAAAGTTAACCTTTTTACAGTGGCACAGTTGCTGAAATAATTAGATTTAACTTATGTAAAGCACATGACACAGAGTAGGCCCTCAACAAACACGTGGGATGAATGAATAGTACCTATCAGTACTTTTACAGCACATTCTAATCACTGAGACCAAGCACAGTCTAATCCCTCATTTTTATACTGATGACCCTCACTAAGGAAAAACCAAAATTCTGTGTAGTGATACTCTAATAATAAATAGTTTTTTTGGTAAGATTGGGCACTTAAAGGGATGTGACTTAGTAATATTAAAAACTCACCTATCCAAAGTGATAAATATTTTTGAGATTTTTGAGCTTTAGATAGCCTAGATTTTACAAATAGTCTGAATCACATTTTAAATTTGCACCAAATTCCTATGTCTATATTCTGATTTATTTTAGTCCTAAACTATGTTCTGTAAGTCTGTACTAATCTGCATATTTAAAAAATATACCCTCATCTCTTTACTAACAAATCAGCAGATTTCTATAAAACCTTCGTACTCAACACTAAAAGACATGTAGTGAAAGAAGCAGTCTTAATTCACTGCATAAATTGGTTTAAAAGAAAAACGTTAGAAAAAATTTGGCAGTATGTATCAAGAGTTTCAAAAATGTTCATACTTTTTGATAATTCTACTTCTAGGAATCTATTCCTTTTTCCTTTTTGATTATACTTCTGTTTCATTTCAAAAAACAATATGAAACAACCAGAACCTATCCTGAGGAAATAATGCAAAAAGTACACAAAGATGTTCACGGGACTATTCTTTATAATACTTAGAAAAAATGAAAAACTAAAACAAAAAGGAAATGGTTAAATAAATTGTGGTATGGAGCCTCAAACAAATATTATACAGCCATTAAAATAATGTTTATAAAGCAATTATAACAACATGGAAAAATGCTTTTGTTACACTAAGGAAAAATCTTGATACTAGAATAAAGCATTGAAAAGAATAAAAAAGAAAATATTTCACAATATCAGTTACACTTAATGGCAGAAAATGGTTAACTTTTCCTCTGATTTTTTTTCTGCCATTTCCAAATATTCCACACATGATTATTACTTTTACAGTGGAAAAAAATACATAATAATTGTGCTTTTTTAAATCATGCATCAGTTTTCCCCATTTTTTTTTTTTTTAATATTTATTTATTTGGTTGCACTGGGTTTTACTTGTGGTAGGCACGCTCCTTAGTTGCGGCTCGCTGGCTCGTTAGTTGTGGCATGCGAACTCCCAGTTGAGGCATGCATGTGGGATCTAGTTTCCTGAGCAGGGATTGAACCCAGGCCCCCTGCATTGGGAGCGCAGAGTCTTAACCACTGCACCACCAGGGAAGTCCCTTACCCCATTTTTTACAAAGCACATTCCTAAAATTGTGATGATCACTTACCGGTATGCATAGATGTTGTGGGTGGCACTAGCAATTTTCTTATTCTCATACAATTTGGCAAGAACCATTTTCACCTTAAAAACAGCAGTAATGTAAATAAACTAATGTATACTTTTTATTTGCTCTGTAAATAAATGCTAAAAAAAACCTTAAAGCATATTGATATACTAGTGTAGTGAAATTAACAAGAGTTATTTAAAGACTCAACCACATTCTGAAAAAGCCATTTCCAAAGTTTTCTCCTCATTTTAGGGGCAAAAACTGGTTCTCTAATTGGTACAAAAATGATAGACCTGGTATTTTTGACCACCAGTTATCAACAAATGTCTGAGCAGTAACCATGTCCAAGGTACTTGTACATAAGAAATTTTCCCCATACTGTATAGAGAAATTTAAACGAAAATATAAGAATTTCTAGAAATGAGCTCTGAAAACTTACCAAAGTGACAGGTACAGAATAATGGTATGTTCTAAATGTTATAAAACCAAAACTCTCTCTGGGAGTCAAATAAGGTTCATAGAGGAGGTAACAAGAGCCAGGTCTTGAAAGATAAGTGACAGTTCTGCATCAAAATGGAAGAGTGGGGTGGGGCAAGAAGAAGCCACTCCACTTAGAGGAAACAGCATGTACAAACATACCAGATTTAGTAAGCAGAAATAAACAATGCTTAGTTAAATTGGAACTTCAGATAAACCACAAATTTTTAAATTATAAGTATGGCCTATGCAATAATGTTTATCTGAAATTCCAATTTTAGCTAGCTATTTTGTATTTTATCTGTCAACCTTAGCAGGGACATAAAAGAGAAAGATTCAGGAAGTGACCAATAGTTTTATGTAGCTCTACCTCAGAGTATGAATGATTTTATGTAGCTCTACCTCAGAGTATGAATGAGATGATAGAAGATGTATCAGAATGATTAAAGTAGGGTCTTATCACAAAGGGCCTTGTATAATGTGTTTAGACTTTTTCCTTGTAGCCAATGGAAATCAGCAAAGATTACTGGGTATGTGGGGGAGGAGTGACACGTGGTCAGATCTTTTAGAAAGGTAGTTGGCAAGGGGCACAGAAGAAATACTGGAGGTAAGGAAGACCAAGCTGGAGATACAGAGACCAATTTGGATCAGAAATTGTGCAATCTTGTGCTTCTCAGACTCCCAGATTCCTGATTAATAAAGTAGACACTGACCTCTCAGATTTATTTCAGCTCTCACAAATTATGATCCTGTAAGTCTAAGTGACTATAATCAGAAATGGAAAAAGGATCCAGTATGGAGAGATTCAGAATGGAATGTCTAAGGAGGACCCTGGCAACAAGATTATGAGCAATGGCCAAGGGCAAAATAGGGTTCCTGAAAGAAAAGCCCAGAAGCTTGCACCAAAATCTGTTATTTTGACCACAAATCAATGAAGGAAAGAACTTCCTCTTCCAGAGACTAAAAGAGAGTGAAAAGGCAGCCTGGTGCAAAAAACTGTATTCCTATAGTTCAGGGCTTTAGAAGAATTTGGAGAGACCAAAGGGAAGAGACCAATGCTTAAAACCTATGCTAAGCTAGTTAGACTTTTCTGGTTAATTTAACTTTATAGGTGTACTGAAATTGTCTCTTACATTAATAAAGTTTAGGTTAGATTATAGCAGCAAGGAAGAAGAAAATGATTCTGCTGAAAAGAGACTGAGAAAGACAAAGACCTAGGAATACTATTTTTGACTGAAGATTTTCCCATATAATATCCTTTGGTGGATATCAGGCCACCTAAAATCAGGAAGCAGAAAGGAAAAGGAATTCAGGTTGGGAAGACTGGCCTCAACCACTCTGTCCACTGTCCCCTTACTTGGGCAACAATAAATAGAACAGGCTAGGTTTTATAGAACTCCCACATGATAAGACAAATAATTTTTCAACAAGCTATTGATATTAAGCACCATAATTTTCTACACCACCACAATGGGTTTTTCTTCTTTGAAAATCCATTGGAGAGTTAAGCCCTAATCAGAGTCTGGCTACAATTTTGAAAGCAGTGATAAACAGAAACAAATATTCCATGATTCCCAATAATTTGGAGGTAGAAAATTAGCAAATAATTTTTATCTTGCATGAAAATTAAATGTAATAGTATAAACAAAGATATTATTGCAAAACCATTTGCTTGAATTACTTTGGTAAAACAACATCAAAGTGAACTGGACACAGTAAGTTTACCTGTTTGGGACAAACTACTGGAGCCAAGTGTGCCTGAAAAGTACTTCTTCGGTCTGTGATAGGAATGCCATGATCAATCGGAGGTAATTCTTCTATTTCTATAAATTTAAAGAATTATATTACTTTTATTTTTTAAATTCTTACATTCAAATACTGAAAAATTGGCAATGGTATAGTGGGGGGAGTTTGGAGAGAGATGTAAATTATATGGCAAATCAACTCAAATAACAAATACTGGTTGTCTATTAAAATTAAATTATAATTTTAAGTAAAAAGTTTCCTAATATATTGTACATTAAGATAAAACTACTTGACTTATAAATGATTTTCACCTGCTAAGGTCACCAAGTGGTAATGGCAGGTTGGGACTCAAATCCTGGAGTTGTTTCAGTTGTATAAGTTGGTATAACATCTAATTTTTAAGAGTACAAAGGGGTCCCGAGACCAAAAAGATTGACAGCTGCTAATATGGAGTATTTATTCATTTTACTGCTGATGGACCTCTGGGTTGGGAAATCTATGACTTTATTTTGTATAGCTGTAATATAATGACTTCTGCTAATAAAACTGTTCCTACTTCATAGGACTGAATTAAATGTATCAATAGTACACTAAATTGGTATTCCATCGAGTACTGTGATTTCCAGTTATTCTGGAAACCATTAATTTTACTCTTAACTTAGATGAGAAACTTACCAAGCATCCTAGCTGCTGCACCTGCCTCATTTAGGATGAAAAGTTATTCAGAAAAAAAGAATTTAATTTTTTTCTATTTCTATTCACTGATCTGTTGAATCTTACCAAGTCAGTTTGCTTTATAAGTGATGAAACACTTCAAGTAACATGTGTGAAAATATTTCTGGAGCACTTTAAATAATTTGCCAAAAATCACTGCACTGTTTTGTGGCAGGACACGGCGAGAAGCCAGATTTACGCAGGATGTTCTTCCTTCCCCCAGTAGTGTTCTCTTCTCGAACAGACTGTGACCACTGCACTAGTACACTACTAAGGTCAATAGGAACTGGATGAGATTTATTATGACTATGATTTTCACTCGTTTTCTTTTAATAGTGGATCTTCTTTCCCAAAAGACATCCTATGCCAAATCTGCAAATATGTGTATGAATAAAATGGGAACTACTTAGAGTGAAACAGGAGCAGGTATACTGGGTGTTCTTCCCCACTCATTCACAGCTTCTTTGTCCCCTTCCACTAATACTGAGACACTATGCAAGAACTTCAAATTTTCATTTACTGTTTAAAAGCTACTGTATAATGGCATAGGGAACTCCCTATCTTCAAAGAGAATGAACATTCCCTCTGGTCTATCTTGTTTTTGTAAGAGACTTGAGGAAACTGACTATATCACTCAAAATTTTAAAATACTAAAATGGAACATACTTTCTGATAGAAATACAAAGCTGATTTATCACATCAACCTATCCATAAGCTGAATACTACTTTATCATGGAACAAATTTGCTTAAGCAAAAACTAAAATCCTAAAGGCATTTCACTAGCTTTAATTCAGTGGTTGTACCTTCAATTATTGTATTTATATTTGTGAGCAAAGACTAAAATTTAACTCTGAGCTATCAGTAGACAGCTAAGGATTTCAAAGTAAAAATATAAAAGCAGGATGTGAACTGAAAATATTAACACAGCTTTTCTTAGTTTCAATTTCTCTCACCACTAATTCAAAACTCCAGATAAATAGCAAAAAAAAAGAAAAAAGTAAATTTCTATCTTTTTCCTCACCATTCTGATAGACCTAGCAAACACCAAAATGGCCAGGAGACAGAAAAAAAAATAACCCAATTCTCTACAAATTAATAAGAATTTCCTAAAATGTGAGTTTACTAAATTTCTATACCATTCCAAATGGTATAGAAATTCCATTCATAATGCTACCATCCCGCTTTCCTCAAAATAAACTAATAACATTATACCTGTTCGGTTTTCACTGACATCAAAATCCAATGCTTTAACTGGATTTTCTGGCTGACATGCTAAAATGAGATCATCTCCACATTCAATATCTTCCTCTTCAGTTTTCTTCTTTACGTCTGGGCCTATGTGGATATGAGACATGATGAGTGATCATAAGACAGTAAGAAATTACACTTAAAAAACCATTAGTCTTGGCCTCTAGACACCAGTCTTCAACAGAAGGAACCAGGGCTCCTACAAGAAGTGGTTGACTCCAGGGTTGGGACAAGGAAAATACAAGATGATCCTGGAATATCTTGTGATTCCAGAGAGTAAAGAAATGTTCAAAAAACAATGGAAGCTTATAAAAAGAACACAGGAGCCTACCTGAGAGCTCTCCTAAATGCCAAACCTGGAACAATTTGAGCAACAAAATAATGACAGTATGGAATTTTAACTCACGAAATAAAATAATATGAGTTCATACTAATATAAGTAATCAAATAAATAAATGTGGAAAAGAGACATCTTGTTCTCAGAATTCCAATTAATCATAGCAAGAAGGAAATGAAAGTCACCATATTGTTACAACACCATATTGTTTACAAATACTGTTGATAAGATACACTAATGGATACTAAAATCAGTAGGTTAAAGTTTAAGGAGGAACAGGGTATTAGCATAGCCTCAAAGTATCTCCCCCAAGATACTTATCAACTACAAAGGGAAAAACAGTAACTGATCATTTTATATGTCAACCTGGCTGGGCCATGGTACACAGATATTTGGTCAAACACTATTCTAGATGTTTCTGTAAAGGTATTTCTTGGATGGAATTCACATTCAAATCAGTTGACTTTGGGTAAAGCAGATTGCCCTCCATAATGCAAGTGAGACTCTAGTTAAGATCTTAAAAGAAAAAGGACTGACCTCCCCAGAGGAGGAGGGAATTCTGCCAACATACAGCCTTCAGACTTGAGTTGCAGTATCATTCCTTCCCTAGGTCTCCAGGCTGTCAGCCTACCTTGCAGAGTTTGGACTTGCTAGCGTCCATAATCTCATGAGCCAATTCCTTAAAATCAATCAATCTCTCTCTTTCCCCCCCTCCCTCCCTCCTTCTCCCCCCACCCAACCATTCCTTCCCTCCTCCTCTCTCTTTATAATACACACACACACACACACACACACATCTTATTGGTCTGTTTCTCTGGAGAATGCTTGATTAATACCGTAACTTTACAGTGGAAACATTTGGCAGATACCACCTTAACCAAGGATCAAGGTAAATATCACCATTAATAAAGCATATTGATATCATTAGCTCCTTGATATAATACACTGTGAAGGATACAATATCATTTCTGTGATATTCTTGCCAAAATGCCTAATCTTACTCCAATCATGAGAAAACAATGGACAAATTCAAATTGAGGGACATTCCACAAAATAGTGTCAGGTCATGAAAGGTCAAAAAAGTGAAGGAAAGACTGGGGAACTATTTATAGACTAAAAGGGAGTAAGGAGAAATAACAGCTAAATACAACCAAGAATCCTAGACAGAATTCTAGAACAGCAGAAAGAACATTAGTGGAAAACTTAGTGAAATCTGAATAAGCTCTTTAGTTTAGTTAATATTATACCAATGTTTGCTTTCTGTTCTTTATAATTATAATATGCTTATGTAAGATGTTACTAGGGAAAGCAGGGTGAGGGATATAACAGAGCTATTTCTACTATTTTTGCAACTTTTCTGTAAGTCTAAAATTAGTTCAGAATTTTTTAAAAGTATAAATAGTATACAATTACTTCAAGATTTAACATTTCTGGGGTTTTCTTGCTGGCGCAGTGGTTAAAAATCCACCTGCCAGGGCTTCCCTGGTGGCTCAGTGGTTGAGAGACCGCCTGCCGATGCAGGGAACACGGGTTCATGCCCCGGTCCGGGAAGATCCCACATGCCACGGAGCGGCTGGGCCCGTGAGCCATGGCCGCTGGGCCTGCGCGTCCGGGGCCTGTGCTCTGCAACAGGAGAGGCCGCAACAGTGAGAGGCCTGTGTATCGCAAAAAAAAAAAAAAAAAATCCACCTGCCAATGCAGGGGACACAGGTTCGAGCCCTGGTCCGGGAAGATCCCACATGCTGTGGAGCAACTAAGCCTATACGCCACAACTACTGAGCCTGCGCTCTAGAGCCCGCAAGCCACAACTACTGAGCCCTCATGCCTAGAGTCCATGCTCTGCAACAAGAGAAGCCACCACAACGAGAAGCCTGTGCACCACAACAAAGAGTAGCCCCCACTTGCCGCAATTAGAGAAAGCCCATGCACGGCAACGAAGACCCAGTGCGGCCAAAAATAAATAAATAAAATAAATAAATTTTTTTAAAATTTCACGTTTCTATAGTAGAAAAAATGAAATAGTAAAGAATAAATATGTACTGAAGATTAATAGTAAAATAAAAATAAATTACTTGTCAAGTGGGTACCTTGGAGAAGAAAATTCTCATGAGATATTCTGATCACTAGCTTATACCCTTATTCATTTTTCAGAATTATTAAACCTTCCATTTTAATATGAAGTCTAGAAAATTTCTAATTAAAAAATTCTAAACAAATTTTTTTCAAATTATAAATTATACAACCTAAATCAATAACTCGAAAATTTTTAGTGTGGCTAAACTAAATTATAGATATAGGTGGGAAAGGGAAAATACCATTTTAAGATCAATAATTAAAAACATTTCCTAATAGTTCAGTGATTCCAAGCTTTTTGGAGTCCTAAATTTTTGCTTATTATCCCACATTTTTGCAATTATCCCACACTCTAGAATGGTGGATTGGCAAAACTCAAATTTTTGTTTTGAGGTTTCAAAACCCTTCTCAGATGCCCTGAAATGCTGCAAAATCAGAACATGAATCATAAAAAGTCAAGGAAAATACTTCAAAAAAATATTGTCCCATGATCAGAATATCTTCAGACCATTTATCTCTTTGATTTTAATGGAAACAGTAAAAACATTTGCTTCTATAGAGAAACAGTAAAATGCTCTGAAAAAATATATATTTCTATCAACTTTAAATCTATACTGATTTTGGTAAGGGAATCCTTAATAATTGGTTCCATGTAAATAACCTTCTAAAAATTAGTAAATAGACTATTGGGTTTTGTTTTGTTTTTTAATCCCTCTTCTCCCCACATTGAAAATAATTCTACCAGTGATAATAATAAAACTCTATTTGGAAATAAAATAAGGCTTAGTAATTTTCCTCTCTAAAGGGCTTTTGTAGTAACTGGAACAAAGACTAGCAAAGTAAATAGAAAACATAAGAAATTTCTATGTTGTTGTATATTATGATTCAATAAAACTATAATAATAGAACAAAATATCAATTTTCAATTTTCAAATGTCCTGAAATTATATAGTGGTGATGGTTACATAACTTTGGAATAAACTAAAAACCACTGAATTATACATTTTAAAGAGTGAATAATCATGGTATGTGAACTCTATCTCAATTAAAGAATCAACTTTCAAAGTCAATTTTTATATCTTAAATACTGGTCAGTGTGTTTCCCGAAGTTCTTTTTGTATAAACACTACACTCATGTGAAGCTAATGTCTAACTTACATAGTCCAGTAATTCATGAAGAATGTTACATGGTTCATATTACCATAACAATAGTCAAAGAAAGCAAAGTTTTTGTGTTTTTTTTTGTGGTACGCGGGCCTCTCACTGTTGTGGCCTCTCCTGTTGCAGAGCACAGGCTCTGGATGCGCAGGCTCAGCGGCCATGGCTCACGGGCCCAGCTGCTCCGCGGCATGCGGGATCTTCCCGGACCGGGGCACGAACCCGTGTCCCCTGCATCAGCAGGTGGACTCTCAACCACGGCGCCACCAGGGAAGCCCCAAGAAAGCAAAGATTTTTGACCCAAGTTCTTTAACCATAAAATTCTATTTCTATAAGAGTTTATAGTAATATGAAACCAAGCAGGCTAAAGCTTATAGAAAGAAATAACCATATTTACATGAGTAAAGAACTTTCCAGAGAAACATATTTTATCATATAAAAACATAAAACAGCATACAGATCTTCATTAAAAGTTTCAATGAAAATATCTAGATGAAAATTTAATTACTGTAAATTAAAAGAGCAAACCTACCTGGTTCTGTCATCTGAGATTTTTGTATTAGGACATCTCTTATTTTCTCCACCCACAGGTAAAGAATACTTTCACCAATATTCTGTCTAAACAAAATTCAGGGGAAAAAGGTGTTATTAAAAATTTCCTTCTCAGTGGCATGGACATATATACACTACCAAATGTAAAACAGATAGCTAGTGGGAAGCAGCCGCATAGCACAGGGAGATCAGCTCGGTGCTTTGTGACCACCTAGAGGGGTGGGATAGGGAGCGTGGGAGGGAGACTCAAGAGGGAGGGGATATGGGGATATATGTATATGTATAGCTGATTCACTTTGTTATAAAGCAGAAACTAACACACCATTGTAAAGCAATTATACTCCAATAAAGATGTTAAAAAAATTTCCTTCTCAAATTCAAGAAAATATAGACATATTTACAATCTAAGAAATTATATGCAATCTAGCTGTGCCTTTTTTTGGAGCAGGGTTGCCGTGCCGTGCAGCTTGTGGGATCTTAGTTCCCCGACCAGGGACTGAACCCAGGCCCTTGCAGTGAAAAAGCTGAGTCTTAACCACTGGACCACCAGGGAATTCCCTAGCCATGCCTTTTAAAGAGGAATTTATAAAAACATGCAATTTACTAACATTTGTGGCTGAGTATTTAATACATCAACATTAAAAATTCCAACTGGCTCCCAAATTAAAATTAACATTGCTCACTTAAAATAAGTAGAAGAGTTGCAGCCAAAGAGGGGAAAGAAAATTTCTGAACTTGAACTGGATGAATTAAGATAGATATAAATATGATTTAATTTCTGTCAGCGAATATAATTGTAGTATTGATGCCCAGTCATTGCTTGCTTTTCTAAACTTTTTGAACAATTTCAAACCACTTTTTTAATGTACTTATTTCAACAAATAAGAATACAAAGCATTTGAGAAACTCCCTCAGAAAGCCAATTTACAAGACTTAAAAGACAATCAAAGGAAAACTTTATATTTTTATTTTGTTTTGGACAAAATATTCTATTGCCCAGATTGATTCATTTTGGTTCCAAATAGCTGTCTGGCTGCCTCAGATAATTAAATCCATCTCAAAGGCTCACTGAGAAAAAGAACATGTCATAGTTCATGTCCATAGCATTATGTTAAATGATGGCAACAGCAATAAAATAAAGGCCCAAGTGTCTACTCTTAGGAGATGACACTAATTTTAGATAAGTTTTAATAAGTGTGTTTAAAGAAATCATCATACTACTTCATAACGCCTTACCTCCTTCCTCTAACAGTTGCTCTTGAAACCATCATCTTTTTATCATCACTCATCAGCACCCAAAGGAAAATTTCAAAGCAAGCATACAGAAGAAAACAACACTGTTTTCAAATAATTCTGTATCCTCAAACCCTCCATCTCACCCGTAACTCCTGAGTACTAAAACAATCCTCCGTGTACTTTGGCAACCTGTCTTATTTAGAGAGAGAAAAAGTCAGTTGGAAAGGTTTTAAAAAACTGAGAATGTTGGTTGAGTTTCTTTTAAACAATTCCTACCCCCATCCTCTCTTCTCAATAAAAGATTGAGAGGTATACAGACAGAGAAAGGTAAAATGTACTGAGTATATACTAAGCCCAAAGTACATTATATGTATCAACACATTTAATGCTCATAATTGTCTAATAGAGTAGGTTTTATTTCCCCATTGTACAGATGAGAAAGCAGACCTAGAAAGATCAATTAACTTGTCTAAGACAATAAGCAGTAAGAAGTCCAGAGCCAGAAAGTGAATGTAGACTTACTCCAAAGCTCAGGTCGCCCACTGCGTTTTGCTCTCCTATCAAGGCAGCTGTGTCCTTAGGCAAGTAAGACACTTGAACTCTGAGTCTCAGTTTCCTCACCTATAAAACAGATTTACAGCATCTTGCCTTACTTTACAAAAGTAGTCTCTTTTCAAGTGGACCTATCTTAATTCACTCAACAGATCTTTAAGGGCCTTGCCTATACACCAAGTACTACGTGCAGCCCTGGGGGTATGGAAGTGAATGAGAAAATGGGGTCCCCTGTCTCAGTGTTTACAGTTATTATCCTTACAAATGTATGGTTTTATATGTAATTCTCTCCATCCCCTAATCTCATTCTATTTAATTCATCACATCATCATCACCACCAAAAGTAGTAGCACTAATATCCAGTGTATATTGAACACCTACTATATAAGATGTAGAAAATGCTTTGTTACTTCACTTAATCCTCATTCATAACCACCCTTTGAGACAGGAAAATCATCCCTCTGTGAATATATATTCACATTCAGATTTGTTGTTATTGTTGTTAGGGGACTATTGGGGGCAGGGGACGATGGAAAATACCTTGGAAGAATTTTCACAATTAATAGGTAATTTTTCCTAATAATAAAGAAATTAAACCTTAACTCCAAATTTCCTCTCCTCTGGCCCATGGCTTCCTGCAGAACAATATACAACAGCACTCTGCCCATAATCAATTATTAAATGCTTCCTTCTTCCCTAGTATTTAACCAGACTTCCTGAAATCCATTTTAAGGAACTTCTAGTGGATGTGAAACGTTTCCTAAAGAAAATGAAAATTAAATTATTTGTTCCCTTGGACCCCCAAATTTATCACTGATGGTGGTTTGGGTGTTTTTATTGTTGTTGTTATTACTGCTGTATTTGTGTTTTCTCTCATGACAATAGTTTGTTCATATCTTTTTGATTCAAGTATAGTTGATTGTTCATATCTTTTAACTACAGACTAGGATTTGGTGGTTTTCAAACTTTTGCCTTCGCTGTAATGAAATCTCTCACAGAAACAGACAGAAGCTGTAGTCTTCCCTCCTATGCCCTTCTTCCCCTCACCCAATGGCTCTTGAGGAAGTCAGCTGAATCCTAAAAACTGGTACAAAATCTGAGAACTACTCATTATAGGGTGAGATGCTAAGCTTTTATTTATGAAATTAAGTTATGGTAAAGTAGCTGAATATAAAAAGTCTAGAACAAAATTTGTTTCAAACTGAATAAAAGATCAACTTGGATTAAAAACTGATATTTTAGTTGAGATATGCTGTGATTAAATACACTTAAATAACTATTATCCAATTCAGAATGATCCAAACAGAAGGCAAGTTACTTGTGACTCTTGTTTTACTTGTGGCTCTAACTTTTGTATCTTTAATTTTCCAATATTTATATTTGTTGACTTAAGGGTAAAGCTATTCACTACAATGTACTACTAAGTTGTGTGACCTTAGACAAATCACTTGATCTGAGTTTTCATCATCTCATTTTCAAAATGACAAAACTGGATGAGATGATTCTTCTAACAAGAACAACAAAATTGAAAGCTGCTATTATATAGTGCTAAAATACATTACATGGATTATGTCACTTAATCCTTACAATGATATTATTCTTTTATCCTCATTTTACAGATGAGAAAGAGGTCACACTACTTCAAAAACTGACTCCAGAAGCCTGACAAAGACAGCCTTAACATCAGCTTGACTAAACTTCAGACAGGCTGAGCTTCCTGACTCTAGGTCCTGACCTCTCTTCCTTTGCTCCTTTGGAATTATGGACATCTTTTTAGAAGTTCTGTCAGTGTTAGAACCTAGGAGTGTCTTTCTCAAGGACCTGGGAGCCATTCTTTTGAAATGTAGTCATCAAGGAAGACAGTGCCCTATCTCCCAGTCTCTGTTGGCTGGTAGGGGCCTAACTCCTGATGAGCCACAATTTGCAAACACAGATAGCCTAATCACAGAGAAACACACTTGCAAACTCAGGAAGAAACTTAATGTGCTGGACACTCTCACTGATCAACCTCCCCCCAGCATCCCCCAGTACTTTTCTACAGCTCATCCCAGCCCTTAAAAACCATACTGCCTTTTGTTTCAGGAAGTTGAGTTCAGACTGAGTTCTGCCTCTCTCCCCTGTTGCAATAGTCTTGAAGAAAGTTTTCCTTGCCTGTTTAATTTGGTCCAGTGCACTTTCTGCTTTGACAAGCCTCACTCTCCAAGTTCCAAACCTAAGACTTCATGATACATCAGAATGTGAAGAGCTGTGGGAAATTAATCATTTCCTTGGATTTAAATTAAATAGTGTTGAAATGGACTATCATAAATTCAAATTAAAAAAAATTTTAATCCTTTTCATTTTCTCTTAACACCAATTAGTATAATGTTCAAAGTATTTTTAAATCTGTTATTTACCTTTTGTTTTATTAAACTATTTTCATATATTCAAAATATCCATATGTAAAATGTTTAAACAAAAATAAGGTATGATAAGCAAATGAGTCTACATCTACACAATCACCAAATCCTAGTTTATGTTCCTAAGTACTTCTTTAACTGACCGTTCTTCTCCCTTGCATTCTTGTTGCCTTCATAAAGGTTTCCACTATCTCCCTCCTAGTTACTGACTGCTTTTCCTATGGTGTCCCTCACTTCAAACTCTTCACAGCCCACCCTCCACACTGCCACACAAATCTCATTACATCACTCCCCTGCCTAAAATGCCTACAGCCTATAAGATAATGCCCAAACTCCTTACCAGCTTACAGGTTCTTTTTTCTTACACCTACCTCAATTTCTATCCCCGGCATGTTGAACTATCTGCTGAACTCTGAAGATGCCAGGTTGCTTCACACCTACGTGATTTTGCTCATGCAGTTCCTTCTATCAGAAAATCTCTCCCCCTCTGATCACCTGCCAAACACCACACCCAAAGGTCACCTTCAAAATGGAACCCTCCTTTACAACCTCACCACATGCCCAGAGACCTCTAAAAACAATAGCACTTGGTCCAAACCTCTCAGTAACTGTCACTATATTGTGTTGGTACACAATTAATCTATATTAATTTTTAAATTCCAAACTCCTAACAGAGTGCGAGCATATAGGAGATACTCATAAAATATTTACTGGAAAGACTTAGTTTTCAGACTTTGTCCCTCCTTACATAAGAAAACACATAGTTCATCTTCTTATCTAGGCAAAAATAAAATTTAGCATTCAAAATGATGCCAAATAAATATGAAAATCTTGATAATGTTACAATATTTAGAACATAATGAAACTATAAACATTAAGAACTATATCCATACATTTAAAATGTTTAATTTTCAATGACTAATAGTGTTTTTCACTTGTTGCCCCCTGCTGAGATTTTATGGGAAAATATGATTAAAAGTTGTCACACAAAACTTTTAAAAACAGAATGTATATTTCTATTTAGACCACATGTGTGAAAATACTACTGTTGGACTGGGGTTATTTTCAAGTGTTTTTAATAAACAAGACAGTATGAACCATATTCTATCTTTAGAACAAACTCCTTTGTTATTTCTGATCCTTCCTAATTCTCTAGTAGCTCAAGTGAACTACTTAGGGAGAACAGCAAGTTGTGTCCTTATAGGAGGGTATCTCTTAATAAAGGGGGCACTTTTGGGGCAGAAAAAAGGCAGATGGGAAGCCATTTCAGAGTGCATGACATTGTGCATAGATAGGAGAAAAATCTAATTGATGAATATGATTAACAGGATGGAAGCCAAGTGTTGGAAGATTTTTCAAGAAGAGAAAGTGTTCAACACCACCAAAAGTTACAGAGGTCAAGTAAGATAAGAACTGAAAAATGACTGTAAGATGTATAATTACGACATCACTGGTGAGCAAATTTGCAGTATATTTATCTTATTCTACTTTAGGGGGGAGATAAATTGGTAAATAGGCATAAATAAAAGATTACAGAAAGAAGTTTGTTGGGGGCACAAAAGTTGGAGTGGCCAGTAAGGTCAGGGACAGGTATCAGAAAATATTTCATTGAGAAACATGTAATATTTATATGCTGAGGATGATGGAATCACTAAATGGGGGCCTCTCCCATTGATATGTCCAGTTCTTGGTTACTTCCAGAGTCAAGTATAAACCTAGGAACTCAAGGAAGACCACACTTCCTCTAGGAAGGAATAAATAGAATCAATTCCATGAAGACTTAGCATTTTTAAATTAAATATTCTGTGAGGAAAAGAAACCTGGTCTAGATCCCACAGATACAAAGGGGGTTCTCTCACTGTGCCAAATGGGGTAGCCACCTACAACATATAAAACGATCCTTACCAGTTCCTGGATTACAGTAAAACTGATGTTCCAGAACATTATTTGTTGTACTAAATTAATGTATCTCATTAAAATTAACCCAAATCACAGAAATATCTTCTCTGGACTACTTCACTAGCCTCCTGATATCCCACATCTATTCTTGCTCCCTTCCAATCAGTTCTCACCCAGAAACAGAATGGTGTTTTCTAAATGAAAATCTTATCATGGCATCACACCACTTAAAACTCTTCTCTGCTTCCCAAAGGCCTTAGGATAAAGACAAAAATCCTCAACATGGCCTACAGGACTCTCCATAATTTCCCCTGCCTACCGTATTACTAGGTCATTTTCCCACCATGTTCCCTTCTCTCCTCCCCTCTCTTTTCCCACTTAATACCACCATTACGTTGTATCTTGACATGTGCCAAACTCATTGACAGAGAGCCTTTGCACATGCTGTGGCCCTTCACTGGAGTTATCTTCACTTACGTAACTCAGCTCTTAAGTCAAACAAGCCATCCCTGACCTCCTAGACTAGGTCAGGACTTCTTTCAAACTCAATTAGTACTATATATTAATATCTTTCTTTTACAGAACTTATCACAGCTGCAGTGTGACATTCATTTTTACAATGTTATGAGTAATATCTCCCCTACCTGCAAATTCTAAATGAAAACAGGGACCATTTCTGTTTTTGCTAATTATGCGTATCCAGGATCTAGTACAATGCCTGCCATATGGCATTTGTTGAATGAATGAAAGAGTGAAAAATACAGTATATCAATAGACTCTCTGTCTTATGGCCTAATACAAGAACATTACCATTAAAAATATATAGTAGTTTAATGAATAATTATGCTTAGGATTCTGCTGTTACCAGTTTCATTCAACATAGCCTATGAAAATAGCAAAATAAGAGCAGTACCTCTGAATTTACTTTCACAAGCTGGCTAAGTGTCTTTATAGCTATTAGTTCTAAATAATAGTGTATTTTTGTTTCTAAGCAGAATTCGTATCAAATGTATATATAAAATTACATTATACAACCAATCTTTCAAGGATTTTTCAAGTATATTCTTTTTGTTAATGGAAAAGCAGCTTAACAAAAAGTTTAGAAAAGGCCCTAACATATCATGATTCCAACAAAGGCCCACAATAGAGTCACTCATAGAATTTTTTTTAATCATCCATCACTTACATATATATTTCCTCAAGGCTATTCGATAAATCTGCACGTTCTTGCCCTTGAAGCCAAGGAGCACTAAGATTAAATACAACAAAATAAAGAAGATTATTCAAAGATTGTGTTTATATCTCAAAGAAAAAATACTGATTAATCACAAACTGGTTTTATTTAACTTTAAAATTTTTTCTATTTTCATCAAAATGTTATGTTATGTTGTATAAATCGATACAGTTCCAAAATGCTTTCATTGGCATTAATTCATTTATTCCTCCCCCAAAACCATGATGAAGCCAACACCATTATTATTCAATTAAAATATGGCTTAAAAAACAGGGGAGTTCATAGGATATCATAAATCTGCCCTAGTTTACCTAAGTGGCAGAAGAGGTTCCAGAATCTAAATTTCCAGATTCACAGTATTTGCCACACTATCAGGACTTCCCAATTTTTTCTAACTGGTGTCTCAAAAACAACTCTAACAAATAAGTCAGTTGCCACATGACTGTAAAAGAAATAATCAACTTTTTCTGAAAAGGGCACAGATGTTTACAAGCATTCTATAATATCTTTCATTGTCAATAAAAATGAAAAATTACAGAACATGAGTAATAGCAAATTTTACCGCTATGGTTTTAAAACACTCATACAAAAGACAATCTGACTGGAAGGTAAAAATTTTAGTAATTGAGATTTAATGCAATTCTGTCTGCACAGGTTTACACAGCTTAGTAGGTCAAGCGGGCAAGCTGGATCAAAGGTTACTTGCAATCAACACGTCATGACTCATTAAGACTGCGCTTGGGCTGCTGAGATGGCTCCTCCACAAAAAGGGCAGGACAAGCACCACAAGCACCATGGGTGATTCCTGGAAGGCAGGCCGTCTTACACAGAGGCATGTCAAGGAACTGGCGAGGTCAGCAGAACCAGGTTAGGAGCAACTCTATAGGCCAAGGTTTCTAGATTGCTAGGTTGTCTAAAGAGGAAGATTTCCCCCCGTCTCTAAAGACAATTCTGTAGCTATTTTACCCACTATGGATCCTCTGATTCTCTTTTATACTAAGTGGCAAACTTCAAAGTGTTTTTACATAATTTAATTTTTAAGTTTAAATGCTGTACATCAAGTCCAAAAGGTGTTTTTGATTTCTATATACATTTTGATAAGGTAGTCTATATAAACACAATGTACAGTACAGAGAAACAATCTTTGAAAAGTATAATCTTTTTATAAAAAAATATAAATGTAGAAATATAGCTTACTTCAGTTGATAAACAGGTGGCGCTGTACCTGGGTATTCATTCGGTAGCATCACCTACAAAGCAGTTTAAAAACAAATCTGCTTATACTTCATCATGGCTCAAAAATAACAACATTCATAAAGCCAGTCATTGGACAGATTTCTAACTTGCCAAACTAAGAAACAAAACCATTGTTTTGTTAAATTTCAGGAGAGAATTCCCACCTCATATTTATGCTGCTGCCTTAAATATGTTGTTAAGATGATGCCAATCTTTTAAGAAGGAGATCATTATTTGCAGAGAAAGTATAAAAGCAATGAAAATTAGAAAATAAGTGGGGAGGACAAAGACAAAAGGAAAAGAAAAACTGAAATAGGGGCATTATACCCCAACCCCAAATGAAAGAGCGGCATTATAACATGTTCCAGATATTTTTCTTAAGAAATTAAAAAACAAAAATCCTACCAGACACTATTAAATACATTAAATAGCAAACACTTAATAGAGAACCATGCACGTTTCTTTTCAAATCAGTATTACTATAAAAACAAACACTGACAAAAACTCAATTTGGCCTCTTTTATGTTGGAAGTATAGGCAGTCATCAAAGAATAAGCATTAAAATAGAAAGCCATAGCTGATGTTTTCATTTAGCCTAACCACAACTGATTCCCAACTAACAAAGAAATGAGTATCTACTCTATGAACCATCTAAATAACTAACCTATTCTTCCTCTTAAATGTTAGTCATCTTCCGAGGTTTAGACTCTCTTCTATTAAACGTACAGGATAGTGAAAGGGAGTGAAACTCAAGTCTGCCAATGGTACATTAAGAACACTTAAATAAATAAAACAATTGGGAGAGAAAAGATTGAGACCATCTATGAAAGCATTACTTGAGAGTGATCTGAGATTTAATTACCCATATATTTAGATCATCAATCGTTAACAAAAGCCAACAACAAAAAGACAATTCAAAACAAGTCACACAAGAATAATCATTACAGGAATACAATAGCAGTCAATCATACAAGAGTCAACACTGTAACTGGAAAATGGCTGTAGAGAAGGGCAAAAATACCTGCAAGCAAAGGGTCCATTTGGGGTCATCTATATCGTCGCTAATTCTAATACAAAATATTTTGGCACAGTCATCAATGACACACCATTCCTCGCCATATATAGCTGCCATTGCTTCAATTTCCTCATTCTGAAAGAGATTGATGGGGGGAAAAAAAGTCAAAGAATGCACCGACCCTAAAAACCTGAGTTTTCCTTATTGCTTTATAAGGTATTTGTATTTAACATCACCAGCTTGGATGAAGGATCCCTGAATGAACGATACCAAACGTTCTCAGCAGCCGGTCACCATGTTCTACTCTCTGGGTACCAGACACGATTGCAATGACTGGCAGCAGCCTTGCTACTACATCACTGTGCTTTTGACCACTACTGAGCCAAAATATACATGCACTCCCATATCCTGCAGTGAGATTTACAAGTGAAAGGATGAACATAACTCCTCTGCTCCACCTTCTCTTTTTAACAGGTAACCCCACGCCCCCACTCCCTGGTAGCACTGTTACTTATTATATTCGCCCTATATTACTACTGGCTATCTCCTTCGTTGTTTTTGTTTTGAATTTGGGTACGAGGCTGGGCGGTTGTTGGGGTTTTTGGTCATCAAACCCTCGAAACATTTCATAAATTACTCTTTTGGTTTCGGCTTAAAGAAGAGTAAAACCGGACCCAAAGGTAAAAATGGGAAGCAAAGTATACATTCAACTTTGTATCGTCTCATTTTGTCCTCATAGCGCATTCGGAAAAGCTTTAAGAGCGCCCACGTGAGCCACGCGGTGGGGAAAGCTCAACGCCAAGAGGAGGAAGGTTCAGTGACTCCAGTGTCTGTGTTATTATTGCCCGTTTTGCAAAGCAGAAACGGTTCTTAAGTGACCTATCCAAGGTGACCCGGCGGGGACTGGGCGGGGAGCAGAACCCGGGTTTCTGCCTCCCGCCGGGAGCTGCTCAATCGCGTGCTGATGGTTGACGATGACAGCGCCCGAGGCAGGCCCAGGGCGCCGACGCCCGTAAGCGGCCGGCCCGAGAGCGATCGGCTGAGATCAAGCGCCGGGGCAATGGGACGCGGCGGAGCGAACGGCGCGGCCTCCGGCGCGGGCGGTGCGGGCGAGACCGGGGGCGGCCCCGGACAGAGGCCCCTCGGCCGAGGAGGCCCGGAACGGTGAGGCGAGGCCGAGCCGAGCCTAAAGGTCGGCTCCCCGCCGGGGCCTCACCTGCCTCTGGTCGCTCCCTGCGTCCCCCTCAGCCATGTGGCCCCGGGAGCGGCCGAGCGGCCACCGCCTGCCCAGGTCCGGAGAGCGGGGGCGGGCCTCTGCGACTACGAACCGAGTGCGGCCAGCAGCGCTGCCCGCAGCGCGGGCCGACCCGGAATCGCAAGCCAGCCACGCAGCGCGGCTCGCATCTGCTTCCGGGTTGCGGGCCAGGTGGGGCTAGGGGGCTACCGGTGCCGGGGCTACCAGCGCCAGAGCTTCCCGTTCTGGCCTCGCGCCCGCCTTTCCCCTCGTCTTCCGCAGGGCCCTGGGGACGCCGTCCCGCCCAAGCAGCGGCAGGAGGGTGTCTGGGCTCTGCTCCTGAAACCCGCCGGGGTTTCTGCTTGCCCACAGCGCAGTCGGTGCCATCGGAATTCCCCGGAGACATTGGGGAGTCAGCTTCACCGCAGCGTCCCAGGAAGGGACTCACCGCAGTCCACAGCCCAAGACCCATCTTTGCACTTCAAGGCACGGTGTTTTTGTTTTAAGTGTTTTAAGATATTTTGTCTGATTTGAGCAAGGGTGGGTTTGATTTACCAAAAGCAGGAGAGCAGGAGAGAGCAGAAGGCAATTTTGAAAGCGTGCAGAAAAACTTAACTCACTCGCCGTTGTGTTGCGATAGTTTTCTTTGGTGTCCTTGGACATTTTGTCTGGGAGCATCTTTTGTTCAGGACGCTAGTTTTGCCAGTCAACATGAAGGTCGTTGTTTCACTATCCAAAAAACTTGAATAAGTTTGTGTCATTTCTCTCCTGTCCCCAACACGTACATTCCAATACATTGGTTGATATCTGTAACTTTATTTGAGATACCTTAATCAAGTCACTTAATGTCTTATTCGAGAGGCATTTTTATCACTTCTTGCCTCACTTTATTCACACACACACACACACACACACACACAAACTCAAAATACTACATCTTTCCTTTCTCCCGTCTTCCTTAATCATGGGCATGTTTTATTTCACCTTTAAAACACTTGCCTGAATCAGAATTCCGTAAATAATTCCACCCGAATTACTTTGAAGAGATCTTAATAAAAGCCTTGTGGATTTATTAATTCAACAGACATTAGGTTCTTGCTGTGCTGAACTTTGGAAATGCAGATTTAGATGTCGTGCATTGCCTTAAGAAGCTAAGATGTGAGGGAACAAAAATAAATCAGTATTTAAATGGACTAGAATTTTGTCCTGTTAGTGTCACAAAGAAGGCCATCTATTCAACTTTTATTGGGCTTCTTGTTTCAGACAGTGTTTGAACCGAGTTATTGAAGAAGAGGTAGAGGTTAGATAATTGAAAAAGGAAGGAAATTGTTCCAAATTGAGAAAAAAATATTGGCAGAAAATTTGTGGCCCATTTAAGGAACATCCTGCATTTCACTGCCTCTGACATCACAGCTGTCAACCTCCTCTTGTCACATGGCTTGCATAATCCCTTTATGATTGTCTCCATAGATCTGCACACGTGCACTCATTTTGGTTCCAAGAGAGGACTTGGAGGACTTTAGCCCTCTGTCATGTCAATAACATCCCCTCCCTCCAATTATTTGGTTTCGACAGTATATTTTTCATCTTGAATACAAGCAGTTTTAAGCCCCTCTTTCCAACCAAGTAGGGCCCCAAAGTCCATGCGCAGCCAGACCATCACGATATTTCTCTTCTTGGTGAGGAATTTGCTTGGAAGTGCCGAGAGGTTTGGTCACTGTGTGTCTCCAGGTTGCCTGAAACTTTCTGTAGTTATCATCCTAATACTACCAAGATGTCCATCTACTGACCTCTACTGACCTCTTCTTATGTCTTACAGCCTCTGTTGCAAAAAACAGTGATTTTCACCCTTAAAAAAAAAAAGCCATAGAATCCCTTCTTCAATGAAAGCCTATGTAAAACAGATTAGGTTGTTCTGGCTGAAATAGTGGTGATGGGCCTGAAGTCCCAGCTGTCAATACCTAACAACCCTCCCTCCCAGTGGCCCCTCAAAGACGTTCAACCCAAATTTGAAAACTACCATGTTAAAATGTAACAGAAAACAATGCATAGCACAATTTAACCTTCTAAACAAAGCATAATATATTTAGTTTATTATACATAGCACCTCTTTTCTTACCACATATATCAACCTAGTCTATTTTACCTTCTGCAGGTTACACCCATGGTTTTCTATTAATTCCTGTTTCTTCACCGCTAGAGCCTTTAAATCTTCTTTTGAGTTCAGATTCTAGACAGAAATTACTGTTTCTGCCAAAGTGCACAAAGCAAAACCTTCCCTATTTCTCTGAATGCAGAGAACCCTGAATAAGACTCAAAACTCAGATTATGCAAAGAGCACTTTGGAAAGAGAAGGAGAGAAGTAATTACTGCAGTAACGAGTGTGGCAGACAACCTACATTTTGCAAAACATATTGGAAGGAAGCAAGACTTTATAGACAATTTAGTTGAAAAAGACTTTACTTAATACGAACTTTGAGCAGTTAAGTAGAGGCTGAGAATAGTATGCAAATAGTAACATAGACTTGGATACAAGCGGGGTATCCAAACCAGATTCTGCTGATTTCCACATCCCTTTACCCAAATGGTTTACTAGGTATCTTCCTCAAACTTGTTGTGTTCAAAAGTGAGCTCAATGTCTTTTTCCCTAAATCTGTTCCTCCTCCTATCTTCCCCATTTCCATAATTGGCAACCGCTGAACCCTGCATCAATAATTGTCCAAGCTTGAAACGTGGGAGACATACTATACGCCTCTCTTTCACTGCCTTCATACACAGACAGTAAGTTCTGTTGATTCTGATTCCTTAATATCCTCTACATTCCTCATATTCTCCTTCCTAGTCTTTCTGATTCTGTCTGGACCCTCTTAAAATTACCCTCCTCACATCTGCCAGAGGAATCATTCAAAATGCACAAGTCTGATGTGTTTTTTCTCCCTTGAAATCCTTTATTTGCTCCCCATAGCTTTCATGGTAATGCTTAAACACCCTAACACACAAGGTGTGTTCCTGGCTACCTCTCTAATTTTATCTCCCCTGTTTTAGCCAGACCAGCCTAATCTATTTTTTTAAAGCTTTCTTTGAATTTCATGGCTTTAGAAAAAAAAGTGTGAAAACTGCTATTTTACACCATAGACACTGCAGAGGGGCTTGAGTTAAGATATACAAAGAGGCCAGTAACTAGAGTGAAGGAAGAGAACGGATCTGTTTAGCAATAGATGGAAATTGATCTCTATTTCTGTCTCTGTGCCAGTACCATACTGTCTTGATTACTGTAGCTTTGTTGTATAATCTGAGGTCTGGAGCCTGATTCCTCCAGCTCCGTTTTTCTTTTTCAAGATTGATTTGGCTATTTGAGGTCTTCTGTGTTTCCATACAAATTGTGAAGTTTTGGGGGGCTTCCCTGGTGGCGCAGTGGTTGAGAATCTGCCTGCTAATGCAGGGGACACGGGTTCAAGCCCTGGTCTGGGAGGATCCCACATGCCGCGGAGCAAGTAGGCCCGTGAGCCACAACTACTGAGCCTGCGCATCTGGAGGCTGTGCTCCGCAACAGGAGAGGCCGCAATAGTGACAGGCCCACGCACCGCGATGAAGAGTGGCCCCCGCTTGCCACAACTAGAGAAAGCCCTTGCACAGAAACAAAGACCCAACACAGCAAAAATAAATAAATTGTGAAATTTTTTGTTCTAGTTCTGTGAAAAATGCCATTGGTAGTTTGATAGGGATTGCACTGAATCTGTAGATTGCTTTGGGTAGTATAGTCATTTTCACAGTGTTGATTCTTCTAATCCAAGAACACAGTATATTTCTCCATCTGTTTGTATCATGTTTAATTTCTTTCATCAGTGTCTTATAGTTTTCTGTATACAGGTCTTCTGTCTCCTTAGGTAGGTTTATTCCTAGGTATTTTATTCTTTTTGTTGCAATGGTAATGGAACAGGATAGAAAGCCCAGAGATAAACCCATGCACATATGGTCACCTTAGTTTTGATAAAGGAGGCAAGAATATACAATGGAGAAAAGACAGCCTCTTCAATAAGTGGTGCTGGGAAAACTGGACAGCTACGTGTAAAAGAATGAAGTTAGTATACTCCCTAACACCATACACAAAAATAAACTCAAAATTGATTAAAGACCTAAATGTAAGGCCAGACACTATAAAACTCTTAGAGGAAAACATAGGCAGAACACTCTATGACATAAATCACAGCAAGATCCTTTTTGACCCACCTCCTAGAGAAATGGAAATAAAAGCAAAAATAAACAAATGGGACCTAATGAAACTTAAAAGCTTCTGCACAGCAAAGGAAACCATAAACAAGACAAAAAGACAACCCTCAGAATGGGAGAAAATATTTGTAAATGAAGCAACTGACAAAGGATTAATCTCCAAAATTTACAAGCAGCTCATGCAGCTCCATATCAAAAAAACAAACAACCCAATCCAAAAATGAGCAGAAGACTTAAACAGACATTTCTCCAAAGAAGATATACAGATTGCCAACAAACACATGAAAGGATGCTCAACATCACTAATCATTAAAGAGATGCAAATCAAAACTACAATGAGGTATCACCTCACACTGGTCAGAATGGCCATCATCAAAAAATCTACAAACAATAATTGCTGGAGAGGGTGTGGAGAAAAGGGAACCCTCTTGCACTGTTGGTGGGAATGTAAATTGATACAGTCACTATGGAAAACAGTATGGAGGTTCCTTAAAAAACTAAAAATAGAACTACCATATGACCCAGGAATCCCACTACTGGGCATATACCCTGAGAAAACCATAATTCAAAAAGAGTCATGTACCCCAATGTTCACTGCAGCTCTATTTACAATAGCCAGGACATGGAAGCAACCTAAGTGTCCATCGACAGATGAATGGATAAAGAAGATGTGGCACATATATACAATGGAATATTACTCAGCCATAAAAAAACGAAATTGAGTTTTTTGTAGTGAGGTAGATGTACCTAGAGACTGTCATACCGAGTGAAGTAAGTCAGAAAGAGAAAAATAAATACCGTATGCTAACATATATATGGAATCTAAAAAAAAAAGGTTCTGAAGAACCTAGGGGCAGGACAGGAATAAAGACGCAGATGTAGAGAATGGACTTGAGGACATGGGGAGGGGGAAGGGTAAGCTGGGATGAAGTGAGAGAGTGGCATGGACTTATATATACTAACAAATGTAAAATAGATAGCTAGTGGGAAGCAGCTGCATAGCACAGGGGGATCAGCTCGGTGCTTTGTGACCACCTAGAGGGGTGGGATAGGGAGGGTGGGAGGGAGACTCAAGAGGGAGGGGATATGGGGATATATGTATATGTATAGCTGATTCACTTTGTTATAAAGCAGAAACTAACACGCCATTGTAAAGCAATTATACTCCAATAAAGATGTTAAAAAAAAAATAGATGGACAGCTACATGGTATTAGGATGATAACTGCAGAAGTCTTCAGGCAACGTGGAGGAGATGCATGTGGTCAGATCCCTCAGAACTCTTACGTAGAAGAGAAATGACCGGCTGCACCAGAATTCTATGTAGGGTGGACTTTATCTTTTTTAAAATAAATTTATTTATTTTATTTATTTATTGTTGGCTGCATTGGGTCTTCGTTGCTGCACGCAGGCTTTCTGTGGTTGCGGTGAGTGGGGACTACTCTTCATTGCAGTGCGCTGCCTTTTCGTTGTGGTGGCTTCTCTTGCTGTGGAGCACGGGCTGTAGGCACATGAGCTTCAGTAGTTGTGGCACATGGGTTCAGTAGTTGTGGCTCACTGGCTCTAGAGTGCAGGCTCAGTAGTTGTGGCGCACAGGCTTAGTTGCTCCTCGGCATGTGGGGTCTTCCCAGACCAGGGATCGAACCCATGTCCCCCTGCACTGGCAGGCAGATTCTTAACCACTGCGCCACCAGGAAAGTCCCTGCAGGGTGGACTTTAGAGCCCAATATGGTTGGAAGGAGGTGCTTAAAACTTTTTGCTTAAGATTAAGAAACACAAACTGTCCAAACCAAATACTTGGAGGAAGAAACAATGTTATTTAGATCACAAAGGACCAAAGGTCTCTCTTGGTACCAAAATGAATGCATATAGAGAGATGACATGGGTATGATCCTTAACAGGTTATGCAAGCAATGTGACAAGAGGGGGTTGACAGCTATGATATCAGAGGAAGGGGAATGAGTTATTTGAATGGAAAAAAACCTAACCTGGAAGTACATACATCTTCTGATGGCAACAGAGATGGCTGTCACATCAGCGGTGAGGAATTAAGCCTGTGAACAGTTCTCCACAAAACCTACTTTAGCCTACATTGATGGTTTGAATGGGGCTCTTCTAAGTATTCTCTAGAACCTTGCTAACTACTTAAGGTGAGGTCTTTGGAACAACAGCATCATGTTGTCTGAGAGCTTGTTAGAAGTATGGAAACTCAGGCCTCACCCCAGACCCATTGAATCTGCATTTTAGTAAGATTTCTGGGTGATTTGTATGCTCATCAAATTTTGAGAATCTTGTGTGATGACCATGGGAAAGCACTTCTCAGATCTTGGAGAGTAGGGAGAATAATTGACTGAGGGCCCCAGCTACTGTGCTCTGAGATCTATCACTCTGTTTGTCCTGAGACCGTACTTAAAATGGACTGCTTTCAGGCAAGCACATGGCAGAGTTACTCAAACAGACCCATTCCTGGGAGGTAAGACACTCCTCTGATGGGGGACTTGGGCTCCCGGGCTCCCAAAGTCTTGCTGAACTTTCCTTAGATTTGCTGCCACATAGCCTTCCTTTGTCCTTTCCTTTGTCCCTTCCCTCTCTCCCTCTGCTTAGGGTCAGATTTGCATCAGTTTGATGGCTCTCAGAGCCTCTTCAGGCTCCTTCCTATTTTTTTCTCACAGGTATTTCCCCCAACAAATTTCTTTCACATATAACCTCATGTTGGCAACTGTCTCTCCAGGACCCAGACCAGCAGAATTCTGCCCATATAGTATTGACCTGTAGTCATATCATCTGTTTCTAAAATATTTCTCTTAGGGAAATATGTCCTTAAAATATTAAAGAAACAAAACACAAACACCTTGGCACACTATTAATAATGGGTCTTTCCCCAGTTCCCTGTGTTTGTTGTGTGCTTCCAGCTAATGAAAGCCAATGTGGCAGACACAGGCCAGTGACTGCTGAGGCTATAGGTTCTGTTTGCGCCAGTTGTTTGTGTTCTGGCCAACGGTTTGACCAATTATGGCCAAGAAATGTGATAGAGGTACAAAGGAAGATTAACATTCTGGATACTAAAATATAAGTTTTAAGGAGAAGCTCTCAAAGAAAAAAAATAGTCAAGGAAACAGAGTCAAGATTAGCAAGCTACTGGGGATAGGAGGAAATCCTTGAATATTTTAATGTCAGCATAAATAAGTAACACTGCAGCCTGGGAAGATTAGCTGGCAATTATACTCACAGTAGTAAGAAACAATAATGATGCCAGGCATTTCCTGACTTCAGGAGATTTGAAGGGAGTGAAAGGGTGACATCTAATGCATAATACTAGAGCTTATCTACTGTGGAACCGTGCAGTAAGGATCCTGGTAGAGCACTAATCCGGTTAGCACCCCCATTTCAGAAATAGGCACCCCTATCTCCTAACAAGGTGTGCAGCCATATCAGTGGTCTCAAGGGCAGTGGCTGATTGCCCAGTAGCAGTGTGTGCAAATGTGTATTCCACAGAAATTCATCCCTCAGAGTAGAAGGTGGTAAAGTGAGGTGTTCTGTGGTCAGTCGAGTTTATCATCTCTGTGCTAAACACACTTCATCTGATAATTTTATGTTAAAACTCTTAGAACCCTTAATATTCTAATGTACAGTATAAATCTCCAAGAGAGGACAGTAACATCCAGCTTTTCAGAAAGAATTTAACTAAGGAATCCTCCCCCCTCCCTCCACTCCCTAAAATCTTAGAGCAGTAGAATCACTAGAACACATTTTGATAAGCACTACCGCCATTTAGCATCATAATACCTCATGTTCCCCTGGTGGTAGAAGTTAAAGGTCACTGTTATATCTATTTCTGGTCCAATATTAAGAAGGACCTGGGTCCCCACTTGCCAAAAATATTAACTCTGGCTTTTTGAAATTTTTTTTTTTAAATTTGTAAGAAACCTCTTCTTAATGAATGAAGTTCTAGAAGGGATAGTTACCAGTTCTATTGTTAGTTGTTAAAACCTTAGGAAGGATTGAGTTACAGCCAACAGAGAAGAGGATTGTGGATGGGAACTGGAGAAGGATGAACCTAGGGCTCAGCCTTCCTCAGCATCAAGCATAGTGGCCCTGTCTCAGCACAAGACTCTTCCACCTTCCACCTCCTTACCTCTTACATGTTACTTCAGTTTTGTTTTTCTGTAAAAGCTTTCCTTGGATTAAAAGTAGAAACAGAGAATAGGATCAGCTCCCTTCCCTTACCCCAAAATCAGTGTCCAAAGGAGATGATTATGTGAAATTTTAAAATGTTGGATAAAAATATAAGCTGTTTGTAGGAGTTCCCTGGTGGCCTAGTGGTTAGGATTCCAGGCTTTCACTGCTGTGGGCCAGGTCCAATCCCTTGTTGGGGAACTGAGATCCTGCAAGCCGTGCAGCACAGCAAAGCAAAAAACAAAAAACATGTATATGTATACATATATGTATATGCTACTTGCTTTCCCCTCTGATGGGAGTGTTTTTTCCCCGATATTCAAATGCCATCCCCTTACCTATCAGCCTTCAGCACACTGACACCCCTTCATCAGATACTTCCCCAACCACCCTAATTAAAGAATTTCCCCCTCCTTATTGTTGATGCCCGTTAATCAAAGATCACCAGGAACACACTGCAGTCCAACAAAGTGGGGCTTGTTGATTGATGCTTCCAGCAGGAAGCAAGACTGCACACCTTGACGAAACATGGGACATCTCAGTAAGAAAGTCTTACCATGGGGCTTGTTAAGGGTTTGGGAAGGAAGTGGGGTTTTCTCTGGATTGGGGGCTGTCAGGAAATGGGAGTAATTGTATGACTGGGTATCTTAATGAACTTTATCTTGGAAGCAGGAGGAGCAGAGTGGGGCTAACGCTGCAGTTAATGAAGAAGCAGCATTCGCTCTTGTCAGCTGGGAGGGGGGCTGTTGGTGATTTTGGTGGTTGCACAGTGTTTTGGTTTTGTCCCTGCTCAGGCACGATTACAGAGTAGTAGTTTTTTTTTTTCTTTTGGCCTCCATCACAGTCACAGAGTGACTTTCTCTCATGTTGATGTGCCATAAAATTATGTTTGACCAGAGAACACCATGGTCTAGCTGTGAGTGCCAGGCCAGCTCCGAGCAAACAGGTGATTTTTTCTTTCCCACTTTGTCCTATTATCCTGATAGTGTAATTTCTTCAAATTATGAATCTATATCCAACCATGATCTAACTTACGTATTTGTAATATATGTGTGATCTGTCTTCTTCAATATGTATGTATTAGCTGCAGGAGGACATGGTATCATCTCATTCATCACTGTGTCTCCAACATCAAAAGCAGCCCCAACATATGGTAAATACTTAATAAATATTAGTTGAAATGATGCATAAATTAGATGCTTGGGGGAAGGGCTCATCTGGAGGTGGGAGAGAGTTTCATGAAAGGAAGTGAGGAAGTGCGAAGCATATGCCTGATGCTGCAGCCCTTTCCAGTCACCTCTGGGTGCCATGTCAGCCTGTGTCCGGATGTCTGATCTGGGAGACTGGGAAACTACTAACCCTAGAATGAATGGCCTTTCGAATTCTAACTGAAGAGCCCTGTAAGACTGTGAGATGTTAAAATCTGACAGAAGATATTCTAGTCCTTGTCAATTTGGATTGTTATTACCCTCAGGAAGTAGAACCTGAAAAAACAAGGTCTTTCAATCACCTTCATACAATGGTCATCATGAAGTGTCTTCTCAGAGCTTTTGTTTTAATGTCCAGGCCCAAGATTCACTTACATAAGAAAAGAATGTTAATGAATGTAACTCTTTTTCCTCTCATTAAAAAGCTCTGGTATATTTGGAAATCATTCTGATGCTTTCAAAGAAAGCATTCCAGGTAAATGTGCTCTCTACTGCAGTTAAAAACTTAAAGACTTAGTGACCATTTTAAACAGTGGTCTTGAAAATATTCATTGAAACATCTTCCGAAAGGTAGCAAAATTTGTATGTTGGAGGCAATAGTGATGATTTATGTTCATATCTACTATTTGCATATTTTACTACCGCCATTTTTTTTTGCTTTTAATATCTTCTCATACTTTTTCTTACTGAAAAGTTACCAGTTTCGTTAAATTAAGTAGATATTTATTAAGTGCCTATTTTGTGCTACGTGCAAGACAGTATGCAATTCATTTCCAAGAAAGCTAAGAAAGTATAAAGGAAAAGACATAATTGCCTTTTTCAAAACCTATTTTCAGCTATTTGTGGCATGCTGAACTACCCTAACTAATTTGCGCTGAAGAGATTCAGAATCATTAGCCTTAGCCAGGCACTGTTGAGCATCATCTTGTGAACTTGATATGGGATACATTTAAGCTGCAATAGGTATATAGTTTCTTCACATACTTTGGAAGGGCTCCCGAGCCAGGATGCTTAGATAAAAATACTGACATTGCCAACAATTAGCTGTGTGACTTAACAGCTCTGTGCCTCAGTTTCCTTGTGTGTAACTGAGGATGACAATAATAGTATCTATTTCATAGGATTATTGTGGAAATGAAATGATCTAACCTGTGTAAAGGGCATAGTATATTGCCTAGCATATAATAAACATTCAGTAAATATTATTATTTTAGTATATGTTATAGTATGTTATGTTGCTATTGTGTCTTACATCTTATTGTATCTTAACATCTTATTGTATGTTACTACTATTTTTATCACAGTTTACAGAGCTGTATAAGTAATAAACATTATAAAGTAAATATCTTTATAATACTTCATACAGAAAACAGTATGAAGTTTCACTGTCTAACTTAGTGAATATTTTTTGCTGCACACTGTGTAGACGATTCATCATGCTTGCTGGAGATATCAGTATTAGTAAGACACAGTTCCTACCATTAAGGAGTTCCCACCTGAAGCTCAGCAACTGCTGGTGGGAACAAAACTCTAGACCTCTTATCTGTTTTTTCTAAATGTGTATACGAAATCAGTTTTTCCTCTTTCCCACCTCCCGTGACCTACGTTGATTATCTAAAGTGATTCTTGCCACCACTCTAGCTCTGTTAACCCTGGTCTTTGCACGATGCCAAGCAAATCTCTCTGTCAGCTCCTCATTTATATACCCACTCTCTCTCTCCTTCCCACTACTGCTGTTTTACAATTACTCACCACTTATTTCTAAGCACATCACGTGGTTTATGGGTATTTAGGTCCTAGCAAGATAGCATAGAGGTTAAGGACATGAGCTTTAAAAGTAGAGTATTTGGGGACTTCCCCAGTGGTTCAGTGCTGGAGAATCCACCTTCCAATGCAGGGGACGTGTGTTCGATCCCTGGTCGGGGAACTGTGATCCCACATGCTGCGGGGCAACTAATCCCGTGCACCACAACTGCTGAGCCCACGTGCCCTGGAGCCCGCACACCACAACTAGAGAAGAAAACCTGCACGCCACAACTAGAGAGAAGCCCGCATGCCGCAACTAAGACCCAATGCAGCCAAAATTTTTAAAAAATCAATAAAATAAAATAAATAAAACGAATGGGTTATATATTTTAAAAACCTAAAAAAAAATAGAGTATTTGATTCATATCCTGACTCATGTACTAATTGTGTGACCTTGGACAAGTTATTTAGCTTCTCCAAGTGTTAGTTTCCTTACTTATGAAATAAAGATGTTAATATCTATTTTGAAAGTTGTTAAACAAATAATGGGGCACCTAGCGTGTGTCTTAGCTTTCAGAAAATGGTATCTAGTATTACTGAAAATACATCTATGATGTTTCCTTGGGTGCATAAGTGGAAATGGCCTCCAACAGGAAAAGGAAGAATAAAACTACTGAGAAAGAGAATAGAGTGACTCATATCACTTTATGGAGTGTCTGTAGCTATGGAGGAAGACAAGAGTTATCTGCATAACCATTTCTGGAGTCTAATGAAAGCAAGGGATTCTCTCTCCCTATAGAGTATGTTGGACTTAAAGCTTTCAGGCTGAGGTTCTAAAATGGAATTTTGACTACAGTGTCCACTTGTACTCTTTTTGATAGAACAAATTAATTAAATCATCCATAAAAGAGCACATTGGTATCTGAAATGGAATGAATGTGAGCTAGTCAACAATGTGTCAGTTAGGGTTTCAGTAGGATACAAATGGCACACTCAAAGGATTTGACTGAGGGGAGATTAAGAAGGGATGATTTACAGAAGAATGGGCAAGGCTAAGGGACCCCACAAGAAGCAGCCAGGAACTATTAAGTGCAGGAAGCTGCTAAGACCCCCAGAATTGGAGGAATAGAGTTTTGGAGGCCAGCAAGAGCTGGAGCCATAGAACAGGGACTGCGCAACAGAAGCTGTGGCTATAGAAAAATGCAGCCACTGTCAGGAGTTCTTGACAAAGGGTGGGGGTAATGATGTGATAGATACCTCAACCTCTCTCTCTTTCTTTTTTTTTTTTTAATTAATGAATTTATTTTTGCTGTGTTGGGTCTTTGTTTCTGTGTGAGGGCTTTCTCTAGTTGCGGCAAGCAGGGGCCACTCCTCATCGCGGTGCAGGGGCCTCTCTATCGCGGCCTCTGTTGTTGCGGAGCACAGGCTCCAGACGCGCAGGCTCAGTAGTTGTGGCTCATGGGCCTACTTGCTCCGCGGCATGTGGGATCCTCCCAGACCAGGGCTCGAACCCGTGTCCCCTGCATTAGCAGGCAGATTCTCAACCACTGCGCCACCAGGGAAGCCCCTGTCTCTCTTTCTGTTTACACTCTCCTGCTGGTTCCTCTCATTCTGTGAACCCAGCTGGAAGCCAGAGTGCCAGAATGCTTAGCCTTCCTAGGGGCCAGCCTCCCAGGACACAGAGCACAGTAGAGGAGGGCAGAGAATGGATTGAAAAGGCAAATGGATAGTCGAGAACAGCACTCTGTGAAGCCTGCCTGAGAGAACAAAAACGGGATGATGGAGTGATACAAACCACTTTTCAGCTTCTCCGTAAAACCTGCAGGATAATCCTCTACACTCTCTCCTGCAGTGACCCTGGGGACCGTGCATTGACGATGGTGGTGTTCACGTGGAAGGAACCCGGGCCTGAACGGCTACTCAGAGCAGAGCCTCCATCCTGACCACACTGCGCTGTAACAGGAAGCCACTGAGGCTGCAGTGTTGTTTGTTCAGATGCAGATGGCGGGAGGGGGCTGTGGGGATGATTAATACTGATGACCGCCCGGCGTACCTCTTGGGTTTCATCTCTCTACTGAGCTTCTGAGCACTTACTCTTTTTTGTAAGCATCTATAAAACATTTACAAGTGGACATTTTAGATGTCATCTTAAACTCAATTCACAGCCAAATTCAAAACCATCCCCAAACTACCTTGGTTTCATACATAATCTGCCCTTCCAACTTATTTATTCATTGAGTTGGTCACTTCAGAATATTTACTGAGTCTTGATCTATGCCACAATATGGACTATATATTAAAGATATAAAGAAGACACAGTTTCTGATTTCAAGAGGACCATAGTCTGATGAAGGTAGATATGTAAACAAGTGATTTATGAGAATGTTATATGTACCATGGTTACATGTCAGTTGTTTCCTCTTTTTTACATCTCACACAAAATGAGTCACAAGTATTGTATCTCACGTGCTTCTTTGGTAATAGCCACTTTCTCACAGTGCTATATTGGAATGATAACCAATTCCCCTTGCAGCCTGCACTCTCTCCTCACTCTAGTTCTGGTTCCATCCTTTACTCATTCTAGTTCTAGTGTACTCCTTGCATACTATCTCTAGACTCGTATTCCTCACATGCTACTTTGTTCAGGAATAGTGTAAAGTTTTATTTTTTCCTATTGCATCAAGTCTCAGTTCTGCTTGGCTTTCAAAGACCTTCAGGTCAGCCCTCCTAATGCAGCTATGTAATCCTATCCTCTAGGACTCTCCACTGTAACTGCCGACCCTGTCTATTGTTACTCCACCTTCCTTTCCATTCCCACTGCTCACCTTAGTTCAGTCCCTCTCAGCTCCCCCAGACTACTGCAGTAGCTTCTTAGCTCATTTTCCCGACTCCAGACATGTCCCTTTCCCACCCTGCTTCCTGCCAACAGAACTCTGTCATTGCAGGATCACTCTGATCATATCAGTCCTCTCTTCAAAAGCCTTTCCATCTTCCACAGTTCCCATCTCAGTAAGTGGCACCTCTGTATACCAATTGCCTGTACCAGAAACTTGGGTGCCTTCTGTACTCTTCCTTGTGTCACACCCCTCTCATGCAGTCAGTCATCAGGTTCTTTCTGTTCTGTCACGTATGTCTCTTGAATCAGTCTCCTACTGCTGTTCTCCGTCCTCAAAGTCCTTGCCAAAGCTGTGGCCCCTTGACTGGACTACTCAAAAGCCTCCTAACCTGCCTCTGACTTCACTGGCTCTCAGCCCATTCTCCACCTCACTACTAGGCGTAGCTCTTTCTCTGATAGAGAGCTAATACTGTGACTCTCCTGCTTAAAACTCTTCGGGGTTTTAACTCCATGGCTTTGAGGATGAATCTCAAACTACTCTGTGACACATTGTAAAGGACCCTTCATGACGTGGCTCCTTGTATCTCTCCAGCCTCATTGCTTCATCCCAGCTCTCTGTTCTGCACCTTCTCTTCTGACTTTACTGAACTATATCCACTTCCCCTGGGAAGGCACAGGATCAATTGCTCGTCTGCAGTTCTCACACGTTACTCCCTCTACCTGGGATGCTCTTTCCTCCCACCTCCTACATGTTGTTTTGGACTCGGCTCCCTTGATGGCAGTTACCATGTCTTTCTTTTTCTTTACCTTGCAAGCACTCAGTACAGTGCCTGGCATTGGGTAGGCTCTCAATTCAGAGAAGTTAAATAGATTGTTCATGGCCATACAGCTGGTTAAGAGGCAGGGAGCTGGGATTCAATTCAGGTTTCTGATTCAAAATTTTATGCACCTGCCACTTTACTACGCTGCCTCCTACCTTGGATAAAATACTTTAGACATAAAGTCCAAGTTCATTCATTAATTCAGCAAATATGTATTGATTTCCTAATATGTGCCATTCACTGTGTTAGATAAAGGGGGTGAACTGCTGAACAAGGCATTCCCTGCCTTCAGTACACTTCTAGTCTGATGAAAGATACAGACAAATAAAGACGCATTTGTGGCACAATGTGACAAGTGTTATCATAGGAGTAAGTACAAGGTAAATTGGAAAGCCTAATGGGAGGGATACATAGCCCAGTCGTAGGCGGTCAGGGAAGGCCTTTGGAGAGAAGTGATTTCTAAGCTCAGACTGCATATAGAATAAGCCTTGGCGAGATGAGGAAGCTGGGGAAGAGAGTTCAAGGCACAAAAGAACAACGTGGGCAAAGGTCCTAAACCATCAGAGACCGTGTCAGTACGGGGAACTGAAAGTTGTTCACAACTGCTGAAGTGTAAAATACCACGGCTATAATGACGAGAGCTGAATCGGGACACTGATGCGAAGGAGTTTAGACTACGTCCCGAAGCAAGGAAGAGGCAGAGTAGCATTCTAAGCAAGAAAATTAGTTGATCAGATTGAAATTTTGGAAACATCCTCTGACTACAGAGTGAAGAATAGATTAGGGTTGAGTGTGGGGCAAAAGGTAGGATGGGGAGAGTGAAGAATAGAGACTAGAGTGCTTGCCACTGAGAAAGAGAAGGAGGGCTGCCAGTTGGGGGAGGGGAAAGGAGCAGCTGCCCTTTTAGTTGTAACTGAGTTTGATGAACTGGTGTGTGATCAGGAGCTCAGGAGTGATGTTGGGACCCAAGTTACAGATTTGTGAGATGTGAGCATACGGAGGGTTAGGAAGCCATGGGGGCATGTGAGCTCACCCAAGGAGAGTGTGAAGAGAGGTAAAGTTTAGGGCAGAACTTGCGACATTCAAGGGGAGAGCATTCTCAGGAGGAGGGAAGGGGTCACTGGTGTCAAATATGGCCAAAGGTCAATTAAAGTTAGGACTTGTGGGCTTCCCTGGTGGCGCAGTGGTTGAGAGTCCGCCTGCCGATGCAGGGGATACGGGTTCGTGTCCCGGTCCGGGAAGATGCCACATGCCGCGGAGCGGCTGGGCCCGTGAGCCATGGCCGCTGAGCCTGCGCGTCCGAAGCCTGTGCTCCGCAACGGGAGAGGCCACAACAGTGAGAGGCCCGCGTACCGCAAAAAAAAAAGTTAGGACTTGTAAGGGTTCACTGGATTTTGCAATATGGAGGCCTTTGGTGTCCACAGGGAGCAGGTTCAATGGAGTAGTGGGAGCAGAAACTGAGTACAGAGAGCAGAGGAGATGGAGAGCCAGCGGAGACCATGCTTTCAAGCAGTTTAACTCTGAAGGAGGAGGGAGACGGTACCACTCTCTGGCAGGAGGGTTTTTAAAAGATGGCAGCGATTAGAGAACCCTTGCGGAATGGGTACATCGTGAGAGCACTGGAAGATCTAGAAGAGGTTGATGGAGTGAGGTTGCCGAGGAGGGATTGGCAACACGGCACGGGAGGGCTCTGGCCTTAGACGGGAGGGGTACCTCTTCCATTTTAACAGAAGAGGAAAAGTAAGAAGGGTGCAGGTAAGCCTGCTGGTTTGGTGGTCAGAAGTTTGCGGGGTGCTCAACTAATGGTTTTTGTGTCCTTGGTAAAGTAGGAGGCAAAGTCATCTGCTGAGGGTGTGCCAGGGAGCTGGTGGGGCGAGGAATTTGAGGAGAAAAGTGTGGTGAAGAACAGGAAACAAAGCTCAGTCCTGGGCCTCATCTTCTTGCTCTGTTCTTCTTTCTCCCTAGGCCATCTCCTGCAATGCTCATCGCTTCACGTCCCCTCGACACAGATGGTCACAAATGTAGCTCTCTAGTCCAGACCTCACCTCTGAGCTCTCAACCCTCTGTCACCTCCGCTTGTCTCTCTCAAAGCTCCTTCCACTACCTGCCCCTCCAGCTTCCGCTCAGGACAGAGGGTTGTTGGGCAGTGCTGAGAATCCAGTCAGTGTTTAGTTTCATGAATTTGCAGTGTGGTCTACACTGTGTAAGGCCCTGTGCTAGCTTTATGTCACCCACCTCGTCTTAGCCGGTTTTGCTCACGTCTCATCTGCTTAACACATCGTTTCCCCAACCATTTCCACACCGTCAAATCCTATCCATCTTAATGGCTTAACTTTAAAAGCCATCTTTCCTGTATTCACTGATAGCCCCAGCTCGAAAACAAAATTTTCTTCCTCTTATTCCTCCTTTGTCTGAACTTTACTTATGGTTCTTATTGTTTTCTATCTCTTTTTAATATACCTGCTGATGTACACGTCTTACATTGCCTCATCTGCATTTACTAAGTTCTTAAATTCCTGAAGGCAAGGCTGTTACCAGAGTCATCTTTTTTTCTCTCAGCCTAAAACAGTGCCTTGCACATGTATCCACTCACAAAATCATGTCAATTACTAAGTTAATATGTATTTACTTACTAATGAAGCCATGGATGGATGACAGATTCTCTCTGCTCTGGTAAGTTCTTACACGTCATCCAATCTTCTTTCTGTTGGTAATCCTACAATGTTATGGATATTTGTGGGTGATTCATAAATCTCTTTCTAGCCCTGAACTCTTGCCCCAAATATACTCTCACGTCTTCAGTTTCTTGCTGCATCTCTCAAGCTTACTATGTTGAAGGTACTCATTTCCCATTTCCTGGTGTCTCCGATCTAAAGCTGAGGCTACACGTAAATGCCAGCACTTCTGTACATCTTCTCTATTCTAGTCCTCACTGATCTCATCTTCCCAAATCCTTTAGAATTTATTTTATTTGTCAGTTTTAGGTGTTATTATGGCTTGTCTTTCTTGTTAATTTTCACTGTATACTTTGCCTTCAAAATTATATTATAAATTTCATGAGGCCAAGAATTTGTATATAAGTGTAATCACTTTTTTTTTTTTGCTGCATTACCTTCCGCCTTTCACCAATCTCTTTTCTCTCCAATTCTCTATCACTTGACAAAAAATTAGCCACCACCAGAGGGCAGTGGAGAGGCCAAGATAATAAGGATGGAAAAAAGGCAAAGTTTAGTTTAGCAAAGTTGATAGACTAGGTCTAAGATTTCTTCACACTCTTTAGCTTTATAGAAGCAGATGTGATTTGCTTAATCCTGGGTGCTAAAGTTTAAGAGATAAAAGTACAAACTGTGTCAATGCCACGGCCAGCTGGAACGTGAGCACAGGTTGGAGCATCTGGGAATGTAAGCCCAGGAAAGAAAAATCAGGGCAGCTCACACTAGTTTTCTTTAACTTTTTAGAAGAATGGCCTGTGAAAGGCTAATTCATTTTGTTCTGTTCAGCTTTATATTGACTAACAGGTGAGAGCTGTGTGGAGCTAGCATTTGCCTCTGTAAGAGGAACTTCTAACAGTAATAATGCAGTCAGGGAAAGTGGTTTGAGCTACACTGTGAGGCAGTTATCTGCCGGTTCCAGGAGGTTCTCGGGCTGGGCAAATACCCCTTCAGAATGTGGTTGAGGACAATCTGGCTTTAGGTGTGAAGTTGGGCTTGGTGGTTTCTGCTGACTCTTCCAGATCTAAGATCCAGGAGTCTGGAATCCGTACTTCCAATGCAGGCCTCAGACTGGCCCATCAAATCCCCTCTCTTCGATCTCTGTGACTTCAGTAAGTGGACTAATGTCACACGCTATGGTAACTCACAGAGAGAGTGGGGCCCTTGAGCTGGCTGTATCAGGTGTTGACAGGTGGTTACTCAGGAATGGACAGTGGAGGTTAGGGGGAATCTGGAAAAGAGATGTGTTGTAGAAGTTTCACGAGAGCAAAGAGCTGTAGAGACCTTAAAGGGAGGGGTAGCTGTTGAAAAGGAAGGCGGTATCGACAGGGTTGTTTGTTAGAGATTTGAAGAACGAGAGAGCTGAGAGCAAGAAAGGGGTCGTCATGGTGTGAGTCTCTCTCTGGGTCAAGGAACAGAGAAACACTCAGGTTAACATCAAAGCGATGTTACATCAGGTTACATCACTTTGTTTGCAATACAAAGTGTAGGAATGTATTGCAACAATGTAGATAGATGAAAGCAGAAACATCTGTGCTGCTCTGACAGGTGGTTGAAGATACAGCTGCAGCCAGCAGTTAGCGCCTTCTCAGCCGGGAGCCTCACCCTTTGCTCCCTACACTAGTGTTTCCACACTCCACGTCTCATTCTCTCTGCTCGTGCTTCAGCTATTCCCAATCACCTCTTTTCTGCTCTCCTTCTTGCCAGCCCATGGTTTCTGCTTTCTCTCTGCCTTCACTTCCCCCTTTATGTTTCTCTGCTTCTACCCTGGCTAAACACTGTACTTTGTATACTTCACAGGCAAATGGACCCAGAGAGAATCTAGATGGTTTAATAGTACCCAGGAGAGATCTTTTCTGTTGGGCAGAGTATATCTATGGGCCTTTGGTAAGCCTGATAAAAACGTTCCGTTCGATAAAAACGGTCCGTCCCAGCCCTGCGCCTTCCGCTGAGCCAAGAATCATAGGCTGCGTAAGGAAGCCCTCACTAGGGGACTATGGGCAAGGCAGACTTTCTGAGGCTTCCAAGAAGGGGTAGTGTGATTGTCAGGCACATTGCGTGACCAGACAGTTATGGATGGAAAAGCAGGGGTATATTCATGATGAATAGAGCAAAGGGCTAAAGATGGAGTTGGAAATATTGCCCAAGGAGCCCGTGCCTTATGAGAAAAGCTATAAAGGGAAGGGTTTGATTGAAAAACAAAAAAGAGAATATAATGGGCATTCTTGTGATTGTGGCTGCCCATAATCCATTGCTCTTTCTTCTGGTAATAGCACTGGACCTGGCTAGAATGTGTGTGCTCGCGTGCGTCAGTGGGGAACTACCTCCCTGTGGAAGGTAAGTCCCCTACATACAAACCTTCAAGCTGCGAACTTTCAAAGATGCGAATGTGCGTTCCATCAATATCAGGCGTGACTGAAATTGCAGCTTGCACTCCGTCTCCTATTGCTGACCATCCTTCAGCTCTACCATCTCCCACCTCCTCTCCCTCCTCCACTCAGTAACTCTTCTTGCCTGTTCACTTGATGCCAGCCCCTGTATGCCACCTGTTGTACTGTACTACCATACTTTTCAAGGTACTGTAGTATATGATTAAAGATGTTTATTTTTGTGTTTGTTTTCTGTGTATTATTTGTGTGAAAAGTATTATAAGCCCATCACCGTACAGTACTATATAGCTGATTGTGTTAGTTGGGTACTTAGGCTAACTTTGTTGGACTTAGGAATAAATTGGACTTATGAACGTGCTCTCAGAATGGAACTCGTTCGTATGTAGGGGACTTACTGTAGTGTTGTGGGATTGTCAGCCAAGGCACCCTGCCCTGTACACCAAAAGGTGTCTGTTTCTCTGTACGTCTCTCTCTCAATTTTGCCTCTTCTGAAGGGGGAAGACAAAAGGATAGGAAAACAAAAATAAATGGAAATTATTCTTTGCCAGCGGTAGCAACCTGGAAAACTTGTAGACTAGTTCCCCCTACCCAGATCCCTGGAAGTGCCCTAGTCCTGTCCTTGCTGGGCCAGATTTTCAGATGTTTTTCTGATACTGTGCAATATATTCCCTGTTTGCTTAAGTTAGCCAGTGTCACCGCTTGTTGCTAGCAATCAAGGAACTACAGATAGAGGGGACCATCCTAAACTTTTTGTGTGGGGACCTAGCAAAATCAATCATTAGTGGAAGGCAGTTGCTTAGACATCTGTGTGTCACACATCTGGGAAAAGAAGGACAGGCACAGAATTAAGTCTAGATAAAAATAATTTAGTATCTGAAAATATACCAACTCATTTCAGTTATTAAATCTGTGTATGGCACAAATGACAAAAAAAATTTAGACAGCTTTTAAGAGATAAAAAACAATGACATCATAGCCTTGATGGTCTTGGGTTAATAATAACTACAAAACACTTAATATGTAGGTTTAGGGGATGGTTAATTTCCAACTCAACAAATTATTTGGATTTGCCCGATGACATCTGACCTGCTTTTCAGCATTCTAGGCAATATTTACCCAAAGCCCTCCCCAAAGTCTCTGTTCATAAAATCCTCCTTTTAATAAGCCTTTAGTGCGCTCCTGCAGCACTTCAAAGTCACACTGGCACCGGGGGGAGTGTTTTTAAAACATGCAGTGCATGAAGTGCATTTTGGGGTGTTTCAGGCTTAAGACAAAACTGCAGGGCCACAAACATTGGGTACTGTAATCTGGAGGGAATCCTATTCTGGAGGGAATCGCTGGGATGTGGGATGGGCAGTAGTAGTTGTGGCCTCCTAAGTTTCCCGAAACAAGTGAACAAAAGAATCCTAGGTGGGCTTCCCTGGTGGCGTACTGGTTGAGAGTCTGCCTGCCGATGCAGGGGACATGGGTTCGTGCCCCAGTCCGGGAAGATCCCACATGCCGTGGAGCGGCTGGGCACGTGAGCCATGGCCGCTGAGCCTGTGCATCCCGAGCCTGTGCTCTGCAACGGGAGAGGCCACAACAGTGAGAGGCCCGCGTACTGCAGAAAAAAAAAAAAAAAAAAAAGAATCCTAGGTGGATCCAGGCAATGGGGAATTCTGTTGAAGCATATTGTGATCTGAAGTTGGTTAACTTTTCAGCTGGGTCAGGCAGGCCCGGGAATGGCAGGGCAAAGGGTTAATTACTCCCAAATCCCTTTTCTATTCATCCAGACCTACCAGTTCTATTCCTACTTCCATGCATTGTAGATAAGAGTGACGTAGTAACTTTAACATGCTCCATCTGCAAAGTTAAAATATCTACCTCCTCACAAGCTCAGAAAACAGTTTGGAGAAAATAGTTATTGTTTCCAGATGTTCTGCGTCTGCCACACGTTTCTCAAAATAGAGTATGACACAACTGGGGGCAATATAGTAATTGCTTTCTTGTTCTAGAACAGCACTATCCATTATGGTAGCTGCTAGCCACTTAAATTAAAATTAAGTAAAATTAAAAATTCAAATCTTTAATCACACTAGCCAAATTTCAAGAGCTCAGTAGGCATATGTGGCCGGTGGCTACTGTATTGGACAAGATAGAATTATGGAACATATCCATCATTGCAGAAAGTCCATTGAATAGTACTGTTCTACAATAAGAATTGTTGTGTTTTTATCTGTACTAGTCAGAAATAAAAATGCCAAAGAGATAACTTTTCCTAAAGATTGTTTATATAAATATCAAAGATATTTCTGTAAAAATATGTACAATGAGTGATCTTACCAAGATCAGAACTTCTTTTATTGGTAGTCATGATGATTACCTCCTGTTACTCTCATCCTCTTATTGGCTAGGATGTGTTTTCATTTACAAACTCAAGAAGAGAGTAAAGTGAATTGAAAAAAATGAGAGTAGTGAATTTAGGCAATTAAATCATGTTAGTGAGAATAAAGGCTTTTGTGGAATCATGTGGAAAATTATTTTGGTAGTCAATTTTTATTTTGGCTGTGAAGATAATTCAGCATCCTTAGAAAATAAGCTCTGAGGTTTCTTCTTTGTGAGGCAAATATGACTGCCTTAGTTACCACACAATTTACAGTCGAAGTATTGTGCTCTTCAAGTACCCTTTTTTTCTTAATAAAAGATGATGCTAAGCTGGGATATATAAGCAAGGCTGCTTGTGTTCTCCAAAGACATTCTAAGAGATCTGCCACATCATGTATCACACGTAGTGCATCACCAACCGGCCTGTAATAGGTTCTCAATACATGTTTCTAGACTTGACTGCAAATCTACAGTCCCTTAAAAATGATACCTAAAAAAAAAGAAAAATGATACCTATTAATTTTCATTACAAAAGAACACGTTCATTAAATACATTGGAAAATACAAGAAAGTTGAAAATTTTTCCCTATGCTCATAATTTCCTTTGTCTTTTTCAGCTATGCATTTTTTAAAAGGGTGTAATTACACTAGAGTTTGAACCTTCACATTATAGGCTATGTGTTAACTGCTCTGGCTAGACCTGTTGTGCAAGTCTGAAGAGGTGGACTCTTTATGAAAGATATTTGATGGAGGGAGGAAGCGAAGGAAAATTTGTAAAACCTTCTCTCTTTAAGCATACCTCACTCATATACATCTTAACATGCTTACACCTGTTAGCATTTAGAGACCATTCTTTGACATGTGAAAAGAGAAACAGGTGCAGCTAATTTACACTGCCTGTTAAGTTCCCATGGGTAAAGTGGTAACCAAAACAGAAAAGAAAAAATCTGGGCAGCTGGGTGATGTATTAGCTTAATAACAAATTTCCAGAGCAGTAACGCAGTATTTACATTTGCTTTGGCTTGGGGGGGCGTGGCTTCGAAGTAGGGGCCATCCATCTTTCGGGTCGGGGCGTGGTGGGAGGAGGGCGAAGGCTCTGCCCTTCCTGGCTGCGGTTGGCAAAGCCTGGAACCATCCTAGGTAGTCTGGGCGGGACTGGAGCGTGCTAAGGGCGGGACGTCCCAGGCCGGGGGCGGGGCCGGGTGCCGAGCGCGCCCCTAAGACCGCGCGCCGGTCACGTGCCGCACGGGTCTGCCGTAAATAATCCGGGCGCGCGCGCGCTCGTGGGGCCGGCCGCGCGGAGGGGCGGCGCCACTTCGCGGAGTGGTGCTTGGCTTCCTTGCGCTCCACCCGGTTCCCGGCGCAGGGATCCCCTAGACCGACGTTCCGTGGGGCCGCGAGTCTTCCGGGGGTGCGAGCCAGGTGATGGCCGCTTCCTGGGCGTGAGGCGGGCAGACGGGGAGCCTGCGGTTGTGGTCCCAACCCCGGGAGCTCTGGGAGCCCGGGTGACAGCGTAGGTCAGTTTCCTAGGCCGGTTCCCCTGCGAACGGTCTCCCCCCTTGCCTGGTGGTGGGGGAGGTCTGTCCGCGCGTGGTGGGGGGCGAGGCCGCGTCTCCCGCGCGTTTCCGAGGATGGTCAGGGTCGTGGCCTGGAGATGCCGGGCTTTGAGCCAGAGCTAGGCTTCCACGAAGTCCCTGGCTGCTCCAGCTCTGCGAGGAAGTTAGTTGTACAAGCAGCAAGATGCTGGCATTTGTTGCATTTCCACTTTGGGTGCTAGGACTTTGTCCTGGTGCCACATGCATTCCCTACTAAGTCATTAGCTGCTTGCTTTCTCGGTACTTGGATGTGTGCATTCCAACTTTTAGTTTCCTACTGGCGTGAAGAGGATTGATTCACAGTGGAAGTCACGAGCTGTTCACGTGACCATTCTCACAGTGTACCTCGTGCTCCATTCTACTAGCATGAAAGACTATCAGAGGAATTCAGAAACAGTGTGAAAGATGGCAGCAGCACAAGAGAAACAAGGATTCATTTACCCGGGGGCCCTGCTGATTGGCAGGAGGCGTTGAAAAGGGTTATCCTGATGTAGTTAATATTGGTTTTCAATTGTGAAAGTCTTTGCTTTATGCAGATTGTATTGTGAAGTTGAACTGTTGGCAGACTATGTTAATTTAAACTAGACTGTTGCAAATTTAGCGATTAGGCTTTTGTGGATAGCTGATAACATAATGAAATCAGCTTTAAAATCAGTGATGTGTTTTCCTTGAAAATCTCAGCCGTTGTATTGTAATTGATGCATCTGGATACACCTCTTGACTCAGAATTTGGAAAATACTTTGATTTGTTTTGATGGCTTAGCAATGTTCGTGGTCTGACTCTGAGGCAACGAATTTTTTGCAGCCGGTGTGCCTAGGTGTATTTTCTGAATTCCCCAGCTGAACTTTTAAAGATCTCTGTATTAATTACAGAATAGTTATAAAATTCAACCATTTTTCATCCCCAGGTTCTAAACTAAGGGCTCTATCTCACAATCTATGGGGAGGGGTGGGGGGAGAGGAGAAAACTGTCAGTAACGTACCTTTTAAAATTTATCTTTTTCTTTTCTCTCAGGCCGAGCAACTCTCCCAGCATTGAGCAACTGATATGCAAAATAGGAGTTAACTGCTGAAAGTTGAGTAAATTTATCTGGAGCAGTTGTTGTGTATCAGTGTAGGGTTTTACCAGGGTCTGTTTATCAGATGACACTTGCTAAATATCTCCTTGTTCGTCAGCAGAAATTTGGGCGGGGGGGGGGGGGGGCGGGACTGGCTAACCCTTGTCTCTGGAGGCTGCTCAGCCTTACAGGTATTATTTGCACAGCACTTACACCTGTAATTCAGAGCAGCTAGATGTTATTTCTGTGAAAATTGCTTTCCCACTCTTCCCCCAAAGCAAAGGGAAATGATACTTGTTTAGAACCAGCAACTAGGTAGAAAAATACAGCCAGTTTCTTTTGTGTGATAACATGGTGCAGTGTCTATTTAACAAATTTTTCTTCATGTCGCTTTATTTTACTTAGACATATCTATCATTATAATACCTCAAACTTGACACTTTGACAGTTTCTTACCTCTTGCTATTGCTAGGAGCTGAGCTTTTGTACATTATGTGTATTCACTGAGAAAAGTAGTCAACAGAAAGTGGAAATCAGCCTAACTCATAACATATGGAGGATAGAGCAAGCACATGTAAGAAATTTGAAGTGGTTAAGCCAAGTCTGGTGGTAATTAGAACTTTATTGATTTGTAAATTCTTTCCAGCTCCTAGGAAGAGGACAGGTGTTAGCAGTATAGCCACCAGCTGATACCAATCTCACCAGGATTCGTTAATGACGTGTCAGAAAAGATTCTTGCATTCTTTACAGAATATATTGATGATCATAATGTCATATAAGTATCTTACAGGATGTTCTTGATCCCTAGAAATGTTGGATTTTTTTCTCCTACCTGACCTCATCCACTAATAAGGTGGGCAAGTATAAGAAATACTTTTTAATGCCTAAAGTAAGAGGATACTAGGTCACTAACTTTTTCTGAGTTGTATTCATCAGCCAGCAAATAGGAAATTACTGTACTATACAGTGAAAGTGGTCTTTAACTGTACAGTTTCCTATCATGTGAGTGGAAAGTAACCACGTTTTTACTTTGTTGTTTAAAGTTTTCCTTTAAAGAGAAACTTCTGGCCGTATGGTGGATAACTGGTCAGTATTATTACACGTTACATTAAGCTTGGAAGATAATTTTCAAATGTGAAATAAAATGGGAAACATTTAAATACATTTTATCAAAAATTTAAGGAATTTTTTCCTTGGAAGGTAACAGTTGATCAGCCTCCTGGTTGGTATTATTATCTAAAACTGTATTTATCTTATTTGTGGACTTCTCTGCCGTTTGCTTCTATGGGCCAAACCTGTTTTGAAACAATAGGTAATAGTTTTTATTAACTATTTATTAACAATAGTTTTTATTAACTATTTATTAACAGTAGAATCTACAAAGTTCAAATTGAAATCAGGGCTGCGTCTGAGGGTTAGTTCTTGTTTGTGAAGCAGATAAAATGTATAGCAACCTAAGGTTTAAACAATTTCATAAAGCAAGGCCATGAAGCTTATTTTGTTTTCAACAGTTTTGTTAAACATTTACATTTTCAACTGATGAAAGGTAAAATAATAAATAAATAGGCAGCAAGTAGGCTTGTTCTTTTCTTATACCTGTATGGCATCCAAGTCAGTGTGGGTACGTAGTGAATAAGAGACAGTAATGTAAATAAGTCGAATATAAAGTAAATAATTTGGTATAGGCATTTTACATTGATTTCAATGGCTTACAAACCCTGGCAAGACATATTACAATTATAGCCAGGTGTCTATCGTTTCTCCTGCAAAAGAGGTGATGTTATTTATCAGGACACAGGGTCCTGCTGAAGTTAGAGAAAAAGTTTCACTGAATTAAAAATTAAGTGATTTTTAATTTAATTTCATATTTTTAAAAAAGGCAAGTGCTTCCTAGAATAGACTTTAAAATTTGCTGTCATTTTCCTTAAATGGCCATGTTTTGGATGTCTCATTTCAGTCAGTACATCTTCTTAAAATGAGGGGATTAAGCTATAATTCAGATTCAGCTTCCTCAGTGCTCATACAGGAACAATAACTAGGATCAGAGACCTTTAATTTTAGAGGCTGAATTGAGTTTTATAAATATATAGCACTAATAATATTTCATCCCTCGATACGAAGTTGTAGATTCTGGTTGTGGCTATTAAAGCCATACCCTTGGCAATCAACTTTATCTTTGTACTTTTCAGTTTCTTCATCTCTAAAATCAGTCTTAGCTTAAATATGAATCTATCTACCAAAGCTAAATTTCTAAACCAAGAAAAAAATGCATTTCATTATTTGTGTTATCACAAATGTCATAGTTCTATATATACATATTTGTATATGCCTATGTACAAATAGGTATATGCACACATACACGCATACACTGAGGAATCTGTGATCACATAAAAGAACTTAATGATTGCTTGCTAGGAACTAATAAGATTGAGAGCAAACCTCTGTTTCTATCGCCATGTTTTAACATAGTCACTTTAATTTTTTAATATTTTCCTTATATTAAAAATACAATATTGGCAGGAAAAATATTGGAGGAAGAAAGCGCCATTAAGCAGGTAACTCGTGTACTTCGGAATTCAGTGCTGAGCACACTAGAGACGTTTTTGTTTTAAAGACTTAGTTTGTAAGATATATGTATTCATAAATAATTTTTCTCACTATTCAAATCTCTGGTATACAGTATATTTCAAATATTATTTTAATGTATTAACAAGCGTAAAATCAATATCTGAGAATTTTAAAAATCACAACATATAGTCATGACGAGTTTTGAATAATTAGCTTCCTTTGGCTCTGTTGATAGTACAAAAGCTATTTCTCAATTGTTAGAGCCAAATTTCAGATACTTCCTCTTTTTTTTTTTTTTTTTTTTAAGTTTTGGGCCTCACTGCGCGGCACGTGGGATCTTAGTTCCCTGACCAGGGATCGAACCCACGCTCCTTGCAGTGGAGGCGTGAAGTCTTAACGACTGAACCCCCTCATTTTTAAAAAAAATAGTGGTAAAATACATATAACATGTTTTTAACCATTTTAAAGTATACTGTGCAGTAGCCATCACCACTATCCATCTCTAGAACTTTCTCACCATCCCAAACTGAAACTCTGTGTCTATTAAGCACTAACTCCCCCTTTTCTCCTCTCCCAGCTTTTAATAACCACCATTCTACTTTTTGGTGGCGTGAATTTGTCTACTCCAAGTATCTTATATTAGTGGAGTCATGTATTTGTCCTTTTGTGTCTGGCTTATTTCACTTAGCATGACGTGTTCAGGGTTCATGATTGTTGTGTCACGTTTCAGAATTTCATTCCTTTTTAAGGCTGAATAATAGTCTGTTGTATGTATATACATTTTGCTCATCCATTCATCCCCCAGTGGACACTTGGGCTGCTTCCACCTCTTGGCTCTTGTGAAGAATGCTCTTGTGATCATGAATGTGCAGGTATCTCTTTCAGCAGTTCCTTCTTTAAATTCTTTTGGGTGTATACTCGGAAGTGGAATTCCTGGATCATATGGTAATTCTATGTTTAAGTTTTTGAGGATTCACCATACTTTCCTGATGTTTTATAATGTCCAGTTAAATATTGCTGTATGTATGATCGAATAAAGTTAGCCTGAGATCTTTGAATTTTAACTCTTCAAACAAACACCTTTAAGAACTCTGTTAAAGGACACATCATTTAATATTCTCAGTGTCTGGTACTCGGGAATTAGCTCTGATTGTTGAACTTCACTGTCTTTGATTTCTCTAGGAATTTTCTACTTTGATTCTGTAGAAATAGTAAAGAAAAGTAGCAGTTCAACTTGTAAAATAGTAGACCTCTGATGGAATTGAATGTTGATTGCCCTTTAAGCTACAAGTTTCAGGGTCTCTGCCAAGATTTCAGAGTTGTTAGGGCCACAGAATTTATCCACTGTAGTGAATGGGGATTTAGTGGCATGGATTATCAAGTATGGGGACCAGTTTAATTAGGTAATATACAGTGTTTACACAACAACAAAACAGAAATTCACTTTCCACAAAATAATTTAGAATTAGAAGCTTGGCTTCCCCAGTGGACCTTGGAGGAGAGGAAACATAAGGCAAAACATAAAGTCTCTAGTCTCCTAGTTTTTGAAGCTCAAAATGTTTTTGACTAGTTATTTCCTCGAAAACATTCTCTTGGCCATTAAAATCTCATTCATTAATCTTAAAAACAGAGTTTGGAATTGCGTGAATGTGAAAAGAGTGGCTGAAAACATCCACAAAGAGTTACTGAAAAATACTATGTGTGCTGATAGGATGTGGCTCAAGTCTAGTCTCATAAGATACATTAAGGGATTACTTGTCTTTCTTGTGGCTTAAACATGAGAGACAGTGCATTTTGAAATAAGCTCTCATGAGTCCAAAGAAAGTTTTTTAACATCTCTTCAACATTTGAATTCTCTGATTTTTGTATTTTTTCTGAAGTTAACTGTTAACCACAAATTATTTATAAATTAGAGATGTATCAAATTAAAGAAGCAGTGATAGTCCTCAGTAATCCTGGAGTGTATATTTAAAAAAGGTATGATTTTTGGTATGATCTTAATTCATTTCCTGTGGCATATAAGGAAAAAGAACTTCATTTTTTGATCACTGGATAAAGGTGTACCACTTACAATGAACATGTTACTCTTAGGCCTTCCTATCGGTATTGCTTTGTTCTTGAAAAACTAATTCCACGTTCATCCATCTGTCCATTTAATTAATATTTGGTTGCCTGCTCTGTTCTAGGCACCTTGCTGGGTACTAGGGATATAGTGGGGACACATAAGAAATGTGGGACCCTTTTTCCCATTAAGTTTACAGTGTAGTGTAGGGAGAGCCAAAGAAATGACCATATGTGCACCTACAGACTGACATTTGTGGCAAAAATAAGGTGCTGTGAAGGTTTTATAAAGGGGATCTAGTGGAAGTTGGGAGTGGAGATGGCAAGTCAGACCTCTTGAGAAATGTGGATAGTAATTTTTTTGTACAGTTGACTTGTATAACATAAGTTATTGGGAATTCCCTGGTGGTCCAGTGGTTAGGACTCTGCACTTTCACTTCCGTGGCCCCGGTTCAGTCCCTGGTCAGGGAACTAAGATCCTGCAAGCTGCGTAGCATGGCCAAAAAAAAAAAAAAATGTCTGTGTGTGTATATATATATATATATATATATAAAACATATAAATATAAACACATACATATTAATATATATGTTAAAAATATATAATAACATAAAACATAACTTATTCTAATGTAAGGCCTGCTTTTATTCATTAGTGTGTCACCAAAGTTTAGAACAATGCCTGGACCGTGGTCAGCGCTCATTTAAGGGTTTTTTTAATTAATTAATTTTTTTGCGGTACGCGGGCCTCTCACTGTTGTGGCCTCTCCCGTTGCGGAGCGCAGGCTCCGTACGCGCAGGCTCAGCGGCCATGGCTCACGTGCCCAGCCGCTCCGCGGCATGTGGGATCTTCCCGGACCGGGACATGAACCCGTGTCCCCTGCATCGCGGACTCTCAACCACTGCGCCACCAGGGAAGCCCTAAGGGTTTATTGATAGTAACACTGTGATAGTAGAGATAGGGAAAGTGTTGTTGGCCCTGGAGGTGATGGGGAAACTGCAGCTTCTTGTGGATGTCATGTTGGGCACCTTCCTAGCCCAAGCTGGCTACCTAGATGCTGACCTTAGGAATAAAGTTTTGGGTACTATTGATGTATCAAATTCTGAATCTTCAGGTGTGCACAGATGGCAGTGGACTTTTAGTTACAGTGGTTCTTGGATGAAGAAAAAACAATGAATGTTTTTATGTCTTGGTTTGGAACATCTTCTGAGTTTCTTTGCAGCATAGCTGAAAGGAACAGAATGATCATTTTGTTTTACTGTAGTACAGCTATCAAGAAGTTTGCTTTGTCTTTAAATTACAGGTATTTTTGGAGTTGTGCTATTTTGACTGGGTGTTAGAGCCACTAGGAAATTATTTTGTTATAAAATTGTGTTTTTACTGTTTTCTGCTCCTAACATAAAGTAATTTGTTTATGGAAGTACGTTCTAAATGTATATATGATTTTACAAAATTGTTTCTAAAGGGAGATGGGGGAAGTGTCGGCCCACCCCGCAACTCCTACCACTCCTTTCTAAAGTAATAGAAGTTTATAAAGGAAAAGTATTGAAAATGCCTGTTTGCATTTTGGAATTTACCCTCAAGGTCTTGCTTATTTGACTAAGTCCCAGGTGTTACAGTTGGCAAACCTTTAGAGTCTGCTCAGCCTGCAGGTAGAGTAGCTGGTTTTAATGGATGTGGTGGGAAATTGCTTTAAAAAGGAGAGAATGAATTGTTTTTAAGAATATTTTTTAATCAGACAGGTGCCTGTGTTAAAATGAACACATATGGAATTTAGGCATAAAGCAACAAGAGTGTTAATTTTCTGTCTCGGTGAAATTTAGCTGGCCTTGTACCCTTTTTAATTTTCAAACAACCTATTTACCTCTGTTGCCTCTCCCCTCCATGCCCCCCTCCCCATCCTGTCTCATAGTAAGACTCCTCTTGCCTATGAAGATACCTAAGAATCTGTTTATCTTCGTAGGAAATTGGCAGCATCAGACAGGAAGGAGCTCTACCCAGCTCTCCCCCCCCCCCCCGGCCTTAGAGTTGGTGCTTCCTCTTTTCAAGGCTGATCCTTGCTTGGGCTTTTCATCCATCTACTTCAGGCTCCTCTAGGATCTTTTTCATCTCTCTTCCCTCCTTCCTCCTGTCTTTCAAGCTTTTCCTCTCTTCTGGCTCTTGCCCCACAACCTACGAACGTGCCCAGGTATCTAATATCCGAAAACTGAAGCTATCCCCAGCCCTTCGAAACAGAGTTGATTTCAAGGAATCTGCTGTACTCTCTCCCCATCATCCCACTTTCACTCCTCAATTTACCCACATCTATTTGCCTCTGTCATTTCTACTTAAAATATTCTTGAGATCATCAGTGGCCTAGCTGCCAAACCAGTCGGCATTTTCAGGCCTTGTCCCTGCTCTTCCTTTGACATTTCACACCTATCCAACCCCTTGAAACACTCTCGCCTCTTGGTTTCAGTGCTGTCGCCCTCTCCTGTCCCCCTGTCCATGCTTAGACCTTTCTTGCTGGATCATAGTGACTGGCCGCCTTCACCTTCAGTGTTGGTCTTCTCCCAGTAAGAGGTCTTATTTACCCCTATGATTTTAATGACTACTGACGTGCTGATAACTCCCCCCATTTTAATTCTAGCCTAAACTTTCTTTTTTTTTTTTTTTTTTTTTTTTGGCGGTACGCGGGCCCCTCACTGCTGTGGCTTCTCCTGTTGTGGACGGAGCACAGGCTCTGGACGCGCAGGCTCAGCGGCCATGGCTCATGGGCCCAGCCGCTCCGCCGCATGTGGGATCTTCCCGGACTGGGGTATGAACCCACGTCCCCTGCATCGGCAGGTGGACTCTCAACCACTGCGCCACCAGGGAAGCCCAAGCCTAAACTTTCTTTTGCTCAGGCTGGTATTAGCTGATTGCTTATTGGACATCTCCCTCTCTGTTTCCCGCAGGAATCTCAAACTCACCACGACCAAATGGAATCACATCTTCAACCAAGATTGTTTCTGGTGTAACGGTTGTCCATCAGGGTTGGAAACCTTCTTCATCCTGCTGGTCTTGGTGACCTCATTTTTCAAGTCCCTGCTTAAATTTCACTTTCTCTGTGATTCCTTCCCATACTAATGCAGGTAAAGGGCTGATCATTCCCTTTGTCCTCTGTACAGCCACCGTCCCTTGTTCATTACTGTACTTGGCACATTTGGTATGATTGTGTGCATGTTTGCCCTGTCTGGGGGACAGGGACTGTATTGTCCATCATCATACCTCCAGTGCCTGTAGCAGTCTCTGTACTGCTGGGTACTCAGCAAACCTTTGAATAACTCTTAATTCCAATTGCAGCACTAATGAGCAGCTGTCCTGGTTAATATGATATTATAATGAGCTGTTTAAGTAGATAATGGATTTAATTTTACCCTCTTCATATTTATTTTACAGAAGTTGAAAAACTTAAAAAAAATTTTTTTTTTTCTGTAAACCCAATGTAGTGAGAACATAAACAATTTCTAGTATGTTCTGAAGATACTTACTTCAAATGTTCTTTGATTCATTCTTAAAAAGCAGGAAGAGGGGGCTTCCCTGGTGGCGCAGTGGTTGAGAGTCCGCCTGCCGATGCAGGGGACACGGGTTCATGCCCCGGTCCGGGAAGATCCCACATGCCACGGAGCGGCTGGGCCCGTGAGCCATGGCCGCTGAGCCTGCGCGTCCGGAGCCTGTGCTCCGCAACGGGAGAGGCCACAACAGTGAGAGGCCTGCGTACTGCAAAAAAAAAAAAAAAAAAGCAGGAAAATGATATTTCTGTTGTCCTATCTTCAAGTTCACTGATTCTTCTGCCTGCTCAAATCTGCTTTTGAATCCCTCAAGTGAATTTTTCATTTCAGTTACTGTACTTTTCAGCTGCAAAATTTCTTTTTGGTTTCCTTTTAGGCTTTTATTCTCTTAGGACATCTCTTATTTTCTCCACCCACAGCTAAAGAATACTTTCACCATTGTTCTGTCTAAACAAAATTCAGGGGAAAAATTGTTATTAAAAAAATTTCCTTCTGAAATTCAAGAAAATATAGACATATTTACAGTCTAAGAAATTATATGCAATCTAGCCATGCATTATTTTTTTTTTTTTGGAGGGCATACCGTGCACTTGTGGGATCTTAGTTCCCCAACCAGGGATTAAACCTGAGCCCTGGGCAGTGAAAGCGTGGAGTCCTAACCACTGGACCACCAGGGAATTCTCTAGGCTTTCTATCTCTTTATTTTAAGTTTGTTCATACATTTTCTTGACTTTCTCCATATATTCATTTAGTTCTTTGAGCATTTTTAAGACATTTTTTGAAGTCTTTGTCTAGAATTTCTGCCATCAGTTCTTTTTCAGGGACAGTTTCTGTTGATTTATTTTTTTCCTTTGAAGGGGCCCTGCTTTCCTGTTTTCTTTATATGCCTTGTGATTTTTTTTTTTTTTTTGGCTGCTGAAAACTGGACATTTGAATCTAATGTAGTAACTCTAGAAATCAAATACTCCTCTTCCTCGGGGTTTGCTAATTTTTTGTCTTTTTGTTTGTTTCTTTTTGATTGTTGTAGACTGCCTTTCTGCTGAGGGCCAGCCTAAACTTAAGGTTGTCTCATGTCTTTTTTGAGACTTTGGTGGGCATGAACAGTCACATTGTAATTTTCCCCATATATGCAGTTGTTTGTGAATGTCCTATTCTTTACAAGAGGGAAATTAAGGGGAAATTTAAGCGGGAAAACAGAAAAAAAGAAGAGGGGGGAAAAAGGTTGCTGGCCCTTTAAATCCTCTGGCAGTCCAGGCCACCGGAGAGGCTTGCAGCGAGGGTGCCGGTGCAACAACAATGGCTGCCCACTTCTTTGTCTGCATTTCTGTGGTCAGAAGCAGCAATCAGTGATCAGAGTCTGCCTCCCCAGTATTTGGAGGACAGGGTCCTTTTTGCTGATGGCGGGCTCCAGCAAGCTGCTCCAGAAGCACATGCACAGGTGCCTGCTGAGTGGCTGGAGGTGGGGGTAGGGAGCTGCTACCCCTAAGAGCTGAAATTAACCCCATTTAGCTTCCAAGTCTTCCCTGGCAGTTGCAAGCCTTCTGGAGGTTCCAGAGTTCCAAAGAATTGTTAGTTACATCAGACAGAGTCGGCCAGTGCAGTTGTTGTGTAGGTGGGGAGACAGATCCCTGGTATTTGTTCCTTGGCTATCTCCTGGAACCCTCTGTGTATTTTGAAATTATTTCGTCTTGTCAAATTGTTGCCTCTCCCTCTGCAACATACGAAGGATTGTGTGAATGTTATTATAATATATAATATGCATAATATTATTAGTTTACTGGAGTGCACGTTTTCTGTTAATTCCAGCATTTGGTGTGTTTAATCTTTTTATTTTTGCTAATCAGGTAGGCAAAAAAATATCATTGTGTTTGATTTATTTGCATTTAACTGATTAGTATGAAAGAAATTTGTATTTTTTCTCGGAATTGCTGTTCATAACGTTTTGACATCAATGCTTTAAATTTGGTTGTAGTCCTTTATAGTTGGCTTGAGGCTTGGGAAGAAAATATGAGAGTTTATTTGTAAGTATCGTAGCTCCAGGATTCTTATCTGTAATTTATTTTCTCACAAGTTTCTTGCATTGTGTTAATTTACATTTCAGCCTTATGATATTTCTATACAAACCGCTGAATTGCCGTATTTTTACTTTATATCTGGTTATTGATGTTGTACTAATAACTATTTACAAAATACCTTTCATAGACACAGTCTTACAACAGGTCATGAGGTTGATTGTATTTTGCAGGTGCGGAAACGGAAGCTTTGAGAGAGTAAGAAACTTGCCCAGATGTCCAGTGCACTTTTTCAGTAATAATACAAAGGGCACGGAGTCTCAAGGTCAAGTTTTGGCCCTGCAGCTGATTCATTTAATCAGTTCTTGTGTCTATCTTATTAGCTGCAGAATGAAGATGATTTTTTTCCCTTTTATCTGTTAGATAATATCCAAAAGCTAATATATGTTCTTCGATAATAGCAGTGTTATTATTTTTTAAATCTAGAAATGAGCACAGAAGCAGAGCAACAGCTTCTCCATCATGCCAGAAACGGCAACGCTGAAGAAGTAAGACAGTTATTGGAAACCATGGAAAGGAATGAAGTAACTGCTGACATTAACTGCAAAGGTAACCTTTGAATGGACTTTTTAGCTTTTTCTTATGAGTATGTACTACTTTATCATTTATTTAGCACTAATCTTTCTGAACTAGAAATAAATTTTCATCTCTTATCCTAGGAAGAACCCCCATAAGAGTGGATACTCTCCTTCTCCCCTCTAAGTCAGAGAAATTGAGATCCAGTCTTAATATTGTCATGGGTCCTAAACCTTATGAACTACAAGGGTGACCCCCGAGTCCACAGGATGCATGCTATGATAATTTCTTTTTCTCGAAGACGTTGTAGGCGAAGCGTGTGAAGCACCTTAGAAATATTGTCAGACAGGATCGTACCCTCACTGAGATTAGTAGATTACTAGCTCAAACTAGTCTGCATTGCACAATATGTACAGAATATGGAAGCTATGAAGTGCAGGGTGTTAGGGAACATATAAGAAGTATGTAACTGGAACTCGAAGGATTAGCTTCTTGGAGGAAATTATTCTAAGGTGATATATGAAGAGTACGTAGACTTAACCAAGTAAAAATAGAGAAGAAAGGGGGTCAAGGCAGAAGAAACGTCATATGCCAAGGTCCTGAGGTGAGAAGCAGCCCAGATGGCAAGGGCTTTTGCAGGCAGGAGGGGTGAGGGATAAGGCTAGGTGGGTAGGTAGCAGCCAAATCACAATGTGCTTTGTGTAGCAAGGTTACAAGTATATTAAACTCAGGGGTGCAGAGAAATAGGCTTTATTTTCTAAATTGGCTCTGATATTTCAACAAGCGCCTTCTCATTTTGGGAGTTTGGAGGACTAAATATAAGTCTTTGGGTCCCTCCATTTCAGTAGCTTTTTTGATAAATGATTGGCCTCCCAGAGCCTCTCACCTGTGTCTTCCCCATCTCACCTGAGGTGGCCTGTAAATGTAAAGGCGAGCCTTGTTCTGTGTGGACGGGCTTTGGTCCCTTGGTAACCTGTCTTCCTAGTGCCCCTGAAGCATTTGTAGCTGAAGTAAAACTCAGAGTCAAATGCAGGTTTTTCATAAGCACAGGTGGTGCTCCTTGGCTGTGTTGGGAGTCTCATCCTAGCTCTTGTTGGCTTTGTGTCACCCTGAACCTCTCATGTCTCCCTGTGGCACGTGGCCTAGGCTTGCTGGTTCACCTCGGCCACACTCCTGTGGGTGTGACCTTGGGGGTGTTGAGTGACCCATGGGGGCTCGGAGCAGCTCTAGGTAGCCAACATTTGGCCTTCCCGCTGCCTGCACTACTGAGTTTACTTTGACGTGGCCACCGTGCAGGTTGGTGCTAGGCTAGGTGGCCTGGTAGGGGACCTTTTCGTAGCATCCTACATGCCACTGCCTGTTCTCAGTGTGCCCTCGACTTATCTCACTCTCCGGGCTTAGAATCAGGAGCCACATGCCCCGTTTTACGTCTTTTCCTCTCCCACAGCCCTCTGTCACTGACAGGTATTTTGTTCTGCTGTGTCACATTCTCCTGTCATAGAGCAGCAAACTTCATGGCCTCACCCTCCGTGTGGAAGGAGTATTATCTTTGTAGCAGTGAAGAAACCACGCTCTGAGTTGTCCAGAAATTACAGTCTGAGTCGGTTCTTGGAATGCTAAAGGAATTCTAAAAATCCTTCTCATCCTTCAACAGAAACCTCGTTCTTAATCTTTACCTTGGGATTCTGTTTTGAATGCCAGAAACATGCCTGGTTTGATGATCTTCAGCAACCCTTTACTTTCTACCAACCACCGCGCCTCACCCATGGTTGCCTCAGGCTAGTTAGTGGAGAGTCACCTACTTGGAAATGTAAAACTGAGAGACAGATGTTACTGCTTTTTCAAAATTTCACCCTCATTATACCTGTCAGTCAGACTTGTCTTAAGGGCAATTTGAAGGGTTTATGTAGAGGAACAACGTAATCAGGTGATGTGAGTTCACCCCACAGAAGTGAGTGGGGAGGGCTGGGGCTGGGTGTGTGAGTGTCTCCACATGGGAATCACTATGCCTGGCATTTCTTGGTTTTCTTTTCTATCTCATTTTGTTTTTCCAAACCCTGAGAAATTGAGAAAATGGTAAAGTGTAGTATAATTCTTCTGCAAGAATTAAAGCTCAACAATCAACATAGAGATGTTACTGGTTGGGAGGAATCCACTAATGTCAAGTTTAAGGGAGAGAGGGAAGCGCTGACGTGCATTTGAAGGTTAAGGTCAACACTTCTAGGCTAGGGGCACAAAGGAAGAGCTAATTGGGCAGTTTGGCTTGTAGCTGTTGCTGTTATGAGTGTGTGTTCATGGTCCCATCTGTTGCTAATGGCGAGACATTCTTGCAAATGAAATAAATACTAATATGTTTATACGCATAGCATGCTTTGTATAAATTCTATGAGTGATCTAAAAGATAAGTTTTTGAAAGCAAAATAAGAGCTTATTTTGGCAACATCAACACATGATTTTTTTTTTTTTTTTTTTTTTTTGTGGTACGCGAGCCTCTCACTGTTGTGGCCTCTCCCGTTGCACAGCACAGGCTCCAGCTGCGCAGGCCCAGCGGCCATGGCCCACGGGCCCAGCCGCTCCGTGGCATGTGGGATCCTCCCAGACTGGGGCACGAACCCGTGTCCCCTGCATTGGCAGGCGGACTCTCAACCACTGTGCCACTAGGGAAGCCCTCAACACATGATTTTGTGTAGTGCTGTCCTGTTGCTTTGCTGGAAGGTCTGCATGGGAAGTTACTTGAGTATTACCCGTAACATCTGCTGGTGTTTCCCAGTGTTTAATATTCAGTATAGGGTACAGTTTTCTGTAAATATTTCTAAACTTGATATTTTTATTGATAAAAAAATTTTGGGTGTCCATAATAAGTTGTAAAGAGTATAAAGGATACTTGGAGCATTATATTTTCATGACTTAATAGCTCATTTGCTTATTTATTTTTTTATGTAGATACTGATTTGTTGATAGGGGAAAGTATCTCTGTGACATTATTTACCAAAGTGAAATTAAAAAGTAGTTTTAATTATTAAAGATTATCAAGAACTTGTAGAGTATGGCCCTTTTTTTTTTAAACATTTTTACTGGTATTTGGAGTATTTTAAGAATTATTTAGGATTCTGTAAATTGACTCCTTGATTCAGAATCCCATGTGGAAGCACTAGATGGTGAGGAGACCCGTTCAGAAGCAGCAGCTCAGAGGAGACTGTTGTGGTTAAATGGGAGTAGAAGCAATGGGAATGGTGAAAAGTAGGTATAGTTAACATTTAGGAGGTAGAATTGATAGGACTGATTAAGTTGGGCAGGGGTGAAAAGGAGAAAGGCAGACGAGTGGTGCTTATTTCTGACTTGAGAAGAGAGGTGAATAATGGGGCAGTTCATTGTGAAAACGATGTGGGAGGGGGAACAGGTGTTTTTTCTGTGCACATGTGTATGTGTAAGGTAAGTGAGTTCAGCTTTGTACCTCCTGAGCATAAGATATTCTTGTATCGTCCAAATGGAGGTGAATAGTAGAGAGTTGGAAATGGAAATACGGATTTTGAAGTGAAGAGCCTATAAACAAAGCAGTGAGAAAGGGCCAAGAGGTGTCATTATTGGAGATTCTAGTAATGAAGGATAATCAGAGAAAGTCGAGTTTCCACAGAACCCTGGGAAGAAGTGCAGGACTGTGGAGGCTCTTGGCCTGGGCTGTCAGATGCCGTCCAGTGACGCGGTGCGCTGGCTGCTGAAAAGTGCCCCTGGGATCCAGTGACACCATTTATTGGTAAAAGTTGAGGACAGTTTTAGTGATGCAGTGGGAAATGAACCTGGTCTGCAGTGGGTGGGTAGCTGATGGGAGGGAACGCGAGGTGGGAAGCGTGAAGACTGGGGGGGGGAGGGGAGGAGCGTGAGGAGGACAAGGGCTGGAGGGCGCCCGGGACCAGAGGGGGGGGGTTGGGTGCCTTTGCTTGTTAGGTGGACAAGACGCAAATCCTCACCTGCTCCTTCCTATTCCCAACTAAAGAGGGAGAGGTTGAAGATGAGGAGGAAAAGGAGTACTTGGGAAGCAGGGGGGCATGGGATCCGGGATCCAGGAAGCGTGATTATTCTGAGGCCTCAGGAGGAAGGATGGGTGCCTGTGGGTAGAGGTATGGGGTGGATTTGGTGCCAGGAAGCCCAGGGAATCCTATGAAAGCTTCTCTTTTCTTTGTGAAGCTAAGAGATCAGATCATTTGCTAAGAAGCAGGTGTCTGGGTAAGAGGCTTGAGGGGAGTGGTGAGGATTGAAATACCTGTGCTGGAACATAGGAGGGACACCTGAACCGCAGTGTGGGAAGGATTGCCGGGCAGCAGTGAAGGCTTTGCTGAAGTATGAGATCCTGACTTTATGGAGCCATGAATCCACAAGGTTTTGTTATTTTTCTTCCACCACTGTTAGCAACCTGGGTGTGGTTATAGAAAAAATTGAGCTAGTGTGTTTATCAGGCTTCGGGGTTTTTCTAGGCTGCTGTGACAAAGATAGGATATTGAGGAAATGTTGAAGTGAGGGACCAAGAAATAGATGCTGGATTTACCGAAGGAAGTGACGATGGTGGGGGTATTTACATAGAGGGAAAGCGATTAAAGAACTGGAGGGTCAGTTCAGTTGAATGAAGAGCAAGTCTGGGGTTTTGCCTGTGTGAGGAAGTGGGAAAGTGGGCACTCTGTGGGAAAGTGGGCTTTCTGTGTTCCTGAGTTCAGACGTGATGATGACACCCAGACTCTGGCCCTGGGGTTGGGTACCCCACGTGGAGCAGAGGCCAGGTTTGCGGGGAAGTGAGGGAAGCTGAGAGTCGGAGACACCAGGATACTGGCTCGTAGTAGTCACCCCTAGGATGGTGGCAGGATTTGCCGCAGGGAGAAAGACTGCTGCCCAGAGTTAACTGGTGAGGGGTGAGCCACTGGAGGCCGGTAGATGGCGGCAGAGAAAGCATTTGCAGGGCGGGTAGCGATGCTTAATGTCAGAACCCTCAGAGGAGGGGTTGTAACACGAGAGAGGTCATTGACCAAAGACCACGTTGGGTTTTGACGTGGAAATTCACGTGGCTCTGTGCCATGAGGACCAGTGGGGGTGTGGGAATGGGGGAGCCTCCCCCCGAGGGATAAAGGAGAATCATTGTCATCAGGAAGAGCTAGGTTAAGGACAGAGGGTAAAGAGAAATGTTCCATGCAATAGACTATGGCTCTAGGACGTATTGCCTGTGGAATTAGGGGTTCCAGAGGGCACCCATTTGAGAGGGAACAGTTATGGGAGTTTGGTAAGTGGCAAACAGTCACAGGGACACTGTTGGCGGTGACAGTCCCTCTGGGAGCTGTTAGAGCCCTGTTCTGGGTACACTGAGGCTGGTGGCGGGCTTTCTGTTGGCCCCAAACCTGAAATCCAGGAGCCGAGGGCAGCTGTTAACCTCCACCTCCTCCCGGGGAGGGCCGGGCAGTCTGCTGCTGGGCTTCGGGAGACCCTCTAGGGCGGTGGTGGGCTTTCGTGGCTTTCATAGGCTGTATTCTTTCAAGCTTCATTTGGAATTTTGGAGATCTTCTGAAGCTCTCTCAGGTCTAAGCTATAATGCCCTATTTTTTTTTTCCTAAATTGAATTAATGTAGCTCGTTTTCACCATGCTCAGTTGTTTTATACCTCTCCTCAGCTGAGATCTGACATTTCGTTGCTTTTAATTTGGGTTCTTGTTATCTAGTTGGACTCTCCCATGCTGGTAACACTTATCCTCATTACCTGTGATTTTATCTGAAGTTAAGGCTCCGTTTTCAGTCACCGCCCGCAGCGCTGACAGCTTGCTAAACGCTGCAGGAAAGATTGGTTCCCAGTTCCCCTTTCTGTCCACTCTCCTGACATGGGACAGGTTTTCAGCGAGAGGTGCTTTTCAGGAAATGCTGTGCCAAGAGACCCACGTGTTCGTTTGCTGATGGCAGGGTGGTTAGACACTCACTCGGCACCATAGAGCCGCAGGCCAGTTTGAATGTAACCCCCATCAAGTCTCCTTCCACCCTGTTAAGAGTGAGGACATCGAGTTAGGAAGGTGGCCGCAGAATCTGGGTCCTGTGAGTTCTGACCCATCTCACTCGGAACATGTATTACAGTGTCATGTCTCCTGCCTCTCACTCATCAGCAGTGCAGTGTGAAAGGGAGCCACCGGCCAATGTGTTGGAGCAGAGTATGAAGGAGAAATTATTTTATTGTTCAGTTACCTCAGGAACATCTAAAAATACCTCTTTCCTTTTTTTTTAGGAAGAAGTAAGTCTAATTTGGGCTGGACACCGCTTCATCTGGCCTGCTATTTTGGACATAGACAAGTGGTCCAGGATCTGTTAAAGGTATATGTGTGGCTTTAATTTTTAAATAAATAAAATATGGCTATTATGGAAATTATAAACATCTTGGAAAAGCCGTCTGGGCCATGATGCATAATGGCCTGTTCAAAGAAGTTGCTAATCACTTAATTGTTCTTGGCTAAATACATGAATTAGGGTAGCCTGACTAATTAAAATTCTGTTTTTTCAGTCGTTTGATTTTTACATCATTGACTTTTTAGAGTTGCAAAAATGGACATATGGATTAATGAAGATACTATGTTGTTTTTTGAGCATAGTTAAAAAAATGACCAAAGCACATCCTTTGTAATTAAAAAATAATGTCAGACTCTCTTAGTGAGCATGCTGTAACTTAAGAACTCATATTTCTCAATTCTGTGATGAATAATTTTTCACACATACTGATATTTATGAAATTGGGTTTCATCTTAAAATTGATCTGGTGGCCCCAAACCTGAAATCCAGGAGCTAAGGTGGCCCTTAAACCTCCAGCTCCTCCACCATTTAAATGGTGGCATCTTTTTCTTTTTTTTCCCTTAAACTCATTAAATTAAATTGGTGGAGAAAATGTGCTATTTTATTCAGAGACGGTTCTCCTTTTTTTTCAATATGAGTGTTTCTAAAGTAGAGCAAAGGGTATATAGATTTTTAAAGAAAAGTAGCTTTTTATTTTCTACCTATCAGGTAGATTTTTACTATAAGCTTACTGTTTTACTGTGAACTGAACTTATTTTTAGTTGTGACAACCAGTCAATATTAACAATTATTTTAATTTTTTAAATATTTAATATATTTTTAGGGAACTGTTTTCACCTTTGTATATTTCTTGATATGTGGAAGATGCTTAAAACTTTCATGTTTACTAGGCTGGTGCAGAAGTAAATGTATTAAATGACATGGGAGACACGCCACTTCACCGGGCTGCCTTTACAGGACGAAAGGTGAAAAACATTCTCTGTTCAATGTTTGCAAGTGAAATATTTGGAAGAGCAGTCACAAATGTTTTCTCCTTATAACCCTAGGAATAGCAACTGCGAAAAGCCACAAAAAATGTATAAACCAGCATTTTGGGTTAAAAGACCTCACGCTCTTAGTGATGGACAGTGAGGTCAAGTACGAAGGTCATGGAGACTCTACCCTCGTGTCCCTGATAGGAGCTCATTCAGTCTATGCTTGTGTCCTCCAGGGATGGGGAACTCCTGCACCTTCTTCATCTTCTTTTTATTTTTAAAACAGCTTTATTGGGGAATAATGTACATTGCATGAAACTCACCTGCTGTAAGTGTACATTTCAATGGGTTTTTTTTTATACATGTTACACAGTTGTATGACCACAACCACAATCTAGTTTTGGGACATTTCCATTCCCCCAGAAAGTTTCCTCATGCCTGTTTGCATTCATTTCCTGCTTCTAGCCAAGCCTTAGGCTACCGCTGATTTACTTTCTGTTTCTAGATACTTGCTTTTTCTAGAAATTTCTTGTAAATGGGATCATACAAACATTTGTGTCTGACTTTTTTTTTTTTTGTAAAATATTTAAAAAATGTTTTTAATTAAAAAAAACTTTCCTCAAGTCACACAGGGATTTATTGACTCAGGGATGATTAGAACCCAGAGGTCTCCAGTAGACATGTTGGTATTCTGGTTCTGCTTTGAACCAGGCTCACCGTGAATAGATTATTCCTTTCACTGGAAGAGGTTTTCATAATAAAGGTTCCTTTCTCTTTATTTTGCATCGTTATATCCTTGATGAAAAACCGCATCCCCGGGCATCAGCCGCCAAAGCAGGCAGTTTCCTCTTTGAAACTTGTGTCTGACTTTTTAAATTTAGTATAATTTTGTTAAGGTTCATCCATGATGTAGCATGTATCAGTAATTTGTTCTTTTTATGGCTGAATGACATTCTATTGTATGGATATACCACATTTTTTAATCTATTCACTGTTCATTGGAAAGATTCTTTCCCCATTGTATTGCCTTGACACCTTTGTTGGAAATCAGTTGACCATAAATGTAAGGATTTATTTCTGGACTTTCTGTTCTCTTCTTTTGCTCTGTATTTTATCCTTGCACCAATAGCACACTGTCTTATTACATTACTTTGTAATTAATTTTTTAAAAAATATTTATTTATTTGGCTGCTCTGGGTCTTCGTTGCCACGTGCAGTGTCTTCGTTGCCACATGAGGTATCTTCATTGCAGTGTGCGGGACCTTTAGTTGCAGCATGCGGGATCTAGTTCCCTGACCAGGGGTCAAACCTGGGCCCCCTGCATTGGGAGTGCAGACAGAGTCTTAACTGCTGGACTGCCAGGGAATTCCCTGTAATTAAGTTTTGATATTGGGTAGTGTAAGTTCTCCAACCTGTGATCTTTTGAAAAATTATTTTGGCTATTGTCAGTCAAAAGTTTGTGTTTCCATGTAAATTTTAAGATTATTCTATTAATTTCTATAGAAACACCTGTTGGAATTTTGATAGAGATTGTGTTGTCTTGAACCTGCAGATCAATTTGGGAAGAAATGCCACTTTAACAACATTGTCTTCCAGTCTGTGAGCATCAAATGCCTCTCCATTTATTTAGATCTTTAATTTCTTTCAGCAGTGTATTGAGGTTTTCAGTATACAGATCTTATTTGTTAAACTTCTATGCATTGTATTCTTTTTGGTGCTATTTTGAATGGAATTGTTCTCAATTTCTTGTTGCTATTATATAGAAAGACAGTGTTTATGTTGCTTTCCTATCTTGTGTCCTTGCTGAATTTGCTTTTTAGTTCTAGTAGGTTTTTGTTGATTCCGTAAGATTTTCTATATACCAGATCATATCGTCTGCAAAATAAAGACATTTATTGTACTTGCTTCCTTTCCAATCTGGATCCTTTTCCCCCTCTTTGTTTACTAGCTAGATTCTAGTATAGTGTTGAATAAATACAATGAGAGCAGAAATCTTTGCCTTATTTTTTGATCTTTGGGGAATAGCATCTAGTCTTTAACCAGTAAATATGATGTTAGTTGTAAGTTTCTCTTAGATGCCCTTTATTAGGTTGAGAAAGCTTTCTTGTATTTCTAGTCTATTGAGAGTTGTTTTTTTAAATCGTGAATGGGTGTCAGATGTTTTTCCTCTGTCTTTTGAGATGATCATGTGATTTTTGTTTATTAATCTATTAATATGGTATATTACATTAATTTGGAGATTTCAAGCCAACCTTGCATTCCTGTATAAATCCCACTTGGTATTGGTTAATAATCCTTTTTATATGTTGCTGGATTCTAATATTTTCTTAAGGATTTTTTGGGTGTGTATTCACGAGAGGTACTGTTCTCTAGTTTTCTTGAGATGTGTGTGTCTGGCTTTGGTAACAGGGTAATACTGGCCTCGTAGAATGAAGTGAGAAGTGTTCTTTCCTCTTCTGTTTTCCGAAAGGCTTGTGAAAGATTATTACTTCCTTAAATATTTGATAAAATTCACCAGTGAAACCATCTGTGCTTAGACTTCCTGTGTGGAAAGATCTTAAATTACTAAATCAATTTAATTATTTAATATAGATCTGTTCAGAGTTTCTACTTCTCCCTGAGTCAGTTTTGGTTATTTTCTTTCTAGATATTTTTCCATTTCACCTAAGTTGTCTAATTTGTTGGCATAAGGTTGTTAATAATATTAATATTATTTTATAATTTTCCTTGTGGTTTCTTCTTTGACCCACAGGTATATATAGAAGTATCTTGTTTGCCAAATATTTGGAGATGTACCAAATTTGTTTCCATTATTGATTTCTAATTTAATTTCCCTTGTGATCAGGTAACTT